>NW_028234352.1:1190000-1512500 GCF_057382095.1 Aulonocara sp. 'chitande type north' Nkhata Bay | reverse complement strand
GAGGAATTTGATCACAGGTTTGCTGACTTCAAGACACACAGAGCCACCTTTCACATTTTTGCGGACCCCTTCTCCTTTGATGTGCAAGATGCCCCTTCTGTGCTTCAAATGGAGCTCATTGAGCTGCAGTGCAACTCTGAACTCAAAGCAAAGTTCAGGGAGGTGAGTGGAAAAGCAGACAAGCTTGGACAATTTTTGAGAGACTTGAGCCCTAGTTTCCCTCGGCTTTCCCGAATGTTCAAGCGGACCATGTGCCTTTTTGGTAGCACATACTTGTGCCAAAAGCTCTTCTCCACTTTGAACTTCAATAAGTCCAAGTACAGGTCCAGACTTACGGATGATCATCTTCAAGACATACTGAGGGTCGCAACTGCTTCCTCCCTCAGGCCAAATCTGGCTCGGCTATGCGAGAGGAAACGCTGCCAGGTCTGTAGCAGCAAGGAGCAGGCAAGAGAAGCCATGTTCAGAAGAACAGTTCATTTTCTACAGTGTTCCATTCATGTTCAGAAGAAGGTTATAGAACTGTTAATACAGACATTTCAATCTAAATACAGCAGATATAGAAGACTGAAAGATACACACAAGTTCACTGACTAAAAACATCTTATTATTATTTTATTTATGTTTTACAGATTGATTTTTTTCTTATTAATTCTTAATTTGTTTATTTATTTTTCATATTTTGTGTTAAAAAATAAAAATAAAGAGATTTGAGAAGATTGGAATTTTTTAACCATGCCTTTCTTGTGGAAAACCTAATGCGGCCCAGCCTCACCCAGACTCTGCCTGCAGCGGCCCCCAGCTAAATTGAGTTTGAGACCCCTGTCCTACACCATAAATCAGTAAGAGAGGGTACGACCTCTCTCATGGCCCCAAGTGGTGTGTGCATGCCAGAGCACTCTGGAAGGCACACAGAGTCTTTACAGACTACTCAGGATCAAACCTCTATCATTATGCAATCGATTATACAACTCTAAGCATATATGAGTAAATATTTCTAAGCATCAATCAACAATATAAACCTTACAGCTGGTTTTAATAACAGAATTCATTTGTTTCTCAAACGAGAAAGAGCTATCGAGAAACACTCCTAAATCTTTAGTTCTTAACTTTTCCAGTGGGCCAAGGTCAACATTATCTGCTAATGCTAAATAGGCTGCCGTTATTAACTAATGCTAATTTGACATGAATTAGCATTATGCACTAATGCTAACACTTACTTTTTTTAAAAATGTGAGTAGCTAATGCTAACACTATTTCCCTTAACTTTATAACAATGTGAACGGCTAATGCTAACACTCTTTTTCCTAGCATTATAACATCTGAGCTGCTAATGCTAAGTAGGCTGCCATTAGCACCTACGTCTAATTTAAGGCAAATACGCATTAGAACCTAATGCTCATATCGTTTTCCTTTGCTTTATAACAATGTGAGCAGCTACTGCTAAATAGCATTAGCTAATAACAGCAGTCTAATTTAATGCAAGTTAGCCTCATTTGCATTACAACGATGTGAGGAGTTAACGCTAAGTATGCTGCCATTAGTGGCTAATTCTAATTAGGGGTGAATAAATATTACCAGCTAATGCTAATATCGTATTCTCTTCCCTTTTAACAATGTGAGCAGCTAGTGCTAGGTAGGCTGATGCTAGCAGCTAATGCTAAAGCTAATTTAATGTGAATTAGCATCACATTAGTGAGGAGTTAATGCTAAGTAGACTGCCATTAGCAGGTAATGCTAATTTTAGGTGAATAGGAATTGGCAGATAATGCTAATACCATATTTTCTTGCTTTATAACAATGTGACCAGCTAATGCTATGTAGGTTGCCGTTATTAGCTAATACTAATTTGAGGTGAATTAGCATTATCCCCTTATGCTAACAATGTTTTTTCTTACTTTTTAACAATACAAGTAGCTAATGTGAACACTTTTTTTTTTTATTGAATTCTAATTTTTCCCTTGCGATGTGAAGAGTTAATGCTAAATAGGATGCCATTAGTGGCTAATTCTAATTTTAGATGAGAAAGCATTAGAAGCTAATGCTAATACCATATTTTCTTGCTTTATATCAATATTAGTAGGTAATGCTAAGTACGTAGCCATTATTAGCTAATGCTAATTTAGGTGAATTAGCATTATCCACTAATGCTAACACTGTTTTTGCCAACTCTTTTCCCTTGCATTATAACAATATGAGCAGCTAATGCTAAGAAGGCTGCCATTATTAGGTAATGCTAATTATTATGTGTGTTAGCATTATCCGCTGCTGCTAGCAATGTTTTATCTTACCTTTTAACAATATCAGCAGCTAATGCTAACACTACTTTAATTTCAGTTAAACCTACTTAGCATTAATTAACTTCATTTAGCATTAAGAAGTTTTTGCTATAGGCTACCATTAGTGGCTAATGCTAATTTTAGGTAAATAGAAATTGGCAGCTAATGCTAATACCATATTTTCTTGCCTTATAACAATGTGACCAGCTAATGCTAAGCAGGTGCCATTATTAGCTAATACTAATTTGAGATGAATTAGCATTATCCGCTTATGCTAACAATGTTTTTTCTTACTTTTTAACAATACGCCATTAGTGGCTAATTCTAATTTTAGATGAAAAAGGATTAACAGCTAATGCTCATACTGTTTGCTTTGTAAGAATGACAGCAGCTAATGATATGAAGTCTACCGTTATTAACTAATGCTAATTTGATGAGAATTAGCATTATCCGATAATGGTAACTCTTTTCCCCTGCATTATAACAATGTCAGGAGTTAATGCTAAGTAGACTGCCATTAGGGGCTAACTCTAATTAGGGGTGAATAATTATTAGCAGCTAATACTAATACCGTTTTCTCTTTTTCCTTATAACAACTTGAGCAGCTAATGCTAATTTGATGCGAATTAGCATTATATTAGTGAGCAGTTAATGCTAAGTAGGCTGCCATTATTAACTAATACTACGTTGACGTGAATTAGCATTATGCGCTACTGCTAATACTGTTTTCTCTTACTTATTAAAAATGATAGTAGCTAATACTAATACTCTTTTCCGTTGGGTAACAACAAAGTGAGGAATTAATGCTAAGTTGGCTGCTTTTAGCGGCTTATTCTAATTAGGGGTGAATAATTATTAGCAGCAAATGCTAATACCGTTTTCTCTTTCCTTATAACAATATGAGCAGTTAATGCTAATTTGATGTAAATTAGCATTATATTAGTGAGGAGTTAATGCTAAGTAGGCTGCCATTAGCAGCTAAAGGTAATTTGAGGTGAATAAGCACTAGTAGCTAATGCCAATACCCTTTTCTCTTGTGTTATAATGATGTGAAACGTTAATATTGTTCTCAAACAACAGAATGAGATGAAATATTGATTCTAACAGGGCCCATAAACAGCATTAGCTTAGCAGCATTAGCTTATCAGAGTCTCCATCATGGTCACACAAATCCTTAGCGGAGCAAAGTGGCCTACTTAGCAATAGCTGCTGTAGAAAGCAAAGGGAAAACAGTATTAGCATTAGCTGCTAAATGTGCACTTGAGAACAAATCTATTGTGAATTCAGCCGTGAATGTAGTGTTTCCAGTAAGCTTCCATTTCCAAATGTTAGCTGCTCCTGTCTGCCTCTTTGTCACACACACAGACTGAAATGATTCACAGCCTTGTTTCATCCTTCTGTCAGTGTCACTGACTGTCACTGTGACTGTGGACATACAGCATGGGAAACACACACATGGCTGATACTTGTATCTAAAGTTACAAAATGTTGTCTCTGTCCAAATATTACCTAACTGTAAGTCTACTTTTAATGAAACTCTCAACATGACTTATCAGTTATCATTAATGTTCCTGCAAACAGACTCCTTGAAGACCCCCTACATAAATATCCATGTACTATCCAGCTAGACTAGTGTGTCTGTCCCTGAAAATATTCCTGCATGTGTGATTGTTCATGTCTCATCTGCAGGAAACAAACAGGAAGTGAGTGAAAGACACAGGAAATGATTCCAGCTCTTCCTCCTATATCAGACATTCTCTCCATACCTGAGAGTGTCCAGTCTCCAGCCTGGATCCTTCAGTCCAGCCGACAGAAGCTTCATTCCTGAGAGACCTGGATGATTGTAGCTCAGGTCCAGCTCTCTCAGATGGGAGGGGTTGGAGGTCAGAGCTGAGGCCAGAGAAGTACAGCCTTCCTCTGTGATCAGACAGCCTGACAGACTGCAGACACACAAAACAACAATCCATCTGTTATCCATCTCTATAGCAGCATAACTAAGTGATGGTTCAGGGTCACCTGATCCAGCTCTAACTATAAGTTTTATCAAAAAGGAAAGTTTGAAGCTGATCATCAAAGTAGAGAGGGTGTCTGTCTCCTGAACTCAAACTGGGAGCTGCTTCCACACCCAGTCCAACATAGCCAGGCTTTCTTTGCTGCTTTGACAAAACCTCAAATCCCAGTCAGAGATGGTGAGCATCATCACAGTGATGATCATTTCTCTGTTAACCCAGGCTTTCTGCTTCAGGATCTGTGCACGCTCACAGAACAAGGAGACCTTTAAACATCATTTCACTAAATGGATGGACTGAGCTCAGCCTACAGATGAACTGGATAAATAAAGATTTGACCTCAGTGTGCTCAGTGTTCCTGTCTATTCCTAACATATTCCTAACATGATAGCTGCACTTTAGAGCTCTAAAACTGGAACTGACACATATTTAAACTCCACATGTTACTCAGTACATTCAGTTCTGACACTCGCCCACAGTCCAACAAAGGAAACATGGAGATCACATCAGTTTGTCACCAAAGTCTAATTATTCCAGAGGGCAGTGTTGATACAACTAAAGTTATTTTTAAGCAAAGTTGAGTTTTTTATTGTCGCAGTACTTCATGTCTGAAGTATCACTTAAATGCATTACACGCTGTTGATGGCAGCAAACAAACCACCCAAACAAACAGAGGTGGGAGGCTTGGGCAGACTACGTAGGATCAGCTTGTGGGAGGAGTCAGGATAAAACCAAAGAAAGACAAGCTAACAAACACCACAGTGAAGTGAGTAGCTACAAACTGCAGGCCGATTAGTGTTGTTGAAGAAGTCGGTCTGAGGAACGTTCTTAGGATCAACAAATGACGGCATGTATGAGCCTCCCTCAAGACGCACCATCACAAGAAGAACACATGAGCTGTAGAAAAAGGAGAGACTACGAAAGCCACGGCGTTACAACGTGCACCAGCTGTTGGTCTCTCTGGAGACTACTGGGCGTGGCTGGGTAACCATGGTTACTTGGGAGTTACAGTACATGATATTAATGAAGAGTGGGAGCTGCGTTCTATAGCAAACAATTTGTTATGAGGTAATCAGCTGATCTTAGTTTAACCGGAAGCCCTTCACAATAATTGCAAAGCCTTTATTTTGTACAACTACCATCAGTTCGTCTGTACTGATGGTAACTTAAAGTCACACTAATGTCGTTTAGTTTCTATAGTTTATGTAGTGGAAGTATACTACAGTACCCTGATCACTGATAGGACAGATTTATGTAGATATACACCTTTGTGTTTAACATTACTGCATTATAGTACTGTGATCTTTGTCCTTATATATGGCTATATTAGCTATACTGATGTACGTACATATAACTGGATATGTAACTTATCTATTCATCTTATTTGTCATGTATTTGTATTGTGTACTTCCTTTTTGTAAGAAACCACACACATGATCACAGCCGCAAGAATCAATCAGTGAAAGAATAAAGTGTCTCAAACCAAACCTTAAGCTCTTTATTCCACATGCTGGGATCATTTGGCCTTCAGTGGTGTTCTGGCTGACACACCGGAGTGACCAGAGTGCTAAAGAGTGAATCGGACACACCAGTGTCATCTCTGATATCTCCACTACATTTAATCGTCCTTCAGCTTGTGGCTGCCGTTAGCTGGTCTGCTAGTTAGCTGATTTGCTATTTAGCCGGTGTGCTAGTTAGCTGGTGTGCTAGTTAGCCGGTTCGCTAGTCAGCTGGTGTGCTGACCAGCGAACCAGTAGGTTACAAGATGAGCTTGTCTGTCTGATGAGCCAGCTCTCTCTGTCTTGGTCATTTTGTCCTTGGGCAAAACCTAACCTACCACTACAACTGTAGCTTACCTCCACCAGTGTGTGAATGTGAGAGTGAATGAATACAGGGAGTGCAGAATTATTAGGCAAATGAGTATTTTGTCCACATCATCCTCTTCATGCATGTTGTCTTACTCCAAGCTGTATAGGCTCGAAAGCCTACTACCAATTAAGCATATTAGGTGATGTGCATCTCTGTAATGAGAAGGGGTGTGGTCTAATGACATCAACACCCTATATCAGGTGTGCATAATTATTAGGTAACGTCCTTTCCTTTGGCAAAATGGGTCAAAAGAAGGACTTGACAGGCTCAGACAAGTCAAAAATAGTGAGATATCTTGCAGAGGGATGCAGCAGTCTCAAAATTGCAAAGCTTCTGAAGCGTGATCATCGAACAATCAAGCGTTTCATTCAAAATAGTCAACAGGGTCGCAAGAAGCGTGTGGAAAAACCAAGGCACAAAATAACTGCCCATGAACTGAGAAAAGTCAAGCGTGCAGCTGCCAAGATGCCACTTGCCACCAGTTTGGCCATATTTTGGAGCTGCAACATCACTGGAGTGCCCAAGAGCACAAGGTGTGCAATACTCAGAGACATGGCCAAGGTAAGAAAGGCTGAAAGACGACCACCACTGAACAAGACACACAAGCTGAAACGTCAAGACTGGGCCAAGAAATATCTCAAGACTGGTTTTTCTAAGGTTTTATGGACTGATGAAATGAGAGTGAGTCTTGATGGGCCAGATGGATGGGCCCGTGGCTGGATTGGTAAAGGGCAGAGAGCTCCAGTCCCACTCAGACGCCAGCAAGGTGGAGGTGGAGTACTGGTTTGGGCTGGTATCATCAAAGATGAGCTTGTGGGGCCTTTTCGGGTTGAGGATGGAGTCAAGCTCAACTCCCAGTCCTACTGCCAGTTTCTGGAAGACACCTTCTTCAAGCAGTGGTACAGGAAGAAGTCTGCATCCTTCAAGAAAAACATGATTTTCATGCAGGACAATGCTCCATCACACGCGTCCAAGTACTCCACAGCGTGGCTGGCAAGAAAGGGTATAAAAGAAGAAAAACTAATGACATGGCCACCTTGTTCACCTGATCTGAACCCCATTGAGAACCTGTGGTCCATCATCAAATGTGAGATTTACAAGGAGGGAAAACAGTACACCTCTCTGAACAGTGTCTGGGAGGCTGTGGTTGCTGCTGCACGCAATGTTGATGGAGAACAGATCAAAACACTGACAGAATCCATGGATGGCAGGCTTTTGAGTGTCCTTGCAAAGAAAGGTGGCTATATTGGTCGCTGATTTGTTTTTGTTTTGTTTTTGAATGTCAGAAATGTATATTTGTGAATGTGGAGATGTTATATTGGTTTCACTGGTAAAAATAAATAAATGAAATGGGTATATATTTGTTTGTTGTTAAGTTGCCTAATAATTCTGCACAGTAATAGTCACCTGCACACACAGATATCCCCCTAAAATAGCTCAAACTAAAAACAAACTAAAAACTACTTCCAAAAACATTCAGCTTTGATATTAATGAGTTTTTTGGGTTCATTGAGAACATGGTTGTTGTTCAATAATAAAATTATTCCTCAAAAATACAACTTGCCTAATAATTCTGCACTCCCTGTAGTGGGATTGTAAAGGGTCTTTGAGGGTCTCGAAAAGCGCTATATAAATGCAATCCATTATTATTATTAAGAGCATCTTTAGGCCTGACTGTGCTCATCCTTCCTCCAACCTCTCCTTACCAAAGATAACAACTACATCAGTATTAGCTCAATAACAATTTCTGCAATTCAATTGTGGACATTCATTTTTAAACCTTGTGTAAAACGATAAAACCTCAAAGTCTGAGCATTATTCTTTGTGCAAACAGCTCTTGCAGGTTCCCCCGGACTTAGGTTATTTTTATTATTTAATTACTTTCCTTTAAGCAGCTGTTCAGGCTACTAAACTCATCCCAGAAATAACAAGTGACACCATTAATAGTAGAGGTGGGAATCACCATACAACTCGCGATACGATATTATCACAATACTTAACGCACGATACGATATTATTGCGATTTTTTAAAATATTTTGCGATATTTAAATTCTGCACATAAAGGTAAACTTTATCAATATTCATTTTATCTAATATCAAAGTCTCACACTCAGTCTTTCTCTCATTTCAGTCAGTTTTATTGTTGACAAACTGAACGGTTTGTATTACAGTCTAGTCCAACTTAACTGAATGCAACCATCTGGTACAATTATAGCTATTCTGAACTATGCAATTTATGAAAACTATGCAGCCCCTTCAGCAACTGAAGAATTTGAAAGTAAATTTAAAAAAAAATATAATTTTACATTAAATTAAAAAGTTTCAAACTTAATTAAAATTAAACATGTCTTAAATTAAAATAAGTAAACTGTCATGTTTATTGCTGCCAAAAAAAAAGTTAAACACATTTGGACAGTGAAGGAATGTCAGGATTGTTGCTCAGAAAAAGGATCAACATGCTCTGAAGTCAACATGCTCTGACTCCAGAGCATGTTGACTTCAGAGAAAAAATTGTTTGTAACAAAATATCGATTTCTGCTGTCCCTGTATCGATACATTATTAGCAAACAAAATATCACGATACTACACAGTATCGATTTTTTCCCCCACCCCTAATTAATAGTGGAGCTAACTTTAACAGGTGAAACTGATTTGACCTATAAGGCTACTGCAGTTACTTCTTATCAGGTTTAGTAGGGAAGACATCTGGATGAGGTAGTTAGTAGTATGTAGTTAGTACCGGGCGACTCCCCTCCCCCACATCGGCACCAGAACCCTGTATTATCTACAGGGTAAGACTGCCTGTTTTATCAAACTATGGCCATTACTACTGTGATCATTTGCAGCCCAGTGTGCCGCTCTCTCTGCTGGGATGAACCACTGGAGCTCACCCAGTCATCCCTTTCTTTCTCTCAAGAAGAAGTGAAATAAATATATTTATTATGTTACGAGTCTAATATTCTTTAAATCAAACTGTAATGAATAAATGAAGCAAGAAGATTTGGTGGCTCCACGTGTTGTAGAAGAAAAGATAAACATCTCATTTTGAGAAATCAGCCTTTAAAATTAAGTACTGTGAATAAAAAACAAACAGCGAGCCAATCAGCAGTCGCCAATATCCTCCTAATTTCATTCACAAAGAAATCAAATATATATATTATGGGCCCAAAGGAGCCTAAATCTTTAAATTAGGCAGTACGTGAAGTATTTTTTTAAATAAACAGAGACATGACTATAACAACTTTTAGTAATTCAGAGTCCAATTATCCACTCAAATGTAAATAAAAGTTCACTTGACAGCTGTAAAAGTTACCTGTTTATACAATAATATAAATCACATTTCAAATGATCATCTGTGGAAAAGTTTGAATCCTGACCTGAGAGTTTCCACTGCACACTGTGAACTCTTTAGTCCAGCGGACAGAAGCTTCACTCCTGAATCCTGCAGGTCAGAGTTACTCAGGTCCAGCTCTCTCAGACTGGAGGACTGGGAGCTGAGGACTGAGGACAGAGCTTCACAGCTTCTCTCTGACAGGTTACAGCCACTCAGTCTGAAAAATAAAAGACAATCTATAAAACAAGTACTCATGTAGAGTTTGTTAATACATTTCACAACATTAAATGTTGACTTTCTATTTTTAAAGGAAACATAAACATACTAAGATACAACATCATATGTATGAACTTTAATTAATAATTCTAAAAACTAAATGTTTTCTGATCTGACCTCAGAGTATTCAGTTTACAGTTTAAACGTTGTAGTCCAGCAGACAGAAGCTTCACTCCTGAATCCTGCAGCTTTCTGATACTCAGGTCCAGCTCTGTCAGACTAGAGGACTGCGAGCCGAGAACTGAGGACAGAGCTTCACAGTTTTCCTCTGAGAGTTCACAGATGTTAAGTCTGAAGATAAAAACATGAATAAAGATTGTTGTTAAAGTGTAATCAGGGTGCAATAGCTTATTGTCTTGTGCTGAGCAGGTTAGTAAAACTTCTGTTTAACTTTGAAATGAATAAAAATGCTATGAAACAAGGATAACTGGATAAAGACATAAACAAAAACAAACATCAAACACATAAACAAACAGAACTAAACATAATACAAATTGATCTGACCTCAGAACATTCAGTTTGGCATGTGGACTCTCCACTGCAGCAGACAGAAGCTTTACTGCTGAAGTCTTCAGGCTGTTGGTACTCAGGTCCAGCTCTCTCAGACTACAGGACTGGGAGCTGACCACTGACAGCAAATTTTCACAGCCTTTCTCTGAGACGTTACAGCTGCTCAGTCTGTGAGAGAAAGGAAAAAAACAAAAACAAAAAAAAACAAACAATATATGTGATCAAATTAAATTTGTTTATATGTTGAACCCTTTTTTTAAAAAATTTATTTAAACCTATGAGACTATGAGTGCTACCAGTCCAGTGCACACGATTGGTACCTTGATGGTACCTTGCTCAGGGGTACCACAAGGTAACTATTCGGTGGATTCGACCCCTGACCTTATGATCATGGGGCGACCACTCTGCCTACTGAGCTAATAATTCTGTGTACACTGTCATACAATATTAACTAAAACAATTATTTTAGAAAATTTTAGTAATTCAATAATCATGCTCATTACCTGTGTATTGTGAATAACACTTGATTTTAAACACTAGCTGTATAAAACTCTTCCTGTTAAAGGTGTGTATAAAGGAGATGAGCTGAAATGCAGACTTCATGGAGAATGTTTGCTGTCAGCATATATCAAAGACAAAGCAGAGATCCATCCAGTCTCTTCCACTAAGCCCACAGAGGGACAGACAACCACTCTCACTCACACCTGCATGAAGTTTAGATCACCAGGTAACCTAACTGCATGTCTGTGGACAGTGGGAGGAAACTGTAGAGGACCCAGAGTGAACCCACTGTAATTCTGTGATAACACTGGTTATGGAAGCCTTACAGTTACATATGGTTACTGACAAGAAACACGACCTTAGAGGCAATTTCAGTAATGAAGACCAAGTTTCTCCCTCCATACAGGATGAAAACATGACAGCACAGCAGAGATTTATATTTAAAAAGGGAGGGTGTGCACTGAAAGTGAGATACAAACTTGAACTTAAATTATGAACATCAGAAAAAGATGTAGGTGAAGTCTGGCAGGTGAAGTTTGTGCTTTAGAATAAAACAACCAAACTCCTGGAGTTGGAGACAAGTGAACAAGCTGAGGATAATAAACCTGTCAGAGGGGCTGAAGCATCAGAGCTCATGTTCTTATAGGCTGGGTCTGGATTGTCCTTTGATAAGAGTTACAGAACAAAGTGTGTTTTAGAAATGCTGGAGTGAAACATTAAAACTACCATATATTTACCGAGTGACTGATGATCATTTAATTTACTATTTTAAAAAAAATGTTACAGTGCTCTTTGAACTCAGCATTTCTGATTTATTTCCCATGATTTTAACAATGAAGCGATGACAACAAGTTTACTCACAGAGCTTTGTTGGAGGCTTTGACCACTGGCAGCATTCTCAGAAGAGCCTCCTCTGAAGCAGAGTATTTCTTGAAGTCAAACTCATCCAGATCTTCTTCTGATGACAGTAACATGAAGGTCAGAGCTGAGCACTGAGCAGGAGACAGTTTACCTGTGGAGAGACTTCCTGAAGTCCTGTATTGTTGGATCTCCTCCACTAGAGAACGATCATTCAGTTCATTCAGACAGTGGATCAGATTGATGCTTTTCTCTGCAGACAGATTCTCACTGAGCTCCATTTTGATGTACTGGACTGTTTCCTGATTGGTCTGTGAGTTACTTCCTGTCTGTGTCAGCAGACCTCGTAGGAGAGTCTGATTGGTCTGCAGTGAAAGACCCAGGAGGAAGCGGAGGAACAAGTCCAGGTGTCCATTTGGACTCTGTAAGGCCTTGTCCACAGCACTCTGGTAGAAGTGTTTCTTTGCAGAATCTCCTGTTTCAGACTTCTGGGAGGTTGTTTGTTGTTGTTCCAGCAGATTGAGTCCAGAGTTGATGAAGGTCAGATGGACATGAAGAGCAGCCAGAAACTCCTGAACACTCAGATGGATGAAGCAGAACACCTTGTCCTGGTACAGTCCTCTCTCCTCTTTAAAGATCTGTGTGAACACTCCTGAGTACACTGAGGCTGCTCTGATATCGATGCCACACTCTGTCAGGTCTGATTCATAGAAGATCAGGTTTCCTTTCTGCAGCTGATCAAAAGCCAGTTTTCCCAGAGACTCCATCATCTTCCTGCTCTCTGGACTCCAGTGTGGATCTGTCTCAGCTCCTCCATCATACTTGACCTTCTTCACTTTGGCCTGAACCACCAGGAAGTGGATGTACATCTCAGTCAGGGTGTTGGGCAGCTGTCCTCCCTCTCTGGTTTCCAGCACATCCTCCAGAACTGTAGCAGTGATCCAGCAGAAGACTGGGATGTGACACATGATGTGGAGGCTTCGTGATGTCTTGATGTGGGAGATGATGCTGCTGGCCTGCTCCTCATCTCTGAATCTCTTCCTGAAGTACTCCTCCTTCTGTGGGTCAGTGAACCCTCTGACCTCTGTCACCATGCCGACACAGTCAGGAGGGATCTGACTGGCTGCTGCAGGTCGTGTGGTTATCCAGAGGCGAGCAGAGGGAAGCAGTTTCCCCCTGATGAGGTTTATCAGCAGCACATCCACTGAGGTGGACTTTCTAGGGTCAGTTAGGATTGTAGTTTTGTGGAAGTCCAGAGGAAGTCGACACTCATCCAGACCATCAAAGATGAACACAACCTGGAAGTCTTCAAAGCTGCAGATTCCTGCTTCTTTGGTTTCAGTAAAGAAGTGATGAACAAGTCCCACCAAGCTGAACTTTTCCTCTTTCAGCACATTCAGCTCTCTGAAAGTGAATGGAAATATGAACTGGATGTCCTGGTTGGCTTTGTCTTCAGCCCAGTCCAGGCTGTGTTTCTGTGTTAAGACTGTTTTCCCAATGCCAGCCACTCCCTTTGTCAGCACTGTTCTGATTGGTTCGTCTCTTCCAGGTGAGGCTTTAAAGATGTCTTCTTGTCTGATGGTTGTTTCTGGTCTGTCTGGTTTCCTGGATGCTGTTTCAATCTGTCTGACCTCATGTTCATCATTGACCTCTGCAGTCCCTCCCTCTGTGATGTAGAGCTCTGTGTAGATCTGATTCAGGAGGGTTGGGTTTCCTGCTTTAGCGATGCCCTCAAACACACACTGGAACTTCTTCTTCAGGGTGGATTTAAGGTTACGCTGACAACGTCCACTGGGAGTTCCTTTAGAAATAAAGAAAAATATATATATTGAATTTAAGTACTTATCAAGGGTACATGACCATTTCTTTCCTGCCCAAATTAAGTGCTTGTGAAGAATCAGGTCAAGTTCTTGGAACATTATGAAATTTTAGTTTTTCCATTAGCTGATATTATTTATAGATATCTTCTTACTGCTCAGTAGATGATCAGCCTGCTTATTCAGCTTCATTCTCTTCAGGATGTTTGCTGTGATCTTCACAAATGACTCCTTGCTTGAATTATTATAGTTGAACTTTTTCATTTGTTTTGAATCGAGTTTAGGCTCACACTTTTGATATGACTCTAGAAAAACAAACAAAAACATAATAACAGATCCATCACAGCATTATTAAGCTGTTGCATGGTTTGTTTTTTGTGTGTGTCTTTTTTTTCAGCATCATGTGTAACTGAAGCCTTTTTTGTATTTATTAATAATTCACCATCACATCATGTCAGATGTTTAAGTTACTTCATGAGAAATTTTAACTAAGTACATGGGTGTTAAAGTAATGTTTTTCTGTATATTTAACCAGTTTGTAGACATCAAAGCCCTGTTTATTTTTTATTTTAGCAAAACATCATCTGAGGCAAGAATAAATCAACTAATTAGCAAAAACAAAAGAAAGAAAGAAAACATATTTGACATAAATTACATTTATTATAATTACAAATTATATCCCCAAATTACAACAACTGCCACTTGAAGGAACTTTATATTGTTAGATAAAAACCTCTAAAAACAACAAGAAGAATTAAGATTTATAATTATACCAGTATATACAAGTCAGGAGTACTTATGCACTAAGGGTTGACCGGGAATGATAAAGTGGATGATAAATAGGTAAATGTAATCATCAACAGTCAAAAATAAAAACCAAACTAGACAAAAAGTCGGTAGCAGGTAGACAGAAGTTAAAATAAATTAATTAATATAGGAAGTATGAGACAGGGGGACCGCCTAAAGCTTAATGAAGATTACATTTAATTTAAAACTCAAAACTGAAACTAAAACAATAAACCATCAAAACAAGTACCTAGAAGTGCAAAACCAGAACCACATTGTTTTGGTTTTGATTGAATTGACCGCTGCCTTTGAAACAGTAGCCCACAATATTCTAATATCTTGATTAAATGTCCTAGTGGGCATTAGTGGCACTGAACTTAAATGCTTTAGGTATTATCTGGCAGAGAGAGCTTTCTCTTTGAACCTTCTTAGTTCTGATTTTTCTGCTGCTTGTTGGACATGTGGCCTACCAGGGGGTTAATTTTAGGACCATCGCTATCCCCCCCCCCCCCCCCCCTTTCTTTACATTTTAAATGGACTGATTGATATATACTGCTTTTCTACTCTCCCAGAACACTCACAGCAACAAAACAGAGGTGATAATGTTTGGGCCTAGTGGCCCATATGAGTCCTTTTTTGTTGCTTTGGGAAGATACCGATTCACAAGGTCCCGAATCGATTCGATCCACGACTCGATTTAATTCGATTCACTTCAATTCGATTCGAATTGAATCTGGGAAATTTTGACAGTCAGAAATCCGTACATTTACATATTTTTGTATCTATAAAAAGGAAGCTGACACACGCAAGACTTTATCAAAGGTGTGAGCATCACAACAGATGCCTTTGTGTCAAAGTAGCTGAAGATAAAACACAGAAACACATGAAGGTGATTTTCCAGGCCTGGGATTTTATAAAGATATTCTGCAGTACATCAAAAACAAAAGAAAACCATTAATCAACATATGAACGTTACCTCTGATGTTACAGCGGCTTTATTAGAGACACGGCTGAGCGTTTTGCATAATTTTAAAAAGTTTAAATTTGTTCAGTATTGAACGGCAGAAATTAGGTTTTCTTTTCGGAAGAATGTAGAAGGAAAAAAAAACAGCAGCAGACAGGCTGTAAACAACGGTAGACTTGTGCGTAACAAGCAAGCGAATAATGCAGAAAACAGATTTTTAGATGGGAAACTGTTCTTGAAGTACAGAGAGAGAGAGAGCTGTGCATGAAGTGTGATTTTATTGTGGTGGAAGCAAAACAGCAAAAGTCAGAGGGAATTCATGATGATTGATTGGTTGATTGATTGATTGATTGATTGATTGATTGATTGATTGGTTGGTAATTTATTGCAACATGTGAACAATATACAGGTACATTTAGAAATGAAAATAAGAGAGAAAAAAATACTATACAAAATACATACAAAAAAACGTTCTGATTAATTTATATGTTGAAAGGGAGTGGGAAGAAGTAAACACTTATTTAATCCCACCCCTTTGCCATAAATTATCAGTTAATATTTAGTCAGCTTCCTTACTGATATAATGATGTTTATGTTGCTGCTGGTTCGGTCAGTATTGTTTGGAGAGAGATCAAACTAACAGCTTTAGAATCAGCACAAAAAGGGCGTGAACACAAAGCGTGGACCCGCCGACACCTCAGAATCAGCGAGCTGTCGGCTTTCAGCCCCGACCGTGTCTGTGCCGTCAGGTCAGCAAGGCGACATCTCACTGATTCTGGTCCGCGCTGTGTGTTTAGGTCTTTGTGCAGAATCCGTGTTCCTGCTCTCATTTACTGTCTTAGCTGTTTGGTGGTTGTTGAAATTTTGTGAGGTTTAACCTGAGATTCTGGCGTTTCGGGCAAAATAAATTTATATTAAAAAATCGATTCAGGATTTTAATGAATCGATTTCACGTTATCCAAGCCAGGATCGATTTTAATCGATAAATCGATTATAAAAACCCAGCCCTAATTATTACCGACCTTGGGTTTAATTTGGACAGTGATTTTAAACTGGAAAGTAAATTATAATTGTTGTCTAGTTTTTCAAAGTATAGCGTTTTTTATTTTAGGCAACTGACAGCAGTGAAATGTTTTCTTTCAAATTCAACAATTTTATTTGTCACACACACAATACAACATGTGGTTTCTAGGCAGCACTTTGAAACAGTGATCCATACTTTTATTTCATCCCATCTGGACTACTGTGATTGACTTTATGTGGGAGTCAGTCATTACTCTCGCATGCTCAGCTGGTTCAAAACACTGCTGCATGAAGAACCTATAAAAGAGAGCATGTTACCCCTGTCTTAGCCTCGCTCCACTGGCAGCCTGTATATTTTAGAGTTCATTTTAAAATTGTTGTGTTTAGTTTTACATTTTTCACAGTCTTGCCCTGCCTTACCTTCTTCACGCCTACACACCTCATCAGTCAGCTGACCAGCTCACTCAGATAGCCTTCTCTATCATTGTTCATAAGTTATGGACTAACTTGCCGTTACATGTTAGAGAGCCCCCTTCACTGTCCACTTCAAAAACACATCTTAAAACCCATTTTATTATTTTTGACCCAGTGAGACTCGGTCTGTTTTAGTTATTTGACCTTTTTTATTGTTTTTTATATCACATGTATTGTTATTATTTAGTATCAATGTACAGCACTTTGTGTCACCTATGGCTGTTTTGAAGTGTATTATAAATAAAGATAGTAGGTAGGTAACTGCGGTTATACTTATGGGCAACTGTTCATTAACTGGGGCTCAGAGCTTAGTTACACTGCAGAGCTGAGGATACAGAGATACCACATGGAAACAACCTGAGTTCCTATTGGTCAGTGCAGGCTTCATGTGTTTCTACCTTACCAATGGCTCCTGAGACAAACTAAGGAATTATTACCTTGTGATAAACAGGATGAAGATGCCTGGGCTGAGGGTTTCCCTGTTGGAGTAAAGTGCACCATGAATAAGGAACTGTTTGTTTAACAATGAAGACCTGCATGGCTTCAAAATACTCTAAATATAATCTCCAAAAGTTGATTCTGTTCATCTGGACGTAGTGTTTTCTGGGAGAAACGTGTCGTCACTCACCCAGGTGACTTCTTCAGTCTCAGCTGACTGCAGGTTTCAATCTTATAAACTGTACATTTGGATATTGACTGAAACCAGCCCACTGAAGGAACAATGGGCTGGGAGGTCAGTTTCTTCATCGTAATTAAGCAAAATCTCATGACCACTGATCAACAACCACTGATCAATAACCATGAGTCCCATTCACAGAGAGTTGGGGAATGGCTGCAATCACAGCATGTAAGATGGTGACAGATGTATGAAACGTTTCTCCCACTGAAAACGCTACATTCAGATGAAAAAACAAAAACAACTTTTGGAGATTTACTTACCTGCATGATTGAGCATGCATCAAGATGTCTAAATATAATATTTGTACTCAAACAAATTTAGAAGAGAAAAGACACACAATTGAAAGTTCAGACTAAAACAGCCTCAGTTTTCCATCCATAAACTGTGACAGTGTTGTCCTGATACTGCACTGAGTCATGTCTTTTTTCTCTGACTGACCTTCATTCATCTTCTTTAAAATCAACTCTGCCACCTCCATTACATGGCGAGTAGTGTATGTCTCCACCATAAGATCCACTGTTCCATGACGTCCATCCTTCCTTGCGTTCTCCAGTCGGCTCTTTTTGATGGTTGTGAAATCACCTCCGGGTCCTTTTTCCAGGTACCAGTGGAAAAGTTTCAGCTCCTCTTCTCCCAAATCTTCCAGCCTGTTCAGCAACTGCTCCTCAACAGATTTTTCCATCTTTCAACTGTAAAACATGAGAGAGAACATGAATCTCATCACATGTCCAATGTATTTACTTATTTAGAATATTTAGAGTTTGAGCAGTTTGAGTTCAGGTTTTGTTCTCAGAGCTTTTATTGAGCCATAATGTCTCCTTTTACCTCTTGAGCTCCAGCGCCCCCAGTACAAAGGGGGTGAACTGCCGTTTAACCCTCCAGCTCTCAGGTCTTTAATGCAAATATGGACACGTATCCACAAAAAGCTCAGAATTCACCCAAAGAATTCACATCAGCTCACACACACTTTCTACCTGCAGAGGAAACACAAATCATTCATGTGCACATCAGCTGAAATCCTCCTTTCATCATGTGTGCTGTCCAAATATCAGCTGCTTCTTTCCTGCTTCATCTCAGTGTCAGCTGGATGCAGTCAGACAGCAGTGTGAGGCAGAGGAAGCTGCCATCAGCTGCTCTGCTATCAGTCCACTAGATGGAGCCTGAAGCACACACGATGCATTCACTGACACACACTGATTCACTGTGACTGGAAGCTTCAGTCAGTCCAACACGTGTGAACAACATTTTAAACCTTTCAGCTGATCCAGGATTCAAAGAGGATCAGCAGAGTTAAAGCTTCACACCAATTCTTCCTGCTGAGTTTGCAGAGAACTGCACACACACTGATTCACTGCTAATGAGAAGCTTCTTCCATCCAGTAATTCATCATCCATCAGCTCTGCTGCTGCTCTCAGTCCTGGACTCTGATCACACACTAAAAGCAGCTTTTTAACTCGTGTCTGTAAGAACTCTTAGCGTTAGCTTAGCGTTAGCTTAGCGTTAGCTTAGCGTTAGCTTAGCGTTAGCATGCTGTGTGCTAGCTTAGCGTCAGAGCTCTGCAGGTGTCTCGTGTGTAAATATTAATCACAGTGACAGTAAAGGAGGTAAAGGGCTGTGACGTCATCACGTACGCTGCGTCCTCTGTGGGCTCTGACTGAACTCAAAGTACAAACTACAAGTACACAAACACGAACGTAGCTCAGAGTGGCGGACACACTCGGCCTCGTTGGTCCAGCTGTGAGTCCGTTACCGTGAACTATGGAGCGGCAGATTTGTGCTGAACTAAGCTGCACACAGCTGATGTTAGCCAGGAAACATTACACACTGACTTTAATGGAGAGACCGGAAATACAAACACACACAGTTTGTTGTGTGAAGAAATCAAACACGAGCTGAACAAACAGTAAAGTTCCTAAAGACAAACTGTTAAAGGAGGAAACAAAGCAAACTTACAGTTTCTTCACACACCAACAACAAGCTCCACTCCACACCTGGACACTAAACACGGACACACAGGTGAGCTGCTTCCTGGAAGGAGGCGGGGCTCCACCTGAAACTCAGCACAGGTGGGAGGGGCTCAGCTCTGTGTGTGCTGATGTGTTAACTTTAAAAATATGCCGTCTGACTGCTCAGACTGAGTCAGAGTAAAGTTCACATGCTGACGTGTGGAGACATGAAACCTTGTTGTAGCTGCAGGTGTGAACACACTGATCCCAGATCAGCTCTGCTGTATTTGTAACATGAACATTTCTGCTGCAAAGCTTCAAATGTTCAGCATGTTTCTCTGTTTCCAGTCTATAGATCCAGTCACACTTTCTACCTTCACCTGTGCAGTAAAGACTGAGAGCAGAGCTGAAAGCAAGCATCCAATCAGTGAGCAGCATCAACACCTGAGCTTCATTCAGACTCTGTTATTGAAGATGTTGTTGGTACAAAGTTCATCTGCTGCTCACATGAATCCATGAAAGATTTATTTCACTGATGTTTCTTCAAAGCTCATTTCAACCTGTTGAAGTCATGAATGAAAGTGCAGACTGAGAGTGGATCACATGATGTTTGAGGTGTGTCATGTGACATGTTCAGTATTGTCACACATGTCTAGATTGTCCCTGATATCATAACTGCTCAAACACTGATGATTATATTTGAAGAATTATTCCTGATGGCAGCAAAGTTTGAATGGAGCTCTCTGTCTGTGCTGATTTGTCGCCCTCTGGAGGTCAAAGCACAAACTGCATGATGTCACTGTAACCACCACAGAGACAGGAAGTGTTTTTATGACTGAAACACTGAAATGATGCTAACGGCTGTCGTTAGGCTCACTGACAGCAGTGCTGATGTGTTCATGTCAAACACTGGCTCAGGTCAGACTCCTTCATCCTTCTCCAGCGTGAGGCCGCCCTCAGACCCACAGGAGCTCTGACCTTTGACCTCCTGACCCTAACCATTTTAGTCTTGTTGCATCTTTAAATGCAAATCCTGTGAAATGGTCAGGGGCGGCTCTAGAGAAATTTTCTTAGGGTGGCAAAATCAAAGCCTTTTCCCCCCAAACACATATGCAGGTGGTTACATGTGGTTAAAATGATTCAAATGCAGTAAGTATGCACGTTTTTCATATAAATATAGTCTATAACTTAATTATTGTCTGTACCCACATGATTACACACTTTAGTTACATGAAACATGTGAGTTTTGATGTTATGTACTGTACAGCCTGTATATTAAATACATATGTAGCCCAATAAGTATAAACTCCAGAAAGCTACACAACATGGGGCGCTTCATTTACAAACACAAGTCTAACTTAAGTTTCACTGTTTTTGTTAGAAAACAGTCACATTGTTGCAGCTTAAATGACACAAAATGTCAGAAATCTGCACTGTCATGAACAAACATGTAAACCTCATTTTTCATGATTTGTTGGATTCACCCTCTGAGGTCTGAAACACAACCGGACATTTGTGACTCCTTTGAGTTTACGTTTGTATTTCACCCTCAGATTGTTTCATTTTATTTTTTCCTCCTCTTGCTTTGTTTGGTATCTTTTCAGCTCAACTGAATTTAGTTGTTTTTTCACTGACATACTGCATTAGTATTACTATTACTATTAATGTAACTATTACTGATCTGAAATCACACAAAGAACCTAAAATCCTAGCAGTATTTTTTACTGTAAAAAAACCACAGACGTGTTGGGTAAATGTTTATAACTTGAAATGCAAATATAAATTGTACATTTTGTAAACAGATACAACTATTTATCTAAAAATGCAGCCAATACACCTGCTGTTTTTTCATTTTCTACAACCATTTAAAATAGCACTCACCTTCCTTCATTTCCACAGTGTAACATCCACCCACCTGTGTAAAATCAGAAATTCCCATGGTGTTGTTCAAAATGTGCTCTGGCACAATCATAAGCATCGCTTGCTACTGAAAACAAGAAAAAAGCCGTCCTGCTATGGGCTGAACCATTTGTTAATGTGGAGGGGGGGACACTATGGAATATATCCAGTTCTAGCATTTATATTCACTGCTGACTGTAACTACGCTCAAACTGTTAAACTTATTTTAATAAACAACACTGTCATATGCAAAACTGGGGTGGCACTTGGGGTGGCAAGGGATCATTTTAGGGTGGCACTTGCCACCCCATGCCACCCTTCTACATCCGCCCCTGCTGATGAAGCCAACAGGTTCGCTTCATTTGCAAAAAGCAGATATGAGTTTCTGAGGCCACAGTCTTCTGTGGCAGAAGGGGAATCAGGGGAAGCCCTGGAGGAGTCCACCACCCACCAGAAACAGGTCTGAGCTCTCACTGCAGTGGTAAAGGGGCTACACAGCCCACATGAGGCTGAGGGATGCAGCCTTCTGTCAGACTGTCACTAACACAGAGAAACACCCGTGTACACTCATACTCATGGGCACATACACCAATCAACCTAACCCCACTAACTGCTCGTCTTTGGACTGTGGGAGCCAGAGAACCCAGAGAGGACCCAGACATGGGGAGAGCATGCAAACAGCTTAGATGTTGGATTTGAACCCAGAACCTTCTTGCTGTCAGGAAACAGTGCCAACCACTTTTCCACTGTGCTGCCTGTTTGACTCTGATACACCCATTTTTGAGCTCTTAAAAACAGCCCTCCACACAACAGAGACAAACCATAAAGGACTTTGTGGCTTGTAGCAACCGAAGAAAGTTTAAGGTGCAAAATCAAGAGGTTGAAAGGAAAGTAATAAAGGAGACATGTAATTATAACAGTAATGTTGGCTGTGTATCACGTGTGGCATGTCATTGTGGGGCTGGCCTCTGCTGGGATTGAGAATATGTGATGGCGGGGGCAGGGTTGGTTACTGGGGTTTATCCTGATCTCCTGTTTAGTGGAACTGTGCTCCTTTGAATCCACAGCACTAACCTGGCACACACACATAAAATGCATCATTGCTACAGAGCACAGCAGGACTCATTATGAGTGGTGGGGCAGGCTGGATGGTGTTGAGGAGTCGTATCGCAGTGACATTGGCTCCCCTGCTTCACTCTCTCCTGCCCCACTAATGCAACTCACTAATCCCTCTGTCCCCTTTAGGTGGGGCTCACGCTGACAAGATAAAATAAGCTGCAGGACTGGTGGGTGGGGGCTGTGCTGTCAGCCCCCCTGGGTCTGCTCCTCTGTGATCCTCAGTGGGCCAGTATGCCTCTCCTGGTAGCTCCATGGGGGATGGTGTGGTGGGTTGGTGGGTGCCATGGCGACTATGTGCGGACTTCACATTTTTGTCTGCTGTGACAGCTCCTTGATCTGGGCGGGGCCAGTGGGGTGTGGGTAGGTCCTTTGTGGGGCTTTGGACGTTGCCTGAATATTGTCAGGCAGCTGGGTGCTGTGCCTCGACCCTTTCTTCCTTTGCATTTGTGGTTTGGTGCCATAAATGCACAACATAGAAGAGCCACCTCGACGGGACAACACTCAGCGGTTCATCTGTCTCTCTTCCACAGCATGTCTTTATCCTGTCTTCCTTCTCTCACCACAACCAATCACAGCAGATGGCCCCGCCCCTCCCTGAGCCTGGTTCTGCTGGAGGTTTCTTCCTGTTAAAAGGGAGTTTTTCCTTCCCACTGTCGCCAAAGTGCTGCTCATAGGGGGTCATATTGTTGGGTTTTTCTCTGTATGTATTATTGTACGAGCTACCTTACAGTATAAAGCACCTTGAGACGACTGCTGTTGTGATTTGGTGCTGTGTAAATAAAACTGAATTGAATTAAGAAACAACTCTTAGATTCCTCACATGATTCTCCTGTATTCCTACGGGACGCCAAGGTAATATAACATGGAAGTGTGTCGCAGTGCCTGGTGGCCACATGTTACCCATAAACTGTCAACCTGACCGTACTGTAGCTACGTCCAAAGACTAGTTAAAGATTAAAGCTTTTTGGGGGGTTAAATCTGACATAAATAAAGAAAGAATAACATTAAAGTCGATTCTTTTGATCACTGTAGTTCTACTTTGAGGATATGATGTGTAAAAACCCTCAGTCGTGGCTGGTGGATCTCACATTCCTGGTCTTTGTAATTCCAGTTCAATGAAGCCTCATTTTCACCTTTTTCCAGGTAAATTTTCCCAACTGTTCTAATGTCCATGCTGTGGCATTGTCCCATCATTTGTATTTCCTGTTAATGGATTTTTAATATGGTCTGGGAAATTACTATATATGAGTAACTTCCTGTTGTATTGCAGCTTAAGGCCATTGTCACTGAAATAAAGCCCGAGTTGTAATAGTTTGCATCCAGAACGAGGAAAACGAAGAAACCCAAACACTGCTCAGTGGATGAGTCCGTCCTGGAATAAATACCAGGACAAAACTAAAAAGAAGAGCTCGTTTCCTCGAAGCAACAACAGAAAGCTCTTTGTCTCTACAGATGTTTCTGGGAAACACGTTAACAATATTTAAACATTTGTTCTTAATAAACGTTTTTACTTAATGATGCTTTATGATATTTCTATCTGACCTAATGCAGCAGCGTATCCACATGAACTCTGCAGTGTTTCTACCCAGAGGCCACCGTGGTCCTTCTTTACTAATGCTGAGGGTTTTCTCCCAGCCGTGATAGCCTTTGACAGGTAAACTGAGTCATTCCAGCCCAGTGCAAAAATAACCTCCCTGTCTGCTCTTAACTTCACGCATCGATGCTAAAACGTTGCATAACTGAACCTGCAGACTGTGATCCTGTAGCTGTCGAGGAGAGGGCTTGATGCCGTCCATCTTCTGCTCAATTAACAACGCCTGCAACCTTTTGAGCCTTGGTCCTGCTACAGTCACAAATATAACATCATCACTCTTTATTTGATCCACTACACTGCTGTCATTTCTCTGTTATGGCCCCACAAGGTCACTGAATTCTGTCATTCTTCTCCAATCCATGGTTTTCAGTCACTGGTGGGCAACATTACTCTACCACGACTGCAAACAGTGGACAGTTGGTAGGTAGTCCTGCAGGACGCCTGTCTCGAGCCAAGGCTACTTGGAACATCTCTCCATGGAGGAACAATGAAGACATGAAGAGAAACTATAAATCTTTGGGACTTGTGCTCCAACAGCTTTGTTTAAAGGCCTGAAAGTGGCGACGTCTCTCCCAGAGCTCCAGCTCAGTGACATCTATGTGTGCCTTGTATGCTTCAGCTGACGCTGCTGCCAGGATGAAAGCTGTCAAACCGAGCACAGCTACATGTTCCACCTGGATGGGTAAATAATGTGTTTGAGGTGAGAACAATCAGGAAAGCTCGCCAGCGGCTTTACTTCCTGAGGAGGCTGAGGAAGTTTGGCATGAACGCCAACATCACCTCAAATTTCTACAGGTGTGCAGTCGAGAGCTTGCTGACGAGCTGCATCACAGTTTGGTACGAAGCTGCTCTGCCAGCAGCCGTAAATCACTACAGAGGGTGAAGGCAGCAGAGCACATCACTGGCACGAGGCTTCCTGCCATTCAGGACATTTATCTCCAGCGGTGCCTCCATAAAGCACACAGCATCATCAAGGACCACAGCCACCCAGCACATCAGCTGTTCTCCTTGTTACCATCGTTACAGGAGTCTGTCTGCTCGGACTACAAGACTCAAAAACTGTTTCTACCACCAAGCCGTACGACACCTCAACCACAACACTTAAACACACACAACACAGCACTCAGAAGCTACCTGCAGCTTCACAAGTACTCTGTTTAATCTGCACTGGTCACTCCACTTTATTGTCATTGATATTTATATTTAAAAGTGCAATACTGAAATTTTCTGCTGCTCATTCCTGTGCAATGTCCCATCTGCCCTCCCGTCATATTTCTCTTCAAGATTTTCTTATTTAATCACTAGTGTACATATATTTATAGATACAAATATATTTAGTCATCTTTTCTCTTTTACCATGTCTCTCTAATATTTGCTCCTTACTATTTTTCTATTTTCTTTATTATTTTATTTTATTATATTTTCTCCTACTGTATCAAGCTGCCGAGTGACTGCTGCTCGTCAAACACATTTCATTGCAATGTTGACCCTGTGCTAACTTGCATATGACAAATAAAACTGAAAACTGAAAAGAAGAAACTGGTCGTTGTTAAAGGAAAGGTAATCTCCACATAAGCAGCTTAGATGACCTTCCACGTGTAAATCTTACAATGTGTTGACTTGGACATGAACAGTGTAGGACCAGAAAAGTCCCAGCAGTGTTAATTTGTCACATTAATGTAAAATGAAGTATTTTTCTGATGTTGGGTTAATCGTTCCTACAGTTTAAATGAGCCGTCACTGATGTTCACATGTGGCAGCCATACTCTACGGCTTCTGTAAATAAACACTGATTACTGAATCCAGTTTTGGCTACATTAAACTCAAAGACGTTCAAAGGATGGCTGGAAAGCTACAGACTGCAGTACTGTTTGGCACCAGTAGCAAAGTATGTCTGTTGTGGAGTTGTAGACATGTAACTTGAACATGTTTGTAACTTTTTACTAGCATTTTGTTTACTATGTTTCAGATCTATGGCACTAAATGGGGGACTGACCACGTTTTTGACCTTGACTGGACTTACTGGGTCCAGTAAAGATATCATAGCCAAAGGTGGCTCTGCTTCCAGTTCTGGCTTATAGGAAGATCTCTGAAGGTTGGGTGTAATCCTCTCCTGACTTTGGATCACTCTCTTAGATCTAAACCTCCAGCTCTGGACTCGCCATCCTCAAAGACTGCTCCATAAGAACACAGGCATGTGTGAACAGCCCACTCCTCCTTTGGTCAATGGCACACACTTTTAGACGATGTGTATTCAGCATCTGGCAAGAGTGGAATCAACTGGGGCTCTTTCTAAATTGGCGTCACCATTGATTGTGGTGGTGGCAGCAGCTCATTCTGCTGGCTCTGTGTAACAGGGTCATAAATCACATTGTTATAATATGTTCTAAACCCCCAAACTGCTCCTTTTATACCTGACTTTTAGGACCTCCAAGCCTGTAGTTGTGTTCATTATCAGTTAGAGCCCCTCCTCGTTCTTTTCTTCTTCTTCGGTGCAATCCTATAAATACAGTGTACCCCTTTTGCCTCTCCCCTTTTCTACAATCCCCCTGTGGGAGAGGTGGGTGTCATTTCTTTCCAACACTTTAAAACACACATATAATGCATATTTAGCCACCTGGATGTTTCTGGTTGCAATTTTAGTTCGATTATTGTCATTATTAAGCCTGTTTTTGTTAGATGTTATAAGTGTGTCGTATGTGTGTATCATAAATGTGTTTTAGGCGCCATAAATGCTAGCATGAATATATACTCCTTGCTAGCTTGGGAGCTGTGGTGGGTTGAACTAACCCTCTTCCCCACTGTTTGTATTTGGTCGTAGGAGCTGGAGTGGGCAAATTATTTACTGGGAGGTCTTTCTTTCTTTTACCTTTTTTATCAGACACAACGCAGAATCACACCGGTTACATCTGCAGCTCATCCATCACCTGTTCTTCCCATCACTTAATGTTTTTGCTGCAAGACGTTGGAGTGAGTGCCATCTATTTTGCTGTTGTTTGGAGGCATTTTAGTTCAGTGAGAGACAGGAGGTCACGCAACAAACTGCTCAAACGAGTGGAAGCCGCTGCCCTCTGCTCGTCAGCTGGGAAACCTGGATCTCCCTTGTTGTGTTAACAGACCTCTCTGCATTGAATCATACCTGTTATTAACCTCTGTCTCTCTTCCACAGCATGTCTTTATCCTGTTTTTCTTCTCTCACCCCAACCAATCACAGCAGATGGCCCCGCCCCTCCCTGAGCCTGGTTCTGTCGGAGGTTTCTTCCTGTTAAAAGGGAGTTTTTCCTTCCCACTGTCGCCAAAGTGCTGCTCATAGGGGGTCATATGATTGTTGGGTTCTTCTCTGTATCTATGAAGCGCCTTGAGGCGACTTTTGTTGTGATTTGGCGCTATATAAATAAAATTGAATTGTCAGGGTCAAAGTTCAGAGGTAAGTTTGTTTAGCAAATGAATGACAATAAATCATACATGTTTGCTGATTCACAGGTTGACAGCCTGGAGGAACAGGGCTGTGTCGTTCCTGTGATGTGATTCAGCTTTATTTTAGTATTCATTTATTTTATTAGCTTTATTTCAGCCACTCAAACAAAACAACATTATATTAAAACAGAGTGCAGGTCTCATCCAACCATAGTTAAATATGTGCCAACTGAATCAGTACGTTTCATGTAGAAATATCTGTGGCAACCTTTTGTTGCAGCAATGATCTCAAAACACAAGGGGGGGGGGGGGGGGGGCTAAGATGAATGTCTGCTGTGAGGACAGGGGGTGTGCATGTGCTCAAGTCACGTGACACGTCATTTACGCAACATTTGGTCGATTTCAAAGTTACAGTGAGATAAAATCATGTTATGGATTGCACTCAGTATATTGTGCCGACATGGTGAGATTGTGTCTGTCGAGCCGAGGAGAGCGTCGCAGTGCCAAAAGCTGTAAAATGAACTATCAGGCTGGAGTGTGCTGCCACGGCACAGAGCAGTCACAGAGTCCTGCAGGCAGAAGAGGAGTGATCGTGTTAGCCACCTTACAAAACAAAAAGACATGAAGTGAAAAGCAGAGCGCAGAGTGAGGCAGAAGAAGACAGACTGGGCCAAGTCCTGCATGTGCGAGAGCGAGCGAGACCCGGGACAACGTCATCCGCCTCGCCTGGACTAGTCCGCCGGCCGGAGGAGGGACAGTGGCTGCACTGTGCAGCCGAAGACTCACTTTGATCGCGCAGGAAACGAGCGACGCAACCGGTCCACCGTCCGTGCAAACTGCGCCAGGCAGCGTATTGCACGCTGGAGGACACCGAGGAAAGTCACACTAGGAGCGGCGCTTAGTGAGAGGTGATGTCGGGGGGACATGGCTTCTTCTCCGGTCACCCCAGCATCGCTTGAAGGAGAAACACCTTCACCCACCGGGAACGAGGAGCCCGCGACCACCCGACAGGTACGACACGCCTCCGAGACCCTCTGCGCGCCCGGTAACGTTGTAACGTTTTACCGAAGTTCATTCGCAAACACACCAGTTTAAGATGGACCCGAGAATCAGCACACGGGAGCACTGGTGTCTGACTCAGCAGAAACGGCTCGACGTGCGTGTAATGCTTCGTATTTGATAACGATGGAATAATTCTTTAAAATAAGCACACAGATAAACACTGGTGGGTGGAAAAGTTCGTGTTTTGGTGAAATGAGTCCCGCCTAGTCCGGTCTACACCTCATTCAGCAAACATCTGAGTCACCCTGAGACGCCAGTGCGCGTCCTTGTGATGCAAAAAGCCGTAAGTGACACGCTGTTTACACGCAGGAGCAGTTTAACACATGCAGGTTGTGCCAGTAGGCGTTTCCTTCAATGTGACACCAAACGTGTAAATCAGTGCTGGGAGCGGATGTTGGACCTGATCAGTCTTAATCTGACAAACTGTAGTTCCTGCTCTGTTTCTAATTCAGCCCCATGACAGACAACCAGCATGTTCTCCTGTCACGTGTTATTGACACGCACATATTTAGTCCATGTGTGGGATGTTAAAGGTGAGTTTGTTCAGGGCACGATCAGACTGAGGCCATTTCAACAGGTGCAAGGAAGTGTTAGTGTGGTTACTACGGCAGCACTGATGCCCTGATGAGTGCACATGGCTGGAATGAAAAGTCAATGCTATGTATAGCATGAACTACTTGTTGTCTAAGGCGGTGCAGAGAGTGAGCAGGAAATATCTGAGGTTGGATATTTCAGTACATACAGAGCTGTGCAGAGACATTAGGATCTTAAACTATTGTCTGTATCTGGCAAAGCGAGAATCTGAGCCTTGTGTACAAACTGTCTGGTGTTTGTTCTGGCAGGAATATGAAACTACTGTGCACAGCATGCTTATTAAGATGGCCCAGGACCAGGTCATCTTGCAGGATGGTAGTGTTACATCGAGAAGGTTCCTCTTTAATTGTTGGATTTCTGTGTGAGTTTTCTCCCTGTGCCTCTGTGGCCTCTCCCCACAGTATCTGTGTTTGTGTTTAAAGTGTTTAAAGTACAGCACTAGATGATCGTATGGGTGAATGTGACTTGTTGTAAAGCACTTTGAGTTGTTGTCTATATAAAGTCTAAATGGAAATCCACTTATGTGCAGAGGACCAGAAGATCCAGCGCATCGAAATAAAAAGTTCTTTGCTTAAACAATGAATTGTGCGATAAAATATTAATTTACAAATTCATTTTTAAGTTATTTTATTTATTCAATACAAAAGTAATTTATTATCTAGTAATTTAATTGAAAATAAAATTCTGTTGGTTTTTGTTTTTTGCCCTTCTCCCCCGTCCCTCTTCTCAGCTGTTTCTCTTTCTTTCCCCCAGTCAAGTCTGTCCCGTATTCAGTAAGTGAAAATAAAATAAACAATAAAAGGTGAATCAAATGGACCATTACGGCAAGGCTGGGATGGTCAGTTTGGTAAAGTAAATCCGTTGGGCATCTTTCTTTGCCTTTAGACAACAATTCTGATGCAAAAGAGCCAAACGGGACAGGCAAAAAAATAAAATAAAATAAATATTTATAAATCAGTATTTGAAAATAAATAATTATTCCATTAATAAATACTTCAAATCAGAAAAAAAAGAAATAAAATCTCAATAAAAACCTCACATCAAAAATCCTTTTCCTGTGTCGTCTCATGTTCAACATCTGTGTAGGCAGAGTGTAAACACAGAGGCTGAATGGCCTTTGGTATAGGTGCAAAGCTAAGACTGTCTAACCAATGACAGAGCTCCTTACCTCGCACCGGCTAATTTGCATTGCTCCGGGATTTTGGAAATTTATCCATTTATTCATTATGATGTGGTTCAGCATCATAATGCTGAACCACAGAAACACACACACACACACACACACACATATATATATATATATACACATATATTAGGGGTGCAACGATATTCGTATCGATATTGAACCGTTCGATACAGTGCTTTCGGTTCAGTACACATATGTATCGAACAATACAACATTTTTAATTTATTTCATCAACTTTCCTTCTGACGATGCTGTCTGTGTTGAGCGCTCAGTGGATCTGCGTTCGACTACTCCGCCTAGGCTGCACTGTCGAGCACAGATCCACTGAGCGCAGCGCAAGCTAGCGAGACAGAAGTTAAGCTCCTTGCAACATGGCAAACTGAACCTCCCCCACCCTCATTCAGATCTGGCCTTTGGAACTATTTTGGTCTTCATGTGACGTATGACCCTGAAGGTAAGCGCGTCATGGACTAAAGTAAAACAGTATGTTGGATGTGCCATGCAATGCTCAATTACATGGGTGGGAACTAGTGTGTTAGCGCAGTTAGCTCGTTAACGTGTTGGCCGTCCAGCCCCACGCACGGGGTGATCCGCAGTAGCTCGTTAACGGAGATTTGCCGTGTTGTGGCGTTAAGGTCATTTCAGATTAACGCTGACAGCACTAGTGGGAACACAACGAATATGACTGCACATTTACTCCGACATCATCCTGGTGCAAAGACAAGTGGAAGCAGACAAAACAACAAGCACCATGCTACAAACTTTACCGAGTCATTTAGACAGCTGTTAGCACAGGATTCTCCTTATGGGGACCTGATATGTTTAATATGCTGCTGAGAATATAGCCCAGAAGAAGCGTATAGTAGAGCTTTTATTTTGAAAGAGCCATTTCTCTGTAATAAACTCTCTTTTCCAGAGATGAGCGATTCCTCCATCAGATAGATTTATTTATTTTTTATTACTTTGTTGTTTCAGCAACATTAAATTTAAAAACTGTACTTTTGAGTTAAAATATATATTTATAATTTTAATAACTGACAAATTAAAAAGGCATGAACATTTTTTTGTATCGAACCGTGACACCAAAGTATCGAACCGAACGGTGAATTTTGTTTGTCGTTGCACCCCTAATATATGTGTGTGTGTGTATTTATACATCAATCCATTTTCTTGCTTATGGAGTTCAGGGCCTGGGACCTACTCCATGTCAGCTTTCAGTGTTTATAAACATGAACATTATGAACTCATGACTCCCTTGGGAAGCCTCTGGTTTTTCATAGGCAGGGGATATTTGTTTTATCACAGTTCATTACCAAACAGAGCAGGGTTCTAGTTGATTTGTGGCTTTTAGGATATTATGTATAGGTGTGTAAAAGTGGAGTGAATATAATTACAAACAGCAATGCTAGTGGAGTGATGACAGACAGGGCGGTTGGGGGGTGGTGAACAGTTTGCCAACAGTTCTGCCCCTGTAGAGAAGGACATCTGCCATTTCTTTTTCCTTTTAGTCAAACAATTCAGGTAGTGATGAAAGAAAATCAGACTGTGGCAGTGCTTGCAGCAGGTAACGGAGTGATAATGCAGAGTTTTTACTGCAGTGGACAGTCCCTAGTGTGACCATCGCTGGAACCAACCAGCTGATTTACACCATGGCAGCAGTCATCAGTGAAGTTCTTGGCTGCAACATGAACGATCTCAAGTAGCAATGCTACTGAACTTGCTGGAGAACTTTTAGTTCAGGCCACTTGATGAGTTTCACACAGTACTGCATATTATTTTATTAGGTTGGCACAAATGTAGGATTGTGTTTGTGATATCACGATGTGTCTGTTTCCTTTTCATATTACACTAAAGAGATCATCACCTACAAGCCTCCGTAAACGAACAGCATGTCTATAAAAGCCCATTCATCATCCGGCCCTCCTGCTCAAACACAACCATGTAGCGCTCATCCCTCCACCCGTCTCATTCAGCATCCACACACATGTTGCAGGGAACGGGAAATAGAGTAGAGCAGCAAAGCTTGATTTCCTTTAGGATTGGTTAAACTAAAAGACGTTGACAAGGAATTTTAAGGGTTTTAGGAAGCATAAAACCGAAATCAGTTGTATTGGATACGAGTATAAATGAGTGCTTAGGCTCATGCAATAAAAAACATCTTAGACAGGATATGACAAAACGTACTGTGATACAATTCTTCATTACTACAGCTCTTTGAGTGCTTTTGTAAAAAGTCAAATCTGTGTGCTCCATTAAACCCTGTAGAAGTTGTTTCGAATGCTGACAGTGGACAAACAAAGTTGTCATTTAGCTTAAACATTAACAGTAGAAAAGGCCCGATAGGAATCTAACATCCTTGGAATCAAGCTGTGGGAGTGAGTTTTGAAACCTTTCTGTAGGACTGCTTTAAACTTGCCTTCTTGGTGATGTGTTGTCTGATGTCTTGTTTGACTTGAGCAGATTCTTTACGTGCTTTAAGTTTCTAACACATTTGCTTTAACCAGTAATTGAAACTGCTGAGTAGGAAGTACTAAAGTGGGTGTTGAGCATGTTGGGTGTGTCCTTATGACCTGTTTCGATGTTTTCTTTTAATTGAAAGCGTTTCATGAATATGAAATGCTTCTGCGTAATGTTAAACGTTATAAAATATTCTTATGATTTAAACTCTGTATTCATGGCTTATTCTTTCCTGGCCTTTCCTGTAAGCACTTTTATGCTCGGTGGTAAAATATCACAGAACTAGCAGTTTGGCGAGTGTCATACCGCCTGGATTAGTGGCTCAGCTGGTAATTCAGAGATTTATGTAGCTTAGTTTGCTGTGTCATGCTGATTTGGGGAGACTGGACACAGACCTGAGTCATTCTCTTCTGGGTGATCACAGTGGTTACTCTCCTCCCTTCCTCATCTCACCCTGCAAAGAAATCTTTGTTGTTCTGCCTTGACCTCTTCCTCTGTGTTAGTTTGCTGTCCTTTCATTAGCTAGCTTTAGGACTTCTCCTCTCCTCCATGAATGTATCCCCACTAATCCCATTACATGCTTGTCCTTGTCCCACATTTATCAAACATACTTTTTAAAATCAAACAGTTAGAAATGACATTCATTACTTCATTATGTAACATGTCCCTGTGATCTAAACAGCCTGTTAGCCCTCGGAGCACATTTAAGTAAATTGAAATAATTGTGCCGATAAATTAGATTTGAAAGCTCTTATTCTAATTTTCTGTTTTGATGATATTTGGGATATGCTGTTTATGTAGAACAGCTAAAACTAGTTCTTTATATTCCCATATAAATGATAAACACACATTATTTACAAAACACTGCCCGGTGGACGCCAAAGGACGGCCTGTTTTGATTACGCTGGGATCTTTTTGGACTGCACATTTTTGGTCTACGATCAAAGCTGCCACACCACGCTGGATTAATCTCCCAGTAGCTGAGTTTATGAAGTCATAAGAAAGGAATGTCCCACACGTTCCTGCTGTTACACCATATTTGGACTGGGACACCTTTGCTAACCTCTGTTGCTCAATGACACACTGATTTGAATCTGAAGGCGCTGGCGACATATTTGCAGCAGTGTGGGTTCACAGAGGCTGTTTGGACTCTGAGCATGTGACACACCAGTAGCGTGCCACGCTGGGCCTCTCGGGGTGGCGTACAGTGTCACTGTGTGTGTCTATTTAAGTGTTTGTCGTGTAAATGAGGACAACCAAGATATGTGAAGTATAGAGTGGTGTACCACAGTGACAGGTTAATGTCAGTGTGTGAGTGTGTGTAGCAGTTTGTGTGGCCAGAGAAGGTCAGCAGCCTCCAGAGGACAAAGCGCTTGTGTTCTTCCACAATCGCCCGTTTGATCAGACAGATCATTTGGCATCTGTCAGGCTAAAAACAACAACGCAACATAAAACCAAGCATACGCTCTGCAGTCCTGCAGCTAACTCCTGACAGTCTGTCTGCTGTAGGCTGAAGAAATCAGGGGCTCATTCATCTGCACCTGTCAGCGTCTTTATGCTAACAATAGATCAAACAGTATGTGTCCACAGGATGTGTAATGTTGAAGGTTACCGTACATCCTTATCTCCAGCACTGAGAATCAGTTATCACTGATCGCTGTCTCTGCTTTGTTTTGACATGTTTCATATTTATATATTTCATATTTATAAGGTAAATACCCTACAACATTACAGAGAAGAAGAAGTAACCCCAGGCTCGGTGAGGGGCAGCCATCTGCCGTCACCAGCTGGAGGTGATGAGTGGAAGACTCGATAGGCCACTCTTATTTTCATCCACTGCTTCGTTACCTCGACACGATGTTTTGGATCATCGTCATGCTTGAACATCCATCTTCATGGGACGAAGGTTCCTCGTCACAGTACGATACGCGCTCCTGTCTATTGGCCCTCCATGCAGGGAGGTCATGTTGTGCTCTTAGCAGAAAAGTGACCCATGTTTCCACCGCTTTACTGTGGGGGCGGTGTTCTTTGGTTTTTAGTGATTGTGAGGACGTTTTCACAGACAAACCATCACAAAAAAACCATTAAGTGCCAAAATGACATAAACCTGTAGTTTTAAAATTTTTAAAAAACTTCTCAACAGAAAATCTGTTTAAACAAAAAGGTTTTGAAGTGCTTTTTAAAAGAATGGACAGAGTCAGCTGTAGACTGGTGCAGAGCCTTGGTGGTTTCTCTAATCCAGCACAGAAGCCAGTACATTAATCTAAATGCAATGACGGAAACGCAGAGGTGGGACCAAGTCATTGTTTTGCAAGTCTCAAATAAGTCTCAAGTCTTTATCCTCAAGTCTCAAGTCAAGTCTCAAGTAATGTCAGGCAAGTCAGAGTCGAGTCTCAAGTCACTGGTGTAAAAGTCCGAGTCAAGTCACAAGTCTGAAACTTTGAATTTCAAGTCCTTTCGAGTCTTTAAAAAAAAAAAACGAAAAAATAATGTTGCAGTTATGCTAAATGTAAATATTAGACCATGTAATTTTAAAATCTGTGTTTTTCTCAACACATGACAAAATAGTGAACTTAGAAAATATACACAAATTGTGAAATTGCACCTCTTTAAAATGCAGCTCAATTAAACCTAGCTCCAAGAATAATTTTCACCGACAGTTCTGAGATAAGCTGCATGTTATTCTTGGATGCGCTTGTAGGACTGGCTTTAAAATCGCATGACAAAAATATCATACACATAAAAAAAAAACTGTATCACCAACGTAGCCTGGACAACATTTGCTAGTTAGATGAAGTCAGCTATCTCATCGTAGCATATTTATATGCATATTTATAATCATACGGTCCTTGGAGTGAGTGCATACACTCATGAAGTTTAGTAACTTCAGGGGCCCGTTCTTCGTACCTCGCTAAGTAGGTTAGCTGGATTTGATTGTTGACGATTTCGCCTGATCTTGGATCGTTCGGTTCCCCGAAGCTCATCCGGGACTTGCTGTCATAGCAACAGAGCCGTAAGCGTAAACCTGCACAGATCATTCCAGGGTCTCTTTCCAAGAGACGAAAAGCAATATAAGTGATAAATATTACCATTCTGTAGAATATTCTTATATTTCACTTTTACCTGTTCCCATGTTCTAGTGGGTCCTGTTGTGGCTCTAATGTGAAAGGGAATATAATATAAATGGTAAATGGTAAATGGCCTGTATTTATATAGCGCTTTTCTAGTCCCTAAGGACCCCAAAGCGCTTTACATATCCAGTCATCCACCCATTCACGCACACATTCACACACTGGTGATGGTAAGCTACATTGTAGCCACAGCCACCCTGGGGCGCACTGACAGAGGCGAGGCTGCCGGACACTGGCGCCACCAGGCCCTCTGACCACCACCAGTAGGCAACAGGTGAAGTGTCTTGCCCAAGGACACAACGACCGAGACTGTCCAAGCTGGGGCTCGAACCGGCAACCTTCCGATTACAAGGCGAACTCCCAACTCTTGAGCCACGATCGCCCATAACATATTATAATATAATATAATGTAATATAATATTGGATAATATAGTGTGATATGATAAATCTACCCTACCGCCTACTGGTGTTGGCCAGAGGGGCCGATGGCGCGATATGGCAGCCTGGCTTCTGTCAGTCTGCCCCAGGGCAGCTGTGGCTACAACTGTAGCTGCCTCCACCAGTGTGTGAATGTGAGAGTGACTGAATAGTGGCATTGTAAAGCGCTTTGGGTGCCTTGAAAAGCACTATATAAACCCACTCCATTATTATTGTTATTATTAAATTACTTACGAGTTTGATTTGTCAGCAACTTTCTGCCAGCCCTCTCTCCTTGCTTTTGCAGCCTTTGCAGTGTTCCCTTGCGTTCTGATTAAACTCTGAAACTCCTGAAATCCCTCACTCAAGAGTTCTTGCTCTGCTGCCGAAAAATACCGAGCCGAGCGCGCTCCGTCGACATTTTCGCCGACCAATCAGAGGGTTGCCGATCAATGTTTCCACTATCGATGCGTAGCCCCTTTTACGACACCCAGTGATGTCACATTACTGCGTCCAGCTGTACTAATCGTCAACAGCAGGTGTGTTCGGGGAACCGGATTAGCGAGCTCACGGTTAGCGCGATGGTTTGGTCTTGGATGTGTCATTTGATCTTGGATGTAGTGAGCGACGTACGAAGAACGGGCCCCAGGTCACTGCAACAAGCCCAGGTACAGTTTACCGACGGATGGGTGCAGGACCTTGAAATGCACCGTGTAGAACGAAAGACCATCATACGTATCATAAGTTTACCAGTCTCACAAATTGTCGTCATAAATACACATTCCTTAACCGTTTATTAATAGGACCTTTGAGCTCAACGGTAATTAATTAGTAGTGGAAATAATTTCTGGTACCCATCACAGAAATGTAGCAGTGACAATAATACTGTATGCTGTAATCGTACTGGGCAATTAGTGATACAAAAAACCTGTTTTATCCTGTGAATAAAAGTATATGTTTTTGTCAATGTACCATAATAACAGAAGCGAAACGCAATATTGTGTCAGGACAATTCACTATTTATGCACAATAAACACAATAAACAAAGGAGCATAGCGCGACAATTTCTGTTCAGCGCCAGACTTGCTTGTAACCTATATCACCAATTATGTTATGAAAATGACGTATTAACTACTAAAAAACACTGACCTTCGTGTAAATGCTTGGAGCAGACTAACCTGTGAGCTGGAGTGTTCTGGGACGTTATATTTGATCTTTGAATGGCTGCAATCCAGTCGCCTCTTTGTTACTTCGGAAACATGGCTGGAACAATTTCTCTTCAATGACGTAATCCGACCGATCTCTTTACCCGTCGGCTTCCCGTGGCTGTCATGCGACCGGCTATTGCAGTTAATAATACAACAGCTTCTTGCCATTTTTGTGTTTCTTTTTATCGCTGTATAACTGATTTTAATTGAAAGCCTGCGTGCGCTAGTACCGCTTGCCACGAGTTCCCAGAATCCTTTGCGGTTCTACCCGTGAATGACGTCACATTTTCAATCTCTATATAATATGCATGTTAAATTTTATATTTGGGGTAAAATATCAAGTCTTTTCAAGTAAACCGGTTCAAGTCCAATTCAAGTCCCAAGTCTTAGAACATTTTTTCAAGTCAAGTCTAAAGTCATAAAATTAATGACTCGAGTCTGACTCGAGTCCAAGTCATGTGACTCGAGTCCACACCTCTGCGGAAACGCATTGATAATTTCACAATATATATATATATATATATATATATATATACACATATACTAGGGGTGCAACGATACACAAAATTCACGGTTCGGTTCGGTTCGATACTTTGGTGTCACGGTTCGATATTTTTTCGATACAAAAAAATGTTCATGCATTTTTAATTTGTCATTTATTAAAATTATAAATATATATTTTAACTCAAAAGTACAGTTTTTAAATTTAACCCTAACCCTTGTGCGTGTTTTTTATTTTGACAGCGAATGCGCACCTGCGGACCACTTATGTGCAGCCCTGGTTATTTAGCTCATCATATTGCAGCCACAGAAATTCTTTTGTCCATGAAACCATAAAGCTGCACTTTCTTTTTGCCTTATAGTCTGATTTGTCATAACTTCTCCGTTTTGTGGTAAGCTTTTCTTTGGCTGTCACTTCTTCACCCTGACCTGTCTTATTTGGCTCAGCAGAACTGAAATATATATCCTGCTGCTTTTACACACTCACTCACATAAGCTCAGCGATTCTCTGCGCGATCAACCTCTCACATGTTTAAGCTGCGGGAGATTTCACTTGTCATGTTTGCTTAGTAAGCTAACGATTAATAAGACGATGTCAGAGGAATTGGTGCGCAAATTATCATCACTCACAGATCAGTGCTGTCGCTCTCTATACACAGTTCGCACGATTGCAAAGTGAAAGCAAAAAAACAAGCGCAAATTCAAACGGGACTTCAATATGTCACATATTGACAGTGGCTCACCGATGCCAATGACATAATTACCCAGCTACATTTCTGAAAGAATGCAAAAGCATTGACATATATTTTTCCTACAATAGCCCGACGGGCAGGGAAGAGATAGATTTTGGTAGCCCGACTGAAAAAAATCGCTAGCTCTGGGACGTCGGGCTAGCGATATTGCAAGCCCTGTATCTGATTGAGGAATCACTCATCTTTGGAAAAGAGAGTTTATTACAGAGAAATGTCTCTTTCCAAAATAAAAGCTATACTATCCGCTTCTTCTGGGCTATATTCTCAGCAGCATAAGGAGAATCATGTGCTAACAGCTGTCTAAATGACTCGGCTAAAGTTAGTAGCATGCTTGCTTTTTTTTGTCTGCTTCCACTTGTCTTTGCACTAGGATGATGTCGGCGTAAATGTGCAGTCATATTCGTTGTGTTCCCACTAGTGCTTTCAGGTTAATCTCGTTGAAATGACCTTAACGCCACAACACGGCAAATCTCCATTAACGAGCTACCGCCGATCGCCCCGTGCGTGGGGCTAGACGGCCAACACGTTAACGAGCTAACTGCGCTAACACACTAGTTCCCACCCATGTAATTGAGCATTGCGTGACACATCCAACATACTGTTTTACTTTAGTCCATGACTCGCTTACCTTCAGGGTCATACGTCACATGAAAACCAAAATAATTCCAAACGCCAGATCTGAATGAGGGTGGGGGAGGTGCCCTGCGCTCTTCCTTCTGACTATGCTGTCTGTGTTGAGCGCTCAGTGGATCTGCGCTCGACAGTGCAGCCTAGGCGGAGTAGTCGAACACAGATTCACTGAGCTCTCAACACAGACAGCATCGTCAGAAGGAAAATTGATAAAATGAATTACAAATGTTGTATTGTTCGATACATATGCGTACCGAACCGAAAGCACTGTATCGAACGGTTCAATATCGATACGAATATCGTTGCACCCCTAATATATACACATATATGTATATGTGTGTGTGTTTCTTTTAGAATGTTTAAGTATGTAATGAGAATAAACTTATAAAATGAATATTCCTTGCTTGATTGATATGCTATATGTATGTTTTAAACATCAAATAAAGATTTCTTTCAGATGTTACATGTGAATGTGTTTTCTTAGAAATATATGAAGGGTTAAATTTATATTTTTTTGAATGATTTTAAATAAATTTAAATTGTATTTTGAAATATATTTTATTAATATATTTCAAAATATACAAAAAATGGCCAAAAAATATATGTGCTAAAATACATTTCAAAATACATAAACATATTTCAAAATGTATTTTAGCACATATATTTTTGGCCATTTTTTGTATATTTTGAAATATATTTCAAAATGTATTTTAAAATATATTTTTTTACCGTATGGGGGGAAACAAAGAATGGTCCTACCGGCTCGCCACTTCAATATGAAGAAGATTAATTCAAAGGGAGGGAACAAAACCTGACCTGTAGGTCAGAAAAACGTCCATTGGCACATCAAGTTCGATTCAGTTTACCGGTAAACAAATATATTTTTCTGCAAGCCTATGTAACAATGCAAATCATCATCAACCAATGTACAACAGTTAAATTATTAATTATCTTGGCTACGTAGCTTAATCTATACATTCCAGTAGCGTTCGCTACAAACAATACAAAAACAACAATAAAGGAAAACAGCTGTCTAACAGACAGCATAGCCGAATTCAAGGCAACACATAACAATAATCATTCAATCGCACTTTGTTTCAAAGTAAGCCCATTAAAATGCTTAAGTAAATAAAAGTGTTCAAAAACAGCGGTTTTTGAGCCGGAGTTCTGCTCGTGGTGGGAACGCCGCCGCAAAAAGCCACTTTTTAATCGCGAAAACGATCGACTGGTTACTGACAACCAAAAGGTTGTTTTTGGTAGATATTAAAGATCATGGGTGGGCGGGGCAAATGGAGCAGTTTTCTACAGTCGAGTAAAATTCCAGGAAAGAGCTGGGTGTGGCTTTCCTTTAAATCACATGATCAACAGCTTTAAGATGGAGGCAACTCGCTCAGTGTTTCCTGTTTCATTCTTAGACTGTGGCGATGGTAAGTAGCAGCTTTTCACTTGTTACCTGGCATCTTTTCAGCCACCAATGATAGTCATTGTATGTTATCAACATTTCACTAACTATGTTGTCTCTCATGTTTAAAATAGGCCGACCAAGAGCAAAATAGGTATGTCTGCAGACTCTGCTGTAGCCAAAGTTATCAGATCTCCTGTGTTTTTAAATCCCTAACTGCTCGATCATTATCATTTTAGAAGACAACAATTTCTCAAAGGAGGTTCAAAACTAATGCCTACAAGATTACCAAGAGGAGGGTTCGGGGCTCTTACATGACTCCGGGAAGTCAACACTTGGTGGATGAGGTGTGTTACCTTTGACACTTTTAAGACAGTCCTGTTTATCACTACTAACAATAAGCAAATATGTTTTCACTCAACAGATCCTTCACAGCATGTTGTTTCTGGGCAAAATCAACAACATCCCCTTTTCTCCAGAAGAAATCTTCCCTAATCCTTTTGTTTTGGGTTCTTTAATGAGAAGATATCCCAGGCCTTTAAAGTTGTATTCGACTCAGCTTCCCAGGCGAAGTCCCTTCTCCTGTGTGCTCGACATGGTAAGATAACTCTTCTCACATTTTCAGTCAATCTGACAAACTTCCAGTTTTTAGGAAAGTATAATGCAAAGTGCTTTTTTACTGAGAAATCCAAAGAAAATCCATACTGTACCTTATACTTCAACATATGCTTCTAGCTATACTTCTCCACCAAACACAGAGACTGCAGGAGAGCTGGAGACTTGCTTCAGAATTTGTTAGTTCTAAATAATGTCTAACAGACTCATTATTGGAGATGCTTACAGTCTTCAAGGCGTATATGATGCTGTCACTGTGTAGCTGCTGGATCTGTTAAGCTCAAAGACTCTAAATTCAGCGTGTTTTGACAGCCCGGCATAGCAAAATAGAAAAAAAAAGGTCAATTAGCAAATTTAATTATAAATTAGTGAGAACAAAGATGGATTTTTGCTTATTGATTTAAAATTAAATAGATTTTTGTGACTTGTTTCACCCCCTATCTTAAAATGTCTAAACCAAAAGCATCCAATGGTCCTGCATAGTTAAATAAGTCAAGCAGCGAAACAAACATGTTGATCAACTTTATATGAAAAACAACTATATAATCAGGTGCAACACTTTGACCAGATCTGTAACTGTTTTCAGATCGTCCTGCAAAATAACTCAGAGAATGAAGAGCAAATAAAGCAGAGTCTGCAAGATCTCCTCACAGACTTGGACTTAGAAGAGAATAATAAAAAAACAGCTTTCGTCTCGTCCACCATCTGCATTTCTCAAAAATCCCAAACCAACAAATCAGAAAGGTACTGCGGAGTCTCCATGTCCACCAAAGGTCCTAACGCTGGGAAAATTATGATTGCTGCCTCCTGTCTTAGCAAATGGCATAAATATGTATCTGGTGCGGTGATGACCTATTATCCAAACACAGTCCAGAAAGATTACTTTGATGGAACAATTGAAGTACCTGGAAATATCAGGTGTGAGGCTTTTTGTCTCCGTGATGGTGCCAGAATGAAGCCTTGCAGATCATGTAAGAATTTGTTTGGCTTGAACACAGAAGACCTCAGAGAGTGGCCATATGGTAACTGTGCTGAAGCTGAGAGCCTGAGCAATTTGCTTGAAAATGAGAGAGAAGTTGAAACACATGTGGATGAATACTCAGCTGAAAAGGATAACAGGCAGAGAGCTGAGGATGAGGTTGGTAGGGTTCTTAGAACTGTGTTGCAAAGGATTCGGTTTAACTGGACAGGTGAATTTTACAACCCAGAACAAGAGTGAGATTTCATGAAATCATTTGCATTCATCATTCTGATAAATCAAAGATTCTCTGCTCTGACAGCATCTGTGTGGATTTTCTGTAATCACAGAGACGTGTATAAGCATGTTTACTTTCCATCTCCATGTAATTGTCACATTTAATAATTAAAACTGGCTTCTATGGGTTTTTGTTTGTTTGCTTACATATCTAGTGTTTAATGCAATATGAAGCATTATCAGACAGCATTTATTGGGAAGAATCCCATATTTATACTGGTCTGTACCCAGGGTACACAGAAAATAAAAACACATGTTTTCTTATTATGATCCCAACTATAATTTACTGAAGCAAAAGCACTACATGTGTAGTTATAATATTTATAGCAGTTACTGTTGAGCTTTAAATTTATCATCTTAAATGTTTATATGCTGATTATATTGCTTTATATAAGAAAGGCCTAACTCTGAGTACACTCTGTGCCAAAAAGTGCTGACAGGAAACTGCATGCTTTTGCAGAAACGTGCTTTTGCAGCTAGAAAGTGAAGCTGATATATATCAGTTTTAATTAGTTTTTACCAACTGCTTGCTAGGGCAATCCCACGAGTTTGGTGTTTTTGTATTGAACATGATTCCAAGTGCTTTCTATAACACATAGCAGAGGTGCCACAACAAAGACTGAGAAGAGGACAGGAAGAGACAGTGAAAGAGATGCACTCCTTCGCCATTCATGTTAAAGCGTTGCATAGCTTTAATTTTAGAGAGTGTTGCATAACTTCAGTCATTTTTCTACCACAGGTGAAGCCAAGAATTGTGAAGCTCTCTTTTGGCCAAATACCAGAATCTGTAAGAAGAAGAAAAAACAAACAATCAAATAGGTCATTATTAAGAGGACAACAATCTCTTGATGATTATCCACAGTGTCTTTGATAACTCTGAGATACAAACTGTCAAGGATATACACATCCCAGCAAACAATAGCTGTGTTTGACTAAAGCGATTAATAACAAGGACAGAGCTACAATCACTACAGTCAAACATAAAGGGCTTAATCCTGAATCCAAGTCTGAGCTGTGATGCCGTTGGTGCTGAAAGCTGCTCAGATCCTGAAGCTGCACGTTTTGTCTCTCTCTAACCAAACCAGCAGCAAAAGAAGACACATTTCGCTTGACATAAACATTGTCATGAATTCCCTCTTACTTTTGCTGGTTTGCTTCCACCACCATTAAAACACACACAGAAAAACAACACAGCACAGCTCTCTGCCTCTCTCAGTGTACTTTAAGAACACCGTTTCCCATCTCAAATCTCTGTTTTTGGCATTATTCGCTTGCTTGTTATGAAGCAGTCTACCGTTGTTTACAGCCATTTTTTTTTAATGACTTCCGACAAGACAGCCTCATTTCTGCTGTTCAATACCAAATTTTATTTATTTTTTTCAAATTAAGTGAAACTGCAAAATGCTCTGCTGTGTCTCTATTAAAACCTCTTATTAAAACCTCTGAATCACTTCAGCAGCATCAGCCAATGTACATTTGTTGAGTCGTGGTTCTCGTCTGCTTTTGTTCTACTGCAGAATAATATTTTTAAGGTTATCTACTGTAAAAAGCTAGGCCAGGAAAATCTGCTTCATGGTTTTGTGTTTTATCCTCAGTTACTTTGACACAAAAGCATCTGCTGTGATGCTCACACCTCTGATGAAGTTTCACAAGTGTCAGTACTGATAAATGATCAGAATTATAATGTTTCTGACTCTCTGAGTAAGAATTAAATGGAATCTAATTGGGACCTTGTGAATTGGAATTGAACAGGTTCTAGAAATCAGTGATGATACTCAGCTCCAATACCCACCTATGATATTAGGCTGACGAACGCTGACTGGGTTTCATTTACCAGCTTTTTATGTTCTTCCTGCAGTTTCCTCCCCACATCACTCATCTTAACTTTTTTCCAGTCCTCCTCAGTCTAAACAGAACACACAACAATACAAAGAAAAGCTCAGGTGATTGATCTCTAACACTAGGCATCCCCAGTCTTATTCTTAGCAGTCTAACTTCTCACCATATCTTTGAAGGCCTCTCCATTGTAGTAGCGCTTGGATGCTGGATACTCTATCGTTTTGTCACATAGTTCCAGGAAACTGGAAGCCACCAGATGCAGCTCCTCTCCGTCATAGCCGTACAGCTTTTTGTCCTCACGCGTCATCAGCACAAGCTCGTCACATGGACATGAGGTGCCCTTTACCACACCAATAACCTGCATTTTTACAATCTCGGGAAGGTAGAATTTTCCCCAGGCGTTAACTTCATCATCATCCCCGTTGTATTTGGTGTTCTCAAGCTCTTCTATCCACAGGTCAGCACCACTTGGCTTCTTCAGGTGAACGCACATGCTTTTGTTTTTGGAAACAAAATCTTTCACCCATTTCAGGTACTTTTCACCTGGAAAGAAGCAGACAAGGAAATATGGATGAATGTAGAAGTGTTGGAAAAGACAAATAGCAAGGTTATCCTACAGCAGTTTGTGAAAATGTTGTATCTTGAAATAAGCAGGCAAAATGAGGATCTCACTTATCTCATATGTTCTGACTACCGACTTTCTTCAGTTAAAGGACAAAAAAAGGGCACACTGGAGGCTGACAGAGTGTGCAATGGTGGGAATCATTTTGCAGAACTCACTAAAGTTTGTTTCTCCTGGAACAAGCTTTTTACACTTCGGCAAATGAAAATACTGTGTTAAACTAAAAAAGAGCACCAGACCAAGGTCTACAGTACTAACAGAAAAGCATGCCGTTACCTGTTGCCTGTCGACACAGCTGCTGATCTTCCTCACCAAAAAAATGAGGATCCCTGAAAGGAATAGAAAGGTTATGTTAAAATGAATGACTGTCACGGTGATCATGGGAAGCTCCAAAATATCACAACAATAGCTACGAAATCACAAAATGCAGTGTGATGTCTGTAAGCACCAAACATGACATCTCTGCAAATTCATCTTGAAACATGTAGGTACCTCACATGTACAGCTGCAGCCATCTCAGCCATTTATCACTGTGGCTGCCAAGTGGCTGCCACTTCACAAGCGCATGGCACAACATAGAAGAGCCACCTCCACAGGACAAGACTCAGCAGTCCATCTGCATCTTAAGGATAAAGGACACTCTTTGAGGATGACAATGTTCACATTTTGGACAGAGAGGACAGATGGTTTGAAAGAGGAGTGAAAGAAGCATCTATGTCCACTGTGAGCGACCATCTTTGAACAGAGGCGGGGTTTACGACACCAACTCTCTGCCATCTATAATCCAGTTTTGAGATCCTTCCCAGACGCCTTAACGCCCACTCACATCCTGGGCCATCTGACCTCAGGAATTCGCATGATAAGGTGGGGCCAGGTTTCACAATGAACTCACCCGAAACTCTGGCTGATTGGGACCCACACCCAGTTTCACACCTTGGCTCAGGTGATTAGAGGATCATCAGGGGGTCCTTTTGTCCCTCTGTGGGGGGTTACTCCCACTAGGCTTATATCTGGGACTCTCCACCATTTGACCTTAGAACTGAAGAAGCTTCTCGGATGAGAGGTGAAACGTCTTCAAGTAACTTAAAGAAGTCCAGACGCTTTTCTTTGCAAGCTCCTTTGACTACGATGACCTGGATGACTGAGAACCTTCACAGACATAAAGTGAATGTGACAAACAAAGCGCCTTCTTGTTCTCTGTGATAATGTAAAGTTATTAATGAAAAAACAAATGAGTAAAAAACGGACTGGAAACATGTCTTCAATCAAAACTCGACAAAAACAAAGAAACAGCCTCACTTCTCTGCGACGCTCCCTAAAAATGACGTTACGTGTTACGTACCAGAGATTTCTATACAGCCCTTTATCAAGCCGAGAGAAAGTGACGCAAAACCCTCCAACTAATAACGACTAGCAGAGAGGCTCAGCTGAGTGTAGTTACCTGGTTTGCAGACGCATACAGACGTTTCCTGTCCTCTCGGACGCAGCTGTGATAGAACATGTGGTGCATTACCGCCACCAACTGGCTTGGAGTGAGGACCGGAAATCGCTCATGCCAAATCAAAAAAAAAAAACATAAAGAAAGATTAAGTGAAGAGATAAATGAATAAATTAAATCAAGAAGAAAAAAACCCACCACCGGACATATACATCCTCATATCCTTCTGTACAAATGAGTTTGTTTTAGAAACTGAAAAAAGCCACAAAACCTTCACATCTAGAAATCCTTTGCAGTAAAACTTGTTTTTTGGCAGGTTCCACAGGTTTTGAATCAGTTTTCTTCTTTATTCCTGATAATTTTGACAATGAAAAAGAACATGTTCTATAGGGCTTTGGAGTTGACGTCACGCCGCAATGCATTGTGGGAGCGCGGCACCATTTTCGAGGTCTACGAATCAAAACAAACACACTGTGTTGGAACGACGATTACAAGATGCTTAAAAGCAGCTCAAAAGAGAACGGACTGTATAGAGACCGATTGCGTCCAGAGGCGAAGCGGCGGTACTTGCAGAAAATAGCGTGCAGTGGAAATGTGGACCCGTATGAAATACGGCCGTGGAGTAGAAACCCTGAAGACGTAGCCTGATATATTTTCGTACCTTATCTGTGGAGTCAGCGCGTACAAGTCGTCATTCAAACAAAGGTAAGTCAGCTCGAGTACTGCGTGTGAAATGCGTTTGATTTCCCTGCAAACATTCACATTAGTGCAGCATAAATTCATTCATGAGGGGAAATTACAGTGAGAACATGTGGAGGCTGTTAGAGGGAGAAGATAGTGAGTTCAGTGCAGGGCTGTGCAGAGAGGTTTAAAGGGGCGGGTGCTCAAAGTTAAAAAGGGGCACATTGAACCAGGCTGAATAACAACAACACACATTCATCAAGAATCTAATATGGGAAGGGCAGGGCTGTGTTGGTCTGAGACTGTAGACATTAAAAAGTCCACAGGAGAGATGGTAGCTGATTAAACAAGTGTCATGAGATAATAACAAAATGCAAAGATTGGTGACAGCGCTTGGAACCATAAGGCAACAAAAAACTATGTATGTAAAAAAAAAAAATATATATATATATATATATACACACAGTGGGGCAAAACAGTATTTAGTCAGCCACCGATTGTGCAAGTTCCCCCACTTAAAATGATGACAGAGGTCAGTAATTTGCACCAGAGGTACACTTCAACTGTGAGAGACAGAATGTGAAAAAAAAATCCATGAATCCACATGGTAGGATTTGTAAAGAATTTATTCGTAAATCAGGGTGGAAAATAAGTATTTGGTCACCTCAAACATGGAAAATCTCTGGCTCTCACAGACCTGTAACGTCTTCTGTAAGAAGCTTTTCTGTCCCCCACTCGTTACCTGTATGAATGGCACCTGTTTGAACTCATCATCTGTATAAAAGACACCTGTCCACAGCCTCAAACAGTCAGACTCCAAACTCCGCCATGGCCAAGACCAAAGAGCTTTCGAAGGACACCAGGAAAAGTATTGTAGACCTGCACCAGACTGGGAAGAGTGAATCTACAATAGGCAAGCAGCTTGGTGTGAAAAAATCAACTGTGGGAGCAATCATCAGAAAATGGAAGACATACAAGACCACTGATAATCTCCCTCGATCTGGGGCTCCACGCAAGATCTCATCCCGTGGGGTCAAAATGATCATGAGAACGGTGAGCAAAGATCCCAGAACCACACGGGGGGACCTGGTGAATGACCTGCAGAGAGCTGGGACCAAAGTAACAAAGGTCACCATCAGTAACACACTACAACGGCAGGGAATCAAATCCCGCAGTGCCAGACGTGTTCCGCTGCTGAAGCCAGTGCATGTCCAGGCCCGTCTGAAGTTTGCCAGAGAGCACATGGATGATACAGCAGAGGATTGGGAGAATGTCATGTGGTCAGATGAAACCAAAGTAGAACTTTTTGGTATAAACTCAACTCGTCGTGTTTGGAGGACGAAGAATACTGAGTTGCATCCCAAGAACACCATACCTACTGTGAAGCATGGGGGTGGAAACATCATGCTATGGGGCTGTTTTTCTGCCAAGGGGACAGGACGACTGATCCGTGTTAAGGACAGAATGAATGGGGCCATGTATCGTGAGATTTTGAGCCAAAACCTCCTTCCGTCAGTGAGAACTTTGAAGATGAAACGAGGCTGGGTCTTCCAACATGACAATGATCCAAAACACACCGCCCGGGCAACAAAGGAGTGGCTCCGTAAGAAGCATTTGAAAGTCCTGGAGTGGCCTAGCCAGTCTCCAGACCTCAACCCCATAGAAAATCTGTGGCGGGAGTTGAAAGTCCGTGTTGCTCGGCGACAGCCCCAAAACATCACTGCTCTCGAGAAGATCTGCATGGAGGAATGGGCCAAAATACCAGCTACTGTGTGTGCAAACCTGGTAAAGACCTATAGTAAACGTTTGACCTCTGTTATTGCCAACAAAGGTTATGTTACAAAGTATTGAGTTGTATTTTTGTTATTGACCAAATACTTATTTTCCACCCTGATTTACGAATAAATTCTTTACAAATCCTACCATGTGGATTCATGGATTTTTTTTCACATTCTGTCTCTCACAGTTGACGTGTACCTCTGGTGCAAATTACTGACCTCTGTGCAAGTTCCCCCACCTAAAATGATGACAATCGGTGGCTGACTAAATACTTTTTTGCCCCACTGTATATATCAGCAATCAATCAGAAAATCATTGGTTCATATTACAATTAAATATGAACAGGCTCCTTAGATGTAAGCAGTTCAGATCTGATGTCATTTACATTCTTCACACAGCACATTCGTCCAGGCTGACAGGTAAACATAGAACTAATCTCAGGTAACATGACTCATAGTAGAGATCCAGTAAGAAAGATTGCAGGCTCTAATATTATTACCACACAATCCAAGGACACACCAACAGCTCAGATTTGTAGAACTATTTAAACAAATGTCTTCTGAATATTCAATTCAGGTTCACAGTGGGGGGGGGGGGGGGGGGTTTCGTGGAATTTTTTAAATAAAGTCTGCAACACAGAAAGAGCTGTGATCAAGCTATTTATTACTGCGCCAACACACATCAAACATCACAGTTCAGTCATGTCAGCGCTGCCACAGAGGTCGTGCTCCTCCTCCTTTATGCATTCCAAGGAAGAGGGAGGAAGTTACAAACTGATCCTACCACACTTCACGTGTCTCGCTATGAAACCTAACGCATCAATGGTTGTGCTGTTTTGTGCCCTTGGCCTTATCAGCACCTGTAAAGGGAGTTGTTTTCTCAAACTGCTGAAGTAAGTTCATCTAGTTTTAGCAACTTTCACTGAACAGTAACAGTGTCACAACTAAGCATATGCATAAGCACTTAAACACTTTAAATGAGAATAACAGAACATTTCTATTACAGAGGCTGGAACCTGTCCCAGTAGTAGGTAGAGCACACCTGGACAGGTCACCAGTCTGTCAGAGGACTAACACAGAGACAGACATCAGAGTAACAAATCTATTTAAAATTAATGTAAGTTTGCTGCAGCTGTATGTATGAACATGTGTTTCTGTGCTCACAGTCCACCTCTCAGGAACCTGCAGTTCACTTTTAGTCTACTTTAAACAGACCTCACAAAAGGCTGATGTGGCTGGATCAGTAGTCTGATTTGAGTACGATACCTTTGGCCAGGGATTAATCTGGTGCATCGCTTCACTGCAGTCTTACGTATTTTCCCCACACCTGAATAAAAAAATACTGATATATACAAATAACAGCTTCAGCTGATGCAGCCTGACTCAATCCTAGATGTTCAGCACACAGAGACACAGAGGTGCCGTTTAAAGTTTAGTGTTAACCTGAGTCACTGATCATTTGCAGTATTACAGAGTCTGGCAGTCTTTGCATGATGTCCACGTCACTGTAAGTTTCTAGCTGACTTCACTGCAATTTCAATTTCAATTTCTGCTGTTCACAAACGCTGTCCATCTAATCTGACTGAGCTGGAGCTGTTTTGCAAAGAAGAATGGGCAAAGATTTCAGTCTGTAGATGTGCAAAGCTGGCAGAGACAGACCCTAAAAGACTGGCAGCTGGAACTGCAGCAAAAGCTGGTTCTACAAAGTGTTGACTCAGGGGGCTGAATAATTACGCACACCCCACTTTGCAGTTATTTATTTGTAAAAAATGTTTGGAATCATGTATGATTTTCGTTCCACTTCTCACGTGTGCACCACTTTGTGTTGGTCTTTCACCTGGAAGTCCAATAACATTGATTCATGTTTGTGGCTGTAATGTGACAAAATGTGGGAAAGTTCAAGGGGCCCAATACTTTTGAAAGCCACTGTATATGTAGACACAGGACTACAAGTAGAAGATCAGACATGAAAGTGGAGATAACACAGAAGACCTGCAGCAAAGGTCAGAGGTCAGACTGGGCCCTGGATTCAACAATGAGCCAATGATCATCAAGCAGTGACTAAAGCAGAGCCCTGACGTTCTGACATTCATCACACAGTCAGAACAAATGTCTGCTGATGACTTCATCTCATGAAACGACTGATAGATGTCAGTTCATTGATCAGCTGAGCTGCTGATCTTCATCGTCACAGAAACATTCAGCTTGTTTCAATCAGTAAATAACTCCCACTACTCCCAGTTTGAACTGTTCCCACTCAAAATGCTGTGAGAACAATGATCATTGTAGAACTTCACAAACATCACGTGTTGTTTTCCACATGTAAGATCAGCAAACACACAGAAACTTCCTGTTGCCACACACGGCCTCTAAAATCTCTTCCACGCTTTCTGTCTGAAGTCCACTCTCTGTGTCGGATCCACAGGAAACAACAAGATCTTATTAACATGGTTTTCAATGTGTCTCCTTCCAAAAAGTCCAACCAATGAACAAATGTGTGTATTTGTGGAGGCCGAACAAAAGCATGACACATTTCTCTGTTTCTATAAACTGGAGTCAAACACAAACATGAAGAGTTTCACTGACAGACTCCAAAATGCCCCCACAGTGGATCAAAGGGAAATCCTACAGTGTGGCCAGAGACTCTTAATGGCTCCAACATCAACACATCCACAATGTTGGATCCAGTTCTGCCTCACAGAGTTACTAAGACACACCCTCTGCCAGCATCACAACAGCTCCACCTGCTCCACCTGCCTCCTCAGCATCTGTACACCTGAAGAGAAAAGAAAGGCTCCAACAGCTCAAATCTACAAAGGATTCATGAAGTTTCATCCAACAATAACATGTTTGCCTTCCACAGTGTGCTGTTAGACACCACTGTACCTCTGCCATTTCAAAAAGAGCAGCTTGGGAACATTTTGGCTCCAAACACTTTGTGTTTAAGTTCTTTGTTTTCTTTGTGAAGCCGACAACATCTGGAGCTTTGTGACTCATAGAAACATCATTTTGTTCTTTAGATGACAGCAGATTGGGACTGAATAATCAATCACTATCAAACCAATAAAGACAAACATGCTGATTTTACAGGAACTTTGTTGGAGAAGCTGCAAAGACATGAAACTGGTGGAGATCCCAAACCAGTTGATAGTGCTGGTTATTCCAAATAAAGCTGTTTGAGATGAAATGACTTTGTGTCCTGATATATAATAAAGATGTTGTTGTTTTTGAGCCCCTGTATTAAAAGTAGTTTAAAGTCAGCTTGAGTTTGATGTCTTTATGTCAAAGCTGCTCATGATGTTGAGCTGCTGATGGAATAAAAACAATATAAAAGCATGTAGTCCAGACTTAAATGCAGCCTGTTGTTAGCTGAGGTCCACACACAGTGTTTGACAGTGTAAAGTGTGTGAAAGGGCTGCTGGTGGAGCTCACTAGGATGAGCAGGTGACCACGAGGTGGAGAGCAGCTGGCCTGGCTTTGACCCCGGCCACGCCCCCTTTCTCTCTGCTTTGCTGTCACTTATCTTCACTGCTCTGTCCAATAAAGCTGAAAAAGGCCCCGAATCAAAGAAATCTGCTGCAGCCTCTGAAATGTCTTCTGTTTCCTTCCCGACGGCTTTTTCACCGTCAGCCCATCAGACAGTCCAGCAGCATTTATGATGATGTCATGATGTTGAAGAGGCTGCTACGGTGGCCTCCCATGACCCCCAGCCTCATCACAGCTGAGATGCAGACATTTGAAAACATTCAGCAGACAACTGAATAACAGTCCAACACAACAGTCTGTGTGCAGACACACACTGACCTTTCATATAGTCAAACACAGCTGGTTGAGTCATTTCTCTGTGAGTCTAAAGTGAATCTAGTATTTGAAAGTCCACTTCCTGTATTTGTTGTTGAAGACTTCTTCAGCTTCTTCTCAAGGACATCAGCTGCTTGTTTGGCAGCAGAGGCAGTTAAGAAGCTTCCTGAAAAACACTGAACAGTGAGTTCACTGTGGCATATGACAGATTCAGCTTTCTGTGTGCAAATGTGTCTGTGTCGACCTTTCAAATGCTGTTGAATCCAAAACATCAGCGGCTCCTCGGCTGCTCACTTCATGCACTTCTGTCTGTGTGACAGTCCAATGACATCACAGCTGTTTCCAGCCCCAGTGTCTCAGGACTGGACACCTTTAAACATGTCGAGGATCAAACAGCGTCCAGCTAAACACACATGAAACTATCAGAGCTGACAATCATTCCAATAACATCTAATGGTTCATGTATGTAGACACAGGACTACAAGGAAATGGCTCTCAGCATCTGGCTGTGGGAACACATGAGTCCCTGTTTGTGTTCAGATTGTGTGCATGTTTTAGACGTGTGTCACATGTAGAAACACAACAATCCCACAATGACACACAGATGTGTTTGACACAGCTGTGCAGCTGTAAGTTGTTTCTAATGATTCATTGAAGCTCTTCTAACATTCTGGAGACGATCAGTACATGAATCTGTTCAACACGACAACAATTTGACTTCAGTGTGAACGTTTGCATTAAATAACCTTCTTCATCCAGCTGACAGCATCTTCATCCTATGATGTGAACAGTTCCTCCTGTTGATGACAAACCTCTGACAGGATCTGCTTGAGGAGCTTTTTCATGTGCAGCTCTCTGAGCTCAGGGCTGAGCTGCTGTTTCATCTTTAAGAGCTGCTGCCTCCTCGCCGGACTTGTTCTCCTCTTCTTCTCCTAATGACACCATTTCTGCTTCATATTAAATTCAATAAAGATGCTGACATGTATCTGTAGCAACAACATCATTGAATCTAGAACAACTGGAGCCAAACCAGTGGCTCTGCTGGGATCACTGGTGAGCCAACACTTCCTTGTTGATGCAGATTTCAGGGCTTCCTTTTGCTCCTCCGTTATAACTGTTCTCTCTTCTCAACACATGATGACACAAAGGAATCAGCAGTGACAAAGATGATGCTGAAGAGAAGCACACACTTCACACATATAACAGAGCAGTGCAGTTACACACACCTCTGCTCGACATCAGGCCTCAAACAAAGACACAAAACACTAACTTGACTCTAAACAGAAGAAACGAGCAGCTGTTTCTGTTCTGTGCTTATTTATATTTGACACACATGCTTCTCTTTGTGCAAACACACATCGCACTATAAGGGTAACCTCGCACACAATGATTGGACAGCACAGTGATGATGCTGGGAGATCCTATACGCAGCAACACAGAAACACTGAGAACTTTAAACAATGATGGAAAGTGTTATAAATGACTTGTTGGCCTCTGATCTGTCACAAACAGCTGAAACGTGTCTCTCATGAGTCACATGAAGGTTTTTGACAGAAAGGACAAAAAGTAGCTGCAGTCAGTTTGTGTCATTTTTATATTTATTCATCTGGGAGAAAAATCTGAGGGACATTAAAATGTGTTTTCAACAGAGACAAGAACATGAATATAACAGAAGAGGTAAATGAACATGTTTCAAGTAAACAGCTGGACTGATCAGGTCCAAACACAGAGTGATAAACTTGTCAAACAGCTGTCATATCTTTATATAGAAGCTCTTTATAAATGCTGCTCACTGCAGTCTGTTTACTAATAATGTCAAAGTGTTAGAAACACAGAAACATCAGAATGGTCTTTGTTCACAGAAACCTGTCTGGGATCCTTTGTTGTTCTTTTGATGCAGAGTTACATTATAAATATAAAGAGTTATTTCAGAGTCTCATCAGTTTTCCTGCATGTCTTTATTTAACACATCAGCAGGGCTGAAGCTCTCATGTTAAACACACACTGATCTATGGACACGTTCATGTGTTTCTAACAGAACCAGGCTGTTATCAGCCTGCACTAACATTATGTCACACACACTGAATGTAACAGTGACAGTTTACATCATCACACAATCAGCTGTGATTGTTTCACTGTCATCAAACGAGTCAACAGGAAGTAGAATCAATAGAAACCAATCATTTACTGACAGCATGTCTGATGGAAATAAGTGCAGATTATGTATGAAGTCTAACTGCACACAGTAACTGTGTTACAATAAGGACTTAACAGCGCCCTCTGCTGGAGTGTTTCAGTACTGCGTTAACTAGAATACACCACCTCCTCCTCACACCACCTGCTACAGCTCTACTCTTCTATGACTACAGTCATCCACAGCACTGATGTGAGGTCACATGGTTCATATGTAAGGAGCACAGCTGACCTCAGGTCAGTTTAATGACTGTGAGCAGCAGGTGTGTTATTGTCACTGTGACAGGGAGACACTCTCAGACACAGCGCTCATGTCAGCTTGTTCTCATGCAGGAGGATCAGGAGCTCCATGTTTGTCTTTCTGTTTGAATCATGATGTGTTTGTGCCATCAGAGTCTGTCATGAGTACTCAGGGTTTCACAGCAGCTCTTCTGGATGCTGACGAGGACTCCAACCTCATGTTTCACCTCTCTGAGCTTCTGATGTCTGTGAACACTCGTGTTTCTTCTCTGGGCTCATCTGGACAAAAACACCTTTCTGTGTTTGGCTGCAGCCTCATTCTGACTGACAGGAAGTGTGTTATCCATGAGCTGCACTTCTGTGAGGAAGTTTCCTGCTGTGTTTCCTGTCTGTGGACAAACACGAGTGTTCCAGCTGAGGACTTGGTTCCTTCCACCTGTCCATACAGGACATCACGCTGTCTGCAGCTCTGTAAATGCAGCTCCAGGTCCTTCCACGTGCTGCTCTGTATTTGTGCAGTTTGTAGTGTGTCCTGGGAAACGTAGCACACATGGTGTTCTTCTGCTGTTTCCTCCTTTCACTGAGTGTGAAACACTGACGCTGTGCTGTTGTTCACAGAGGGGAGCTGATTCTAGCTGCAGCTGGACTCTGTCATCTAACTGAATGTGTTGGTGCTGATCACGGGGCTCTGAGGGGGGAGCAGCAGGAGGACTCTGGATGCTGACGTCAGTGTATCTGTGGAAGCTCCCACAGCGTGTCTGTCATTCAATATTGTGCTGTATATTGTATCTATGCAAAGATGAACAGACTGTGTGTTCACTGGTCTCTGTGCTGCAGCTCTGATGTCATCATCACTCCCTCCTCCACCCTCAGCAGTCCCAGCATGCTGCTGTGGTGCACCCCACCCTCACTCTACACCTGAGCCACAGACCACACCCTCCACCTCAATATACACCACAGTTTTCTCTGCTGTGGAAATGAGATCAGGAGGAAATCATCATTATTATTATTTAATAAACGCTCACATTAATGTGGGCTTATTTGTTTCATATTAGAAACATTAGTTGAGTGTTTTTAGTATAAAATGGTCAAAGTCCCTCTTTTTGCTCCTCCCCTCACCTGTGGATGGGCGGTGCTGTTACCGTGGTGACAGCTTGGATGTGTTTCAGTCCTGCCTGGTTATCACTGCAGGAATCTTTCACATTTATTACAGGTAATAACTCTGATTTTTCTGTGTATTATGAACCAAATGTATCCTGATACACACAGAGATGGATGAGCAGAGGTTGTTTTTGCAGTTTATGTAGTTACTATGGACTTAATGCATACATATTATTAAAATTAGGGCTATAACAGTTGTATTGATGTATAGCAACTTGAAATGCTCCCACAAATGGCTCCACAGCATGTAAAAATATAACAAAAGCTCTGGCGGACTTGGTTCTGTGGTCAGTCTTAAAGGGTGAAGTTAAACTCTGTAATCTTCACTGTGTCACAGAGTTCAGTGAGTCCCGTTATTCACAGTATCAATCAGATCATCAGAGAACAGCTGATCAGCAATCAGTGGTGCCAACAGCGCCTCCTGTGGTGAGAGGATGCAATAATGCAATGTAGCATTTTTCCACTCAACACTTGCAGTCATGGAAACTGTCTGTTGGATCTGTGTGACGTTGCTTTCTTGGTTAGAGTTCCTCACAAATGTCCAGATGATTCTTCTAATGAGGCGTCGACCATGTTTGCAGCTCTTTGGAAGAAAACGTCGCCCTTTGCCATCCTTACTTTTCTTTGACTTCTTCAAATGCAGCTGAACTCCAGCTGGTATTTTCTTGGACTTTGCAGCTGTTTCTGGTCATCAGTTCATTCCTGCAAACCTCTGAAGCTGAACAACAATGATGCTGCATTGCTGGCTGATCCCAAAAGGTTGATTCTGTTCATCTGGACGTTTTCAGAAACGTTTGCTCACTGATCAGGTGACTTCTTCAGTCTCAGCTGACTGCAGCTTTACAAGCTTACAAACAGCACATTTGCACAATGACTGAAAGCAGCAGCACCTGATATATATGATACTAATATAATACATATACATATATAATCCATACTAATGATGAAGGAACTGAGCTCACAGTCCATTGTTCATTCAGTGAACTACTCAGTTTATTTTGGGCCTCAGAAATGCTCACTCTGTTTGTACATCACTGTCAGCAATAGACTCATTCTGCTGTGTGGACAGGAACACATGTGACATCACTTCCTGTTTGTTTGTGACTGAAGAAGTTTACAAGGAATCATTTAGAAGAGTTTCAAACATCAACTGATTGAATCCATGAATCTGAAAACGTGTTTGTGAGTGAAAGAGACAGACATGTACAGACTGAACTATCTGTTCAACAGTCAGAGTGTTTCTGTAACAGGAGACACTCTTTACACTCCACTCAGCACAGGGACACTGAGGAACCAGGAGACCAGAACTTAAACCCAGGATAAAGAGTTTGAGTGAATGTGGTGTTGAAGGTGTGGAGGTGGATCAGAGTGTCAGAGGAGACTCTGTAGAAGGACAGAGTGCCAGCAGGACAGTCCACATACACTGCTGCTCTGTTAGAGACAGAGGAGGAGGAGGAGGAGGAGGAGGAGATGGATGTTCGACTGTTATTGTGAAGGACAGACTGAGGACCATCATCAGAGCAGTACAGACTCCAGGACTGATCATTGTATCCAAACCCACAGTCATCACTGACTCCTTTCCTTCTGATGCTTCTGTAACTCACTGATATAAAAACGCTTCGTCTCCACTCGACCTCCCAGTAACAGCGACCAGTCAGACCATTTCTACACAGCAGCTGAGGCCAACCATCAAATCTGTCTGGATGATCAGGATATGACTGAACCTCCTCCACATGTGTCACCTTCCTGTTGTTGTCAGACAGTTGGAGCTTTGTGTTCACTGTGTTTGTGTCGATTGTGAGTTGACAGGAATCTGATGGAGAGAACAAACACAATCCAGCTGCAGTTATTGATCCATCATCTGTTCATTGATTGACACTTTGATGATGACTCCTGACATGATGAAGATGGTTGAATGTGTGCTGCTTTGTTTTCATGAATCCCATTAAAAACACACTTACACTTCCTCAGACCTGGTCTCAACCATCGGACTCCAGCAGGCTCCACCCTGAAAGGAGGAGGGGGGTCAGAGCAGCACAGTCAGCATGCACACATGGACATTACATGGCTCTCACACACACACTGTTACACACTGAGCTCAAAGCTCGGCTCCACTGTTTTATTCAAAGAAATCTACATTTATTTATCAGCACATTTAAAAACAGCTTGAGCCAAAGTGCTGCACAGAGTAGAGAGAAAATAGGAAACATACACAGTAATGACTATAAAGACTGGTCAGGATTGAAAGCTACAGAGTACAAATGTGTTTCCAACCGGCTTTTAAAAATGTCCAGTGTTGGTGACGACCTGATGTGAAGGGCGACTGTTCCAGAGTTTGGCTGCAGCCATCGATAAAGCTCACCTCTGTTTTTACGTCTAGTTCTGGTCAGAAGCTGCTTATCTGCAGACCTGAGGGCTCCACTTGGATTCTTTTGTTAAAGAGAGATAAGATGGAGCCAATCCATTCACAGATTTAAAGACAACCAGATCTGGAAGTGGATTCTACCACGTACTGGTAACCAGTGGAAAAAGCTGGTGATGGGTCGTCTAGCACAGACCCACCGCTGGAACCAGACAATTGATGAGGGAGAGAACTGTGACAGCGCCGTTCCTTCACTTGACCTCAGTCGCTCTCGTCTGCTCCCTCGTAACACTGCTCTTTATTGAGCTTACATGAATATGCACAAGTTCATTATGACGTCTTACACAGGTATGAACAAAGAGTACCAGTCTGTGCATAGTGTGTGTGTGTGTGTGTGTGTGTGTGTGTGTGTGTGTGTGTGTGTGTCTGTGTGTGTGTGTGTGCGTGTCTGTGTGTGTGTGTGTCTGTGTGTGTGTGTGTGTGTGTGTCTGTGTGTGTGTGTGTGTGTGTGTGTGTGTGTCTGTGTGTGTCTGTGTGTGTGTGTGTGTGTGTGTGTGTGTGTGTGTGTGTGTGTGTGTGTGTGTGTGTCTGTGTGTGTCTGTGTGTGTGTGTGTGTGTGTGTGTGTGTGTGTGTGTGTTCCAGATGTGACCCTGTGACCCCAAAGCTGGTGCTAAGAGTCCAGCGGTCCCCCTAACAAAGGGCTCTTATACTTAACCAGACACAGAGTAGGTGTCCTCCTACACCAGGGGTCTAAAACTCGTGGCCCGCGGGCCAATTGCGGCCCGCAGGACGATAGTTTTTGGCCCCACCTTAATATGAAAATTCAATGTTAGTTTGATAATGTATGACACTTTACAGTGTTGTGGGCGGAGCTGAATTAACCCACCAATCAGGGTGGGATATGGATCTCAGGGGACACCAGCCGGGCTTGATGCAAGCAGGGAAACATTTCTCAATGAGTCAAAGTTCCAGCAGCGTTGCCCTGGAGTGTTTCTTTCTTTCCTGTGCCTGGCTGGCTTCCTCCTTTCTATTGGGCAAACGCCGACATTCGCCCCAGCGCGCTGCGTTCACAACACTTCAAAAAAAGTTGTTTTTTTAAGTTGCTGCCCAGCGGGACATTATACGTATATAGATTTATACACACGTCAGTGGGATTTAAAGTTATTTTTCCACAGAGAGAGATCTCATATTAACTCTCACAGTGATGCGTAGGCGGCGGGATAAAAGAAAAGTCATGAACTCAATGCAGCCCAATTTAGTCTGCAGTCACATAGCGACACCTGTTCATCGGCAACAACAGTCCCCGGTAACCCGGACTAATTATAGGGTCGCACCGTAATTTGTGGCTCCATGTTTTTATTTGCATCACTGCGTTTGCATTGCAGCAAACATGAACATTACATATATTTCAATATAATGTAAAAGCAGTCAAAACAACTAACATCAGAAACAGCTGATGTTATTTGTTATATGTCACGGTGTCATTTCCGCTTCTTTCTCCTGTAACAACAGCCCGGCGCCGTGAGCAGTCGCCTTTTTTGCGCTCGCTATCCCTGCACTTTCTACCATCTGCAAACGCCACGGTGTTCGTGTCGTCATGAAAGACATGAACATCGAGCGTAAAAACAAAGGAGACTGCTACCGGCTTTTTATCTGCCGATCGCCGTGCTACGGTTGCAAGAAAAAGAAGCAGAAATGACGTTCTCTACGCGTTGAGACGTTCCCCGTCCGTCGGCTAAACGCTTGATTGAAACTTCAATGCGACAGTGACACCAAGTAGAATTATAAATGTCACATAGCCCCAAACATGTCTTTTTCAAAGCCTGCGGTGAAGAGAAAGGTTGGTGATGAGCACCGACAATTTCAGGAAAAGTGGGAAATGCAATATTTCTTTGTTGAGCACAGGGGCACCCCGACCTGTCTTATTTGCACAGAGAAAGTTGCGCTGCACAAGGAATACAATTTGAAACGTCATTACACAACTAGACATGCTGAGCTGGATGCAAAATACCAGGGAGACGAGAGAGCGAACCGGGTTGCCAGTCTTAAAACAGATCTACTGAGGCAGCAAGATTTCTCCAAGAAAGCAACCAAAGAGAATAATGCAGCAGTCGGAGCCACGTGGTTAGTGAGATGATTGCTAAAGCAGGGAAGCCATTCACAGAAGGTGCATTTGTCTAAAAGTGCATGTTGCAGGCTGCAAATATAGTCTGTCCGGGAAAGAAAGGTCAGTTTAGCAACATCAGCCTTTCTGCCAACACCGCAGCAGATCGCATTTCTGACCTGTCAAGTGACATTTATGACCAACTGTGTGAGAAAGCCAAATGTTTCAGTGTATACTCAGTCGCTCTTGATGAGACCACAGACATCACCGACACTGCCCAGCTCCCAATGTATGTCCGTGGTGTTGATGACAGTTTTGAAGTGATGGAGGAGCTGCTCACAGTAATTCCAATGCATGGCCAGACCACCGCTCAGCAGATATTTACAAGCTGTGTGATGCCATTGAGAATGTTGGTTTGCCATGGAAGAGGTTTGTTGGAATAACAACAGATGGAGCGCCATCAATGACAGGGAGGAAACATGGACTGGTGGCACAAAACAAACTGGAAGAGGAAGGCGTGGAGGAGGCCATTGCTCTGCACTGCATCATCCATCAGCAGGTCCTTTGCAGCAAATGCCTGAAGTTTGACAATGTGATGTCTATTGTTGTGAAATGCATCAACCAAATCAGATCCAGGGGCTTAAAGCACCGAAGGTTCTGTGCTTTTTTAGAGGAAATGGAGTCAGAATATGGGGATGTGCTCGACTTCACTGAGGTACGTTGGCTCAGCAGGGGAAATGTATTAAAGAGACTTTTTGAGTTGAGAGCAGAAGTGAAGCCTTCATGGAGAAGGATGGAGTTAGTGTTCCTGTGCTAACTGATCCCAAATGGCTCATGGACTCAGCTTTTCTTGTTGATATGACACATGAGCTTAATGTACTGAACAAGACGTTACAAGGCCAGGGGCAACTTGTCAGTGCTGCCTATGACAACGTGAGAGCATTCTCCACAAAACTGGCGCTCTGGAAAGCTCAGCTCTCTCAGACAAACCTTTGCCATTTCCCAGCATGCAAGGCACTCGTGGATGCAGGCACACCATTCAGTGCTGACGAGTATGTTGATGTCATTTTGAGGCTACAGGAGGAATTTGATCACAGATTTGCTGACTTCAAGACACACAGAGCCACCTTTCACATTTTTGCAGACCCCTTCTCCTTTGATGTGCAAGATGCCCCTTCTGTGCTTCAAATGGAGCTCATTGAGCTGCAGTGCAACTCTGAACTCAAAGCAAAGTTCAGGGAGGTGAGTGGAAAAGCAGACAAGCTTGGACAATTTTTGAGAGACTTGAGCCCTAGTTTCCCTCGGCTTTCCCGAATGTTCAAGCGGACCATGTGCCTTTTTGGTAGCACATACTTGTGCCAAAAGCTCTTCTCCACTTTGAACTTCAATAAGTCCAAGTACAGGTCCAGACTTACGGATGATCATCTTCAAGACATACTGAGGGTCGCAACTGCTTCCTCCCTCAGGCCAAATCTGGCTTGGCTATGCGAGAGGAAACGCTGCCAGGTCTCTAGCAGCAAGGAGTAGGCAAGAGAAGCCATGTTCAGAAGAACAGTTCATTTTCTACAGTGTTCCATTCATGTTCAGAAGAAGGTTATAGAACTGTTAATACAGACATTTCAATCTAAATACAGCAGATATAGAAGACTGAAAAAAACACACAAGTTCACTGACTAAAAATATCTTATTATTATTTTATTTATGTATTACAGATTGATTTATTTTCTTATTAATTCTTAATTTGTTTATTTATTTTTCATATTTTGTGTTAAAAAATAAAAATAAAGAGATTTGAGAAGATTGGAATTTTTTAACCATGCCTTTCTTGTGGAAAACCTAATGCGGCCCAGCCTCACCCAGACTCTGCCTGCAGCGGCCCCCAGCTAAATTGAGTTTGAGACCCCTGTCCTACACCATAAATCAGTAAGAGAGGGTACGACCTCTCTCACGGCCCCAAGTGGTGTGTGCATGCCAGAGCACTCTGGAAGGCACACAAAGTCTTTACAGACTACTCAGGATCAAACCTCTATCATCATGCAATCAATTATACAACTCTAAGCATATATGAGTAAATATTTCTAAGCATCAATCAACAATATAAACCTTACAGCTGGTTTTAATAACAGAATTCATTTGTTTCTCAAATGAGAAAGAGCTATCGAGAAACACTCCTAAATCTTTAGTTCTGAACTTTTCCAGTGGGCCAAGGTCAACATTATTAGATAATGCTAATTCTTTTCCCTTACATTATAACAATGTGAGGAGTTAATGCTAAGTATACTGCCATTAGCGGCTAATTCTAATTAGGGGTGAATAATTATTAGTAGCTAATGCTAATATCGTTTTCTCTTCCCTTTTAACAATGTGAACAGCTAGTGCTAGGTAGGCTGATGCTAGCAGCTAATGCTAATTTGACGTGAATTAGCATTATATTAGTGAGGAGTTAATGCTAAGTAGGCTGCCATTAGTGGCTAATGCTAATTTTAGATGAAAAAGCATTAGCAGCTGATGCTCATATTGTTTTCCTTTGCTTTGTAAGAACGACAGCAGCTAATGATACGAAGTCTACCATTATTAACAATTGTTAATTTGATGTAAATTAGCATTATCTGATAATGGTAACCCTTTTCCCCTGCATTATAACTATGTCAGGAGTTAATGCTAACTAGGCTTCCATTAGGGGCTAACTCTAATTAGGTGAATAATTATTAGCAGCTAATGCTAATATTGTTTTCCCTTTTAACAATGTGAGCAGCTAATTCTAGTTTGATGTGAATTAGCATTATATTAGTGAGCAGTTAATGCTAAGTAGGCTGCCAATATTAACTAATGCTACTTTGACGTGAATTAGCATTATGTGCTAATACTAATACTGTTTTCCCTTACTTTTTAACAATGTGAGCGGCTAATTCTAAGTACGCTCTTGTAAATAGCTAATTCTAATTTAGTGTGAATTAGCATTATTCAATAATGCTAACACTGTTTTCTCTTACTTATTAAAAATGATAGTAGCTAATACTAATACTCTTTTCCGTTGGGTAACAACGATGTGAGGAGTTAATGCTAAGTAGGCTGCTTTTAGAGGCTTATTCTAATTAGGGCTGAATAATTATTAGTAGCTAATGCTAATACCGTTTTCTCTTTCCTTATAACAATATGAGCAGCTAATGCTAATTTGATGTGAATTAGCATTATATTAGTGAGGAGTTAATGCTAAGTAGGCTACCATTAGCAGCTAAAGCTAATTTGAGGTGAATAAGCATTAGTAGCTAACGCTAATACCCTTTTCTCTTGTGTTATAATGATGTGAGACGTTAATGCTAAATAGGCTTCCATGAGTGACTCCTTTCCCTTGCATTATAAAGATGTGAACAGTTTATGCTAAGTAAGCTGCCATTAGCAGCTAATGCTAATACTGTTTTCCCTTTCTTTATACAACTTGAGCAGCTATTGCTAAGTAGGCCACTTTTCTCTGCTAAAGATTTCTGTGACCATGATAGAAACTCTGATAAGCTAATGCTGCTAAGCTAATGCTGTTTATGGGCCCTGTTAGAATCAATATTTCATTCTCATTCTGTTGTTTGAGAACAATAACAGAAAAATGTGCACTTCAGAACAAATTTATTGTGAATTCAGCTGTGAATGTACAGTTTGTCATTATTTAAGCTTCCATTTCCAAATGTTAGCTGACACTTTATTAGGTACACTGGTATCTATATCAGGTACACCTGTGACCTAAATGTTCCTGCAAACAGACTCCTTGGAGACCCCTACATAAATATCCATGAACTATCCAGCTAGACTAGTGTGTCTGACCCTGAAAATATTCCTGCATGTGTGATTGTTCATGTATCATCTGCAGGAAACAAACAGGAAGTGAGTGAAAGACACGGGAAATGTTTCCAGCTCTTCCTCCTCTATCAGATTTTCTCTCCATACCTGAGAGTGTCCAGTCTCCAGCCTGGATCCTTCAGTCCAGCCGACAGCAGCTTCATTCCTGAGTCACCTGGATGATTGTAGCTCAGGTCCAGCTCTCTCAGATGGGAGGGGTTGGAGCTCAGAGCTGAGGCCAGAGAAGTACAGCCTTCCTCTGTGATCAGACATCCTGACAGACTGCAAACACACAAAACAACAATCTATCTGTCAACAGTTGTTTTCTCTTTGTCACAATAACATCTATCCATTTACATCCATTCAATGTAACTTTATTTATAAGTGACAATACCCAACAGACAACAACAGTCATCTGAAGCTGTTTAACAGTGTAAGGTGACCGCCTCCACTGTGAGCAGCACTTGGTGATGGTGGGAAGAAGAACTCCCTTTGACACAAAGATCCTCCCAGTGAAAACAGGCTCCAGGAGGAGCATCTACCATGACTGGTTGCAGGGTGAGGGGAAAGAGAAGAGATGAGCTCAGAGAGACAAGAACAAAACAGAGAGACAAAAGTTAAGGACATGCAGTAGTGACATATAAAAGCATCAGGAGTGAAAAGAGGGGAGAAGAAAGCAGAGCATTATGGGAAGTCCACCAACAGCCTGAGCCTATAGCAGCATAACTAAGGGATGGTTCAGGGTCACCTGATCCAGCTCGAACTATAAGCTTTATCAAAAAGGAAAGTTTGAAGCTGATCTTCAAAGTAGAGAGGGTGTCTGTCTCCTGAACTCAAACTGGGAGCTGCTGCCACACCCAGTCCAACATAGCCAGGCTTTCTTTGCTGCTTTGACAAAACCTCAAATCCCAGTCAGAGACGATGAGCATCATCACAGTGATGATCATTTCTCTGTAACCCAGGCTTTCTGCTTCAGGATCTGTGCACGCTCACAGAACAAGGAGACCTTTAAACATCATTTCACTAACTGGATGGACTGAGCTCAGCCTACAGATGAACTGGTGCCAGAGATCATAAAGAACATCAAACAGTCAAATTCAACACTTTAATGGAAATATGAGATTAATGCTGCAGACAATCATGAACCTGCTGAATTCATGAACATCAAGAATGCAGCGAGTGGTAAAATAAAGATCTGACCTCAGTGTGCTCAGTGTTCCTGTCTATTCCTAACATATTCCTAACATGATAGCTGCACTTTAGAGCTCTAAAACTGGAACTGACACATGTTTAAACTCTACATGTTACTCAGTACATTCAGTTCTGACACTCGCCCACAGTCCAACAAAGGAAACATGGAGATCACATCAGTTTGTCACCAAAGTCTAATTATTAGGGCAACTTAACCTGTTATTATCTCGTTAACTCATTAACTGATTAACGTCAGCAATTATTTTAATCACAGTTTTTAAAATCATGATTATTGTGAAAGTGCTCACTGGCTCTGAATATAACAGCCATGGGTCACAGGAGGGATGTTGATCAGTGCTGGCTTGAAATGGGCGTCATTATGCATCTCAGCCAATGGGAGCATTGAGGGTGGGCCTAATACTACTGCAGCGCTCACATGACCCAGGACAGAAAGAAAGGGGCGGGGACAGAAACATGGAGACAGGTACAGATCTTTGACATGTTCATTTTAAACTGTTCCAGGAGGCAGTGTTGATACAACTAAAGTTATCTGTTGTTGAAGAAGTCGGTCTGAGGAACGTTCTTAGGATCAACAAATGACGGCATGTATGAGCCTCAAGACGCAGCATCACAAGAAGAACACATGAGCTGTAGAAAAAGGAGAGACTACGAAAGCCACGGCGTTACAACGTGAACATGCTTGATCAGAGTGTGATTGTGAACAGGAGGAAGACTCAGCTGAGAACAGTGTGGTGGATACAGAGCAGAGCCCACCATCAGTACAGAGGCCTGTCCATTAGAGTGCTGCTCCAACATGCAGCACATGTACTTGGCCACAGCTGCAACATCTGTACCTGTGAAAGCTTCTTCTCTGTTGCTGCTCATATTGTGCAGAAGAAGAGAGTTTCTTTATCATCAGAAAATGTCAATGAGCTTGTGAGTCTTAGCAGCTGGCTCGGTGCAGAGGAGGAAGAACATGTCAGTCAGAGGAAGATAAATGCAGTTCATGTTGTCAACTCAACCTGGACTGTTGAAAGAGTTTTTCTTTGTCTGGTTTCTGACTGAGATTCTCCAAAGGAAATCCAGCACAAACACACACTTCACACACTCAAAGTCCTGCACAGTAAATGAGCTGATGAGCGTTTGTGCTGCTGCCTGATAACAGAACAATAGTTCTGCTGCTTCCTGTTCTGCAAACACACATTTATAAATGTTCACTTGCTGTTGATCAAAGGTATGTTGGTGGCTCTGGACGCTGAGGGAACTTTGTAAAAAACTAGATCAAATGTTAACGTCCTGGCAGAGGCAAAGAACTTTGATTTGATATTTGATTAGATTCATGTTTCAGCTCAGACTGACAGAAATATTTGAACTGCTGCTGTGTTAAAGGGAACACTGCTGTTAGAAAGCACCCGATCAGTTTCTGCACACTGAATGTTGCACTTCTCATACTGCAGTACTATTAAAATAAGTACACAATGCACTACTTTTGAACTCATGATTGAATGTTGCTGTAACAAAACCATTAATGTGATTCACAGTGTTCATGGTTTCCCAGCACAACAAATGATTGCACAAGTGTGACTGATCCACTTTCTAATGTGTGTGTAGCCCACACTGTGTGTCACTGTGTCACAGGTGAGTCTGTGTGTCCAGGTTCTATGAGGACAACAGGATATAGTGACTGAGTCCAGCAGCTTAAAGTCTGACTCCATCCTCCATTTAAATAACTCACAGCAACAACTGAATAGCTTTGCCTTTGTGTAGCTGACACTTCATTTTAATGTCCTTCTATTCTGGTTCATCTGGTCTCAGTTTCTATAAGCACACAGGTTTCATCAGGACTCTATGACCTCAGTGATCTTTGCTGGGCCTTAATGCTCTGAACAAAGCTGCACATCACAAGACTAAATAGAAATGAATCAGTCTTTCATTCTCACTGCTGTTTGACTTCAGCTCTCAATGTCCCACCATAACCCATGGAAAGAATTACTGTCCATCCAGGCTGCTGAACATGAAGCTGATGAAGGTGGAGTATTGTGAGGGCTGATGGAGATGATGATGAGGAATCCAGGAGCAGTGGGTGGATGGCAGCATCAGCATGAAGGATCAGTGTGAGAACACATCATCATCCACAAAGGAAACCAGTCTGAGTGTCTGACGCTCTTGTTAGAAAGACGCAGTCCCAGCAGTTAGCTTGTCTGCTAGTTAGCTGAGAGCTAGCTCACTTGTACATTGAATACCAAACTGTGTAAACCAGGGGTGTCAAACATATGGCCCGTGGGCCAAATCAAGCCCATGAGATAATTTCATATGTCAAATATTGATGAATTTTCAGGCTTGCTGATAATCAATGTGAGCACGGCTGAGGTTTTATTCTGATGAGCAAACCATGTGGCCAATCACTTTCAGAGACAGACTGGGATCATACCATTATGTGAAAGAGGACATGTCCCATAGACAGCAAGGGTAGTGGTAGAGACCAGTACACAGAGAAATGGGAGCTGTACTGAAATGCAAGCGTGTCAGGAAAGAGTGAAAAGGCAAAATGAGCAGCATCTGGCTGCATTTCAGTGATATTGGAGACCACAAAGCTGAGTGCAACATTTATACAGGAGATATACAGGAGACGCTGAGAGTAGAACTGATAAAATTAGGAGCTGGCTAAAGTGAGACCCATTTTTATTTCCACCCATTTTCCATTGTGGAGGACAAAAGGTTTCAAACTGGTCCAGGTCTTAAACCTCACGTGGATAGAAATAAGGCTTTTATGAAAACACTGAATAAAACTGTTAAAAACCTCGTTATGGCCATTCATGCTGTACAAAGTAATTAGACATGTGTGGTATCTACAGAAACGTCAGAATCTCAGCTAAAAGTTCACAAAACCATCTCAACAACCACCAAACAGCTGAAACAGCAGGTGAACAGATCACACAAAAAAGATGTAAACACAAATCCCCCTGATCATCTGTTTTTTAAACATGAAGCGTAGTTTTGGACGTTCATTTACTGCTGGTTCAGTGAATTTTGGTTGGACAGTGATGAAACCTGCAGCCTCAGAATCTGTGAGAAGTCTGCTTTCAGCACGCAACTGCATTGTTGTGTTGTGTGGATCCACCTCTGCAAACTCATCACTGTTTCACCATCATGTTTCTACTTAGACAATAACAAAGGAAGCAGTTCCCAGGAACTACTTCCTGTCTTGTTAACATAAGAGTACGTTGCCCTTCAAAACACCTCCACTTCTCCTCTTATTAGAGGGCTGCCTTATTATTAATCTGCTAATTCTGTCAGTTGATGAAAGAAAAATGCTTGATCTCACCTGAGAGTTTCCAGTGTACAGCGTGGACTCTTCAGTCCTTCAGACAGAAGCTTCACGCCTGAATCCTTCAGGTTGATGTTACTCAGGTCCAGCTGTCTCAGATTAGAGGTCTGAGAGCTGAGACCTGAGGCCAGAGCTTCACAGCTTCTCTCTGACAGGTCACAGTGACTCAGTCTGAAAAATAACAGATAAACAATTACAAAAATAAAACACTTATGTTGAAGTGTAATGAGATACTATTATATTTAGCAATATTTCATCTTGTTTTGTCAGGAAACTGAGCACTGATGCAGAGCAACATGTGGAGAGAATCAGAGGAGAAGAAGTGAAGAGAGAACAGCAGTAAAACAACACTGAATTGTTCAGTGTGCTTTTGATATCAACAGAATGTGTCAAATTTCTTTATTTTGTATTTGTTTTAGTAGAATTGATGATTATCACTTAGATAACAACCACAGGCCAGGTCTAAATTGCACTTTGGTGACAGTTACACCCAGAAATATTTCAGAAACGTGGACAATTTGTGCTCCATTGTATTCAGTATTGAACAAACTGAGTACCGATGACCACTTAATATTTTTGATATGTTATTTGAGTTGTTCCACCTGATCTGTGTTAACTAGAATAAACATTTAAAAGCTAAAGCTATGATCACATATGTACTTACAGAGCTTTGTTGGAGGCTTTGACCACTGGCAGCAGCCTCAGAAGAGCCTTTTTAAAGGCTCATGTTCTCACTTAGATCACTTTATAGCTGTATATCTCAAATTTCTGTAAAGTTATTTATTTCATATTCTGTATAGTTTTTCATATTTATATCCTGTTCATAGCCTGTACATAGCTTTTACTCACTACAGCCTGTACATACTTAGTTATAGAATATTCACAACATACTTCATACCGTGTACATTATAACATACCATAATAGACCCATTTCTGTAATATACTTACATATCTATACTATTGCTAATATATATTGTAATATACCTATATCACTAAAGCACTTCTGGATGGATGCAAACTGCATTTCGTTGCCCTGTACCTGTGCATGTGCAATGACAATAAAGTTGAATTCTATTCTAATTCTATTCTATTTATTTCTACTTACATTTCATTCTGGGAAAAATGGGGATTACTTTGAAAACAGGAACTATTTTCCCCAAAAATCAGCCCTGGATTAGTAAATCACTCCAACATGTTCTCAGGCAGAAGAAGCTGTCTTGTTATGAGGGAGAGAAGAAAAGCAGCTAAAATCAGGTGTAAAAGTAAAGCAGAGGATGAGCTGAATAAAGGACACTCAAGGCTGGCTTGGAAAGGAATGAAGTCCATGGTGGGGATGCAGAACAAGGAGCAAAGATGAATGTGATGCTGAATCAGCAGAAGACTTGGACTCATTGGATTCCAGCTTCTTTTTTTTTATTGACATTTTAGAATCACTATACAATACCATCAACTTCAGCTATCTTTCAGTACATATATTTTTTTTTTCTATATTTAAACAACTAAAATATCCATACAATAAGAATGAAAGAAGAAGAAGAAAAGAAAAAGAAGCAAAACAGGAAACAACATAAATAAAAAATACATAAGGAAAAAGAAAAAGGAAAGAAAAATAAATAAATAAATATAGGGAGTGTGTTTTTGTTTCCATTAATGTAACTAATTTTTCCTCTAGTCTTCTAGTAGTTAACAAAGTCAAAATCTAATGCAAAAGCAAAAACTAATTAGTCTGCCTTCCTCCATTACCACACATAAAGCTGTTAATCCTTTATATGTCCAATCTTTCAATCTGGTGTCCAATTTATTTGGAGCAAAATGTGTGTCATATGCACACCACTTAAGAACTGCTATATCCTCTTCTAGTTTATATTCTTTTATTACTGTTTCCCAAATTTTAAAAGTCAACTTGATCCATGGATTTTCAATAGTTTTTATTGAATTTTGCAAGCTTCTGTCTGCTATAATAGCTTATATGGGGATGGAGGTCAGACTCTCCTCAATAACTTTCCATTGAGCGTCATATGAAGGATTACATCAGCATATCATAGGCCTTAATTGTGCTGCCCAATAATATTCCCTAAGAGAAGGTAAGCCCCACCCCCTTTTCCTTTGTTAAGTTGTAGGGTTTTAAATCTAATTCGGGGCCTTTTTCCTTGCCATATGTATCTTGACAAAATTTTATCCCATTCATTAAACTGTTTCTGGTTAATTTCTATTGGTAATGTTTGAAATAAATATAATAATTTAGGAAGAATATTAATTTTAATTGAGTCTATTCTCGAATATAAACTTAAATATGGAATTAGATTCCATCTCGCTATATGTTCCTTAATTTTTTTCTGTATTGGTAAATAATTCCGTTCTAATAGTTCTGTAAGATCCTTAGGTATTATGACTCCTAGATATTTAAAGTACTCTGTTTGCCATGCTAATTGATACTTATTTTTAATTTCTTCTGATGGAATATAGTTGTACTTAAGCAATTGTGTTTTACTCATATTAACCCTATATCCAGATAGTCGACCAAAGTATTCAAATGATTGCATTAATTTAGGTAAAGAGTTTGATGGTTGACCCAAAAATATTAAAATATCATCTGCATAGCAGGCTAATTTATGCTCCTTTTCATGGATATTAATACCTTCTACTTCTTTATTTTGTCTTATATATTGAGCCAATGGTTCCAGATATAACGCAAATAATAATGGTGAGCACGCACAGCCCTGCCTTGTTCCTCTTTGCTGCTTAATACTATTTGATAGGTAGCCATTAATTTTAATCCTTGCCGTAGGGTTATCATAAAGTGCCTGTATTGTCTTAATTATATTTTCGTGAAAGCCAAATGTATGCAAGACTCGGTAAAGAAAATTCCAATTAACTGAATCGAATGATTTTTCTGCATCGATACTGATTACCATTGCTTCTATTTTATTCTTTTGAATATGATTAATAATTTGTAATGTCCGTCGTACATTATCTTGTATTTGGCGCTCTCGAATAAAACCTGTTTGATCATTATGAATTAGATTAGGTAAGAACTTTTCTAATCGTCGAGCCATGATAGATGTGAACAGCTTGTAATCTGTATTAAGAACACATATTGGTCTATATGACGCACATTCTAATTTATCCTTGTTTTCTTTTGGGATGGCAGAGATAATTGCTTCTTTGCAGCTAGAAGGTACTTGAGCCTTCTTTAGGATCCAATTCATTGTTAGAAGCATCACTGGTATTAATTCTTCTTTTAGCTCCTTGTACCATTCTGCCGTATATCCATCTGATCCTGGAGATTTATTTCTGTTAACTTTACTTATTGCTATTCTTAGTTCCTTTTCTGTTATATCTTCAATCAAAGTTTTATTCTGTTCTTCATTCAGTACTGGTAAATCAAGAGAATCTAAAAAACTGTTAATTTCAACTATACTACTCTCTGTGTTATTAGCATACAGAGTCTTATAAAATGTTTCAAATGCACTCTGAACTTCTATTGGTTTATTTTTTATTAGTTTTGTCACTGGATGTTTAATTTTGTGAACTGTATTATCTGCTATTTTCTTTTTTAGTTTCCAGGCTAATACATTCTTTGCTTTTGATCCTCCCTCATAATACCTTTGTTTAAGAAACATTAATTTTTTTTAAATTTCATATGTGGTCAAATCATTTATTTCATTTCTTGTTTTCCTAATTTCCTCCAATATATCCTGAGATGTTTTTCTTTCATGCCTTTTCTCTAATTCTTATTTTGTAGCTCTTCTAATTTCTTATTTCTCATCTTTTTCTTATAAGAGGATATTGCTATAATTTTCCCTCTCAGGACAGCTTTTAAGGCATCCCACAGTATAGGACGAGACACCTCACCATTGTCATTAGTTTCCATATAGAAGTGAATCTCTTTCTTAATTTGTCCTTTAAAGTGAGGATCATTCAGTAAGCTTGAATTTAATTTCCAATTATTGAGTTTTGGTTGCACGTTTAAATCAACAGACAGGTATACTGGTGCATGATCGCTTAACTCAATTGTTCCAATTGCACAAGTGTTTATTTTATCTTTATTTTTCCCAAAAGTTATGAAATAATCTATTTGTTCTGTCCTCACTAAGCGTTGTCCTCGTGAACGTAGACTCAGCTATACAGACAGCTAAACACTCTCCTAATCAAAATCCAGGGAACAGGCCAATGTGTTGAGTTGGATGATTTAATAAGGAAAAAGTGTGAAACTGTTGACAAAACCAGAAATAAACCAATAAAAATGTTGCATCAACATACAGTATAACAAACACATATTCAAAAATATGAACGCAATATTTATCTGCTTAGTGAGTGCCCGAATAAAACATCAAATGAAATCACACTCATGATCAAAACGTTAAAGAAACCACATGGCAAGTGAGCTAGCTTAACCTTACTAGCTTAGGTTATATACATATTCAAATTAAATTCTAACTACAAACTATATCACGCCTTCACAACAAATAATAATGCACACAAGTTGTCTCAGTGATAACAAACAATATTACTCACAGATGATGCCGTTTATCAACTTGTGAAGGCATGGATGGCAACAGATTAACGGAGGTGAAACTGCCTCTGGCTAGATCTTACAGAGTAAAAAAAATACACAAAAACAACCACAAGAGGGCAAACTGCTGCAGAACAGAAAATGCCTAATGCCAGCACACTATTCTTGTGTATAACGAGTGCGGTGAGGAAAAATAAGTATAATCCCTTTGGTAGGGATGCAAGTCTCTCCATATATCAATTAGTCCCACCTCCTTCATCAATGTATTTGTTAGGTATTTTAGTACCATGGGAGCATTTACTGGATATTGTTTTATAGTGACATTATGCAGGAAAACTCTGTCATTCAATAAGGCCCCTTTTGTTTTAGTTATTTTTCTCTTTGACCCAAGAATTGATGTGTGAGAATCACAGGCTGGTACAAGGTTGAAATACCACAGAGATCACTCCCTCAGCTACATTAGTTTCTTAATCTTTTAGACGCCTGTTGAAGGCCAAATGGTTTGTTTCAGATTTCACTAATGTAAGAACTCTTCGTTTTGTGCCTTGAAAATATGTCGCTGAGATAATCACAATTGTAGCTGAACTAATAAACTACACAAAGGATGCTTCTTCACCCAAGGGCAGGAAGACGCTGCCTTATCTTGGTCTGTACTGGTTTAAACTGATAATCTGCTGTCTCATGAATTTTACCCTCTATATAAACTGTTGTACTTGTGAATAAAGTTGAGTCACTTTGGGAAGACAATCTAAAGCAGTCTCTGTTTTCTTGTTCTCCCAAGCTGCTCCCGAGCTGCTCGTACTAACACGCTGAATGGCATGCTTGAACATTACTTGAGAATATATTTGACTGTGTTACAGACTAAGGGACATTCTCTGCTGATAGGTGAAGGTACATTCTCTGCTGATAGACGTCCACGCCTCGGAGGAAGCCGATCCACGGAGTAGGCCCTGGAAACAGTTTCCTTCAATTTTGGTGTCAGAAGTGGGATCCTGACGAAGGTAGGCACGTGTCTTTTATTTTATAAGACTGTGTTATGCCTTTCTCAGTGATCCACATAGAAACGGGATACGCTGACGAGGCCTTCTTCAGTGGCCCACATAGTAACAAGTGGGATACACTGAGGAGCCTTCTTTAGTGGCCCACATAGAAACACAGGAAGTTGCCTGTTGTTTTGTAAATAAAAGCAGAAAGGACACAGGAAGTTGCCTGCTGTCATAAACTAAGAAGTTGCTCACCAGCAGAAAGGACACAGGAAGTTGCCTGGGGTCATAAAACGAGAAGTTGCTCGTTAAAAAGTGAGAAGTTGCTCACTAAAAACATAAAATTGCTAGCAAAAAAATCAAGTAACCTCAGGTGTGCCACAGCAAAAATAGAAACTAACTTAAATCCTTCAAAGCGTCTAAACCCCTCTGGAAATCACTGACCATGGGTCAGAATAATTCAAAGACCTTAGACGGGTCCGATAAAAAATCAAAATTAACTGTAAAACCGAAAAAAATAAAATATAAAATCACAAATAGCGGCTCAGTACGACTCCCACTTCCGGTTACGTTTAACCCACGCTCGCGAATCAATGAAGACTTCCATGATTACGTAGCCAGAACATGCGGAAGTGCTTACGTGACTGATTTCGTCTCGAACTTAAGAACTATAACTTTAATGCATCCTAATGTATTTCCGGAGCCCTATCCCGAGCGATTATCGCCAGAAAACAGGTCAGTAGAAATGTTAAATACTATTTGTGATAAGGAAAGTAGGCTGATTAAAAAGTCCTGTAAAAAATATATGATAGAATGTCGTGATGTGACCAATCGCATGCTACCACTATGGAAAAAAGGACCCGAGCCAGACGTAAATGCTTTAAATCAAGCCAGTGTAGGCTCTAGTAAATCCACTGCAGAAAAAACTAGCCTTATATGCCCATCCGTTCAACCTACGGCTCCGCCGCCTTATGATGAAAAAACAGAATTAATAGCTGCTGCAGCGGCTGCACGTCATCAGCGCGTATATCCTGATTTAACAGCAGAATCCCAAAAGAGTGAGGAAGGCACTGAAATGACACCTAAATCAGAAGAAGATGACTGGTTTAACCTAGATCAAAGACAGGAACGAGAATACACTGAACGAGAAAGAGAGTTACAGGAACATAAAAAGCAAACAAAACAGTTAATGACAGAGTGTGAGGAAATCATGAAAGATCCTTTAACTGAACGTACGGAAGCCGAACTGCAGGAAGCCGTTTCTGTCATAGATAATCATGTTCAGCGCCACACTAGAGTAGCGAATGGTTTAACTGTGCCAAAAGCAATAACTAACACCAGAAATTTAATAAGGAACTACTTAAAGCAGAAAAAAGAGGAAAAAACTCAAGAGGGCCCCCACAAAAACACCCGTTATAAAGAAAAGCAGGGATCACAATTTAATGACGTCAGCACCTCCCTCCCGTTCATGATAATAGGGGACATGTGTTGCATTCAACCCCCTAAAATTTCAGAGTTAGCAGCAACCATTAAAGAACTTCCCGATCCTCTACAAAATCCTACAGCCTTTGTTTCTGCATTACAGAGAAGTACCAGATACCACCACTTGGGTGGGCCTGACTATAGATATATATTATGTCAACGAATCCCAGGTGTGACTGAATCTCAGCTTATTGAAGAAGTAGAGGAACTAGACCCTAAAAATGACCAAGCAGCCAACACCACCTCGTTTTTGTGGATAAATGATGACAAAATCACAGCCTTTTTTCAAAATCTAAAGAGATTTCTGCTCACAATGTCTAGAGATAAAATTGATTTAAATGCAGTAACCATGTGTAAGCAAAAGCCAGATGAATCCATTCTAGTGTTTATGAAACGTTTCACACACTGCTGGACTAATGAGGCATGCATGCCTGAAGGAGGAAATGATCAGATTTTCATAACAACATTCTTAAACAATATTCATCCAGAATGTTCACAACTATTGAAGCTGACTGCCACTGATAATCTCTATGACATGAAAATAAAGAACTTTATCACACTTGTCAAAACAAAAGCTGGTGCAGATCTTTTTCCCAACAGCACGAAGGCTAAAACTGTTAAGATGTTGTTGAACTTTGATGTTGAAGGCTCAGAGGAAAGTGAAAAAATGATGTATGCAGGGGCCCCGCCCCCTCAACAAGCGCAGCAGGGAGATTTCAGAAGGAGAGATAGGAGTGGAGACATATGTTTTTATTGTGGAATAATAGGACACTGGAGGAGGGAATGCAAATCAGCAGCAGGTAGATCTCAACCACAAAACACAGGACCAGCTCCTGCCACTAGGCGTCAGCAGAACTCTTACAGACAAGGTAACTGGCAACGCAGACAGGAATCACATCAAAGAAATGGCCCCTTTGCACTTAGGCAGCAACCTTATAATCCACATTTTAATCCCCACCCATATGATAACGAAAGACTGGACCAACAATAGGGAGGCCCAGGTGATGATGAGGGACAGTGTGAAGCACTACACACGATGCTGCATTTGCAATTGTCCCGTAACACAGAAAGCTTGCCCATGTTAGATATAGAGATAGGTGAAAAGATTTATTCCTTTTTAGTTGACAGTGGAGCCACTAAAAGTTCACTGTCTGGAAAATTCTATAGTGGGCCTGTTTCCTCTGTGTGCATCAACACCATGGGAATAAACGGAACTCTAGTGCAATGCCCCAAAACTCATTCTCTAAAAACACGCTGGGGCCCAAAACCAGATGAAATTACATATCATCCATTCATAATTATTCCAAACTCGCCTGTGAATCTATTAGGCAGAGATTTAATGGCAAAAATGAACTTGTGTATTTCATTTAACACAAAGGGTGAAATGTTTGCAGATACTGATAACAGCTATGTTTTCTCTGCCCTATGCACCGACACCATGGAGAAGGAACATCCTCTGTGTCAGCTGGACGCCTCAGCGGAGAATGAACTCAATATCCATCTGACTGGTATCCCACGTCACACTCTGTGTCAAAAACATGTGCAAACACCGTTACCAGGTAGCCCCATGCCTGGAAGCCACATATTTGTTTCTCTCACACTGTTCAACAACATGATAACTGCTCACACCAGTGAAGGCCAAACAGTGGTTTTGTCACATAACTCAGACATAGGCTATGACATCACTGCACCATGTCAACACATAAATCTAACCTACCCCATACACTGTACTATCTCTGCTGTCACATTGCCAGCTGAATATCAAAACATGACATTATGGTCAAGAGGTGAGAATGATGTAGGATTTATTGACTGTACACCTTATCATGCTCAGCTGAAAAACAACAAGCCGGTATATGTCAAGCAATAGGTATTTTAGTACCATGGTAGCATTTACTGGATATTGTTTTATAGTGACATTATGCAGGAAAACTCTGTCATTCAATAAGGCCCCTTTTGTTTTAGTTATTTTTCTCTTTGACCCAAGAATTGATGTGTGAGAATCACAGGCTGGTACAAGGTTGAAATACCACAGAGATCACTCCCTCAGCTACATTAGTTTCTTAATCTTTTAGACGCCTGTTGAAGGCCAAATGGTTTGTTTCAGATTTCACTAATGTAAGAACTCTTCGTTTTGTGCCTTGAAAATATGTCGCTGAGATAATCACAATTGTAGCTGAACTAATAAACTACACAAAGGATGCTTCTTCACCCAAGGGCAGGAAGACGCTGCCTTATCTTGGTCTGTACTGGTTTAAACTGATAATCTGCTGTCTCATGAATTTTACCCTCTATATAAACTGTTGTACTTGTGAATAAAGTTGAGTCACTTTGGGAAGACAATCTAAAGCAGTCTCTGTTTTCTTGTTCTCCCAAGCTGCTCCCGAGCTGCTCGTACTAACACGCTGAATGGCATGCTTGAACATTACTTGAGAATATATTTGACTGTGTTACAGACTAAGGGACATTCTCTGCTGATAGGTGAAGGTACATTCTCTGCTGATAGACGTCCACGCCTCGGAGGAAGCCGATCCACGGAGTAGGCCCTGGAAACAGTTTCCTTCAGTATTTATATTCTTAATTAATGTTTTAGTATTCTGTGCTTTTCTATTGGAAATATCTAGCTTTGGTTGTAGATGTATATTTAAATCTCCTCCGCAAATTAGGAAACCTACTGTCTCTGTTACCATCACATCTATAATTTTCTTAAAGAAATAAATATCGCTTCCAGGGGGTGCATATATATTTAACAACGTGTCTGGGTTCCCCTCAATGTTTCCCCTTACCAAAATATAACGTCCCTCTTTATCACTTATCTCGGATATTTTTTCAAAGAGTAATTTGCTTGATAACAGGATAGCCACTCCTCTCCTTCGCCCAGTTTTATAGGAAGAGGAGAAACTGTTGTATAACCCATTCTTTTCAGTTTTTCATGCTCCTTACAGTCTAGATGGGTTTCCTGTAGATACACTATTTGTACTTGTTCTTTCTTCATTTTAGTTAAAATTTTATTACGTTTAATTGGATTCGACAGGCCATTTACATTATATGATATGATTTTTACCTTATCTTTAAGCATACCCTTACTATTTGAATATTATTAATGTAACAACGACATGTACCATCAGACCACTCCCTAAACATACATAAGCAAACATTAATATTAACATTAAAGCTGTATAAAACAACAGCTACAGAAATAAGCTTTATTTGGTCAAAGAAAAAAAAAAAAAGACTTCCAACTGTGGGGTCCCCGATATGACCCTAAGTAAGCCCCGATAACAGAGGGGGCTTCGAGGGGGGCCTCTCTCACCTCTATGTGAGACAGGGCCTTCCTTAGCCAGCAGGCCAATGTCCATTCTACTAATAGCATAGGTAGCACGTCCGCCTATTTTCAATTTCTGCATTGCCACTTCAGTATATTATTTCGAGATAAGAAGTCTTTACCAGTGTATATGGCTATAGCTTGATTCCAGCTTTGATATCATTGATTTCAATGAAGAGCTTTGTGATTGTAGCAAAGGGCTGGTAGCTCTGAGAGTCCCACTGATGAGGCGTTTGTGAAGGTTCGCAGTTATCTAAAGAGCTTAGAAAAAAAGGCATCTGGACTTCTTTAAGTTTTTTGAAGACGTTTCGCCTTTCACCTCTCATCCAAGAAGCTTCTTTATTTCTAGGGTCAAATGGTGGAGAGTCCCAGATTAGCCTGTGTACAAACAGACTTCAGCCATATGAGAGTGAGTGTGAGTGAAAGAGAGCACACACAGGACACTCTGATCTCTGAATGTGTGTGACGCAGTGAAAAAGAGGATTGTACTGGATATACTGTGACTGACAAACAGAGTTTAAAGAGAAAGGTGTTTGGATTAAAATGGATTATGCTAAAGTGAACGTGCTAATGAAATCTGAACTGACTGAAATGTGAAGTGAAGATAATTCAGATGTAAAAGAGAGAAACTGATAATAAGGTGGGGCTGGAGATCAGTGAAGGGCATGTAAACACCTGATTGGTTGAGTAGATATCAGATCGACAGTTTCACAGTTTTCCCTGTGGATTATAACTTTAAGAAGATGTGACATTCATCAAGGAATCCTGCTCTCCGGATTATTTCCATGAACACTGAGCTGGATCACATCTACAGTGCTGGAAGTGCCCGTCTCACCACCAACCTCTCTGTGCACATTCACTTTTCAACCCTTTGTGAGACACTAAAGGTGTAAATCTGAGTATTTATCTATGTTAGTGCGAACACCTCTAATAGGTTGGTTTAGTCTTTCCAAGTCATATCTTCCCTTAGATCTGCGGTCCAGGCTCCTAAAATCATCCTAGTTTTACAAGCACTACAATCTAGAGGAGAGCTGCACTAACAGGTGTGACTGATGAGATCTGACCTGCAAGGATACTCATGTTTATGTGTGTCAGGACAAGCAGGGAAGACCTGGACATCAACTCTGTCAGGCTGCCTGAGTCCTCTCACCCACATCAGCTCAGAACTCTGCATTATCTACTGAGTCAGACTCAGAGGATCAGGGATCAGAAGTTCTACAAAGAGTAGAACCAGACTTCCTGTATAGAGGTGTGTGGGCCTACTGATCCACAGTGTCAGCACAACTTTCACATCATATTCATCTCAGCACTAGTAAAACATGTGACTGACCTCAGAGTTTCAAATCGACATCGTGGATTCTCCAGAAGAACACACAGCTGCTTCACTCCTGAATCCTGCAGGTTGTTGTAGGTTCCACTCAGGTCCAGCACTCTGGGATACGAGGGGTTGGACTTCAGCGCTGCTGCCAGATAATCACAGCTGATCTCTGACAAACCACAGTCCTTCAATCTGAATAAAAAATGAAAGATGTAAGTTTATTAGACAAAGTGCTTGAAATCATTCAGTGTTTCATCATCTGTTCAGAGCTGAAGAAGGTTCAGAATGTAGAAGTTTAGAAAATGGAAACTCCAAACAGCCGAAGCCAACAGGAAGCAGCTTCAAACAACCAAGAGAAAAAAATGAATTTTTCACATTGAAGTCGTACATTTATCATAAAGTTGTCAAGTTTTGCCGTGTGAAATAACAAAACTGAACAGGAATCCTCAGAGTTGAACCCTCTGCACAGAGGTTCAGGTTCCTGTTCAGGTCCCAAAGTGCAGAACAACAAGGTTTCAAACAGCTTTGTTCCAGCAGCATCAGCCACAGAAATGCAGAGATAATTCTTTGGATCTCTTGGTTGTGTTGTATGATGCTGTGTTTGCATATCTGGTGTCTGTGTTGCTTTGTGAGGACGGATCATTTACTGCAGCTCCAGATAAACAGAGCTGGACCTGAACCTGGTAGCTTCACTTAGAAGACACTTGTGACGGGAACGTCAGGTCAAAAAAGTGCCCCTCCGACAGCCAAACCCATCTGTTCTCTGATTGGATAGTTACATTTGTGATTGACATGACATTGACCAATCAGATGAAAGGAAGAAAAATAGGGTCAAAATTCGTACTTGTAACTTGCAGGGGTTTTTTTTTTGGCTAAGTCCACACACAAATCTTTTTTACACACACACAAATCTTTTTTACACATACAAAGTTTTTTTCACGCACACACAAATCTTTTTTACACACACACAAATCTTTTTTACACACACACACAAATCTTTTTTACACACACACAATTTTTTTTCACGCACACACAAATTCTTTTTACACATACAAATCCTGATTTACAATTACAAAATATTTATGACCACATTTTGAGCCCATACAAATGTTCTGCAGACGAGTCCATGCGCTCACAATAAAGCTCAGTGTGGACGACGCTGTGCACGCTCCAATGCTGATTGGTTAGAAAGTGGGCGGGAACAGGGAAGAGAGCGACAGCAGTGTTCAGCACAAACACGAAGGACCAAAGAAGAAGAACATGACAAGCTCAGATGGAGGCTGCAGTGGACACTTTTCATTGTTTTAACATTCGCTTTCACTTCAGCTTCACCAACAACAGCACAAGCAGAGCAGCCCACTGACTGCGTGGCCGTGACGGCGCCCCCTGGTGACTGTAAACCACTACAACATGTAGACGGCCGTCTGCTGCTCATTTCTTTACCACCATCACAGGAGCTCTTTATCATGTTCTACACTCTCATTGGTTCTTTGTGTGCTTGTTTTTTACAACAGTAGTCATTGTGATTGTTCAAAGAAGACAGTCAGCTGTGACTAAATGTAGCTCCTACAGCAGTGATTGGAATAACTACTGAAGCTAATCCAGTATCAAAGCTCAGGAATCAGCAGCTCCCACCTCGTTTTCTTTGAACAACTATTTTTAGCTGCTGTGTTTTTGTGTTTCTGCGGACCTCAGACATCCTGCTGCTCTGGAGAACTGAAGCTCTAAAGGCTTCAGCCTTTATCTCCAAGAAACAAAGCTGATCATGGAGACCCAGCAGGTCAGCTGATCTGTGGACAGCACCAGCATCTTTAAGTAAGTCTGAGAGGTGAGCAGTCTTTGGAAGCCTTTACTGTCTGATAGTCTCAGAGCAGGATTTGGATCATTATTTGGCTTTTCTTCTATTATTATGTTTAGTTTCTGCTTCACAGATATTCTCTGAGATGTTCTCTGAAATGTTTCCCACTGTTGGACAAACTTTCACAGTTTCTTCATAAAGGAGATCTCCTGTGCAGTCCATCTGCCTCATAACTTTTGCACTGTCCACTTCCTGCTGTGACAAAACAAATTTCCCACGTGTGGGACTAATAAAGGTTATCTTATCTTATCTTATCTGTGATAATATGTTAAACACTGAATCAGAATCAGAATCAGAAAGAATCAGAAAGGTTTTATTGCCAAATGTTGAGCAGGTTTACAACATTAGGAAATTGCTGCGGTGCTTCAGTGCAAACATGCTGTCATAAAAAATATAAAAATAAGAATAAGAATTAAAAGTGCTAAGTACATAGATATATACATGATATATACATGAGTGCAGGTGGTGATCAGTGCCAAACATGGAATGATGCAGTGAACACAGCGTAGGGTCATGTGTTAGTGGCGGGAACAGTCATACGGTTATTGTTCATGTGTCCAACAGCAGAGGGGAAGAAACTGTTCTTATGGCGAGAGGTTCTGGTGCGAATGGACCGGAGCCTCCTGCCTGAGGGGAGCAGGTCAAACAGACTGTGTCCAGGGTGAGAAGGGTCAGCTGAGATCCGAGCTGCACGCCGCAGTGTCCTGGAGGTGTACAGGTCCTGCAGAGATGGGAGTCTGCAGCCAATCACCTTCTCAGCAGAGCACACAACACGCTGCAGTCTCTGTTTGTCCCTGATAGTGGCTCCAGCGTACCACACGGTGATGGAGGAGGTGAGGATGGACTCGATGATTGCAGTGTAGAATTGCATCATCGTCCATGTTGGCAGGTTGAATTTCTTCAGCTGCCTCAGGAAGTACATCCTCTGCTGGGCTTTCTTGATGACGGAGGTGATGGTGGGTTCCCACTTCAGGTCCTGGGTGATGGTGGTACCCAGGAAGCGGAATGAGTCCACAGAGGTGATGGGGGTGTCAGACAGGATGATGGGGGGGGAGTGGAGCTGTGTGCTTCCTGAAGTCCACAATAATCTCCACTGTCTTCTGGGCATTCAGCACCAGGTTGTTGTGGCTGCACCAAGACACCAGACGTTCAACCTCCCTCCTGTAGGCAGACTCATCCCCGTCCGAGATGAGTCCAATGACGGTGGTGTCATCTGCAAACTTGATTAGCTTGACAGACTGGAGGGTGGAGGTGCAGCAGTTGGTGTACAGGGAGAAGAGCAGAGGAGAAAGAACACAGCCCTGAGGGGAGCCGGTGCTGATGGTCCGGGAGTCCGAGACATTCTTTCCCAGCCTCACGTGCTGCTTCCTGTCCGTCAGGAAGTCAGTGATCCACCGGCAGATGGGATCAGGCACATTCATCTGGGAAAGCTTGTCTCGGAGATGGTCTGGAAGGATGGTGTTGAAGGCAGAGCTGAAGTCCACAAACAGGATCCTGGCGTAGGTTCCTGGGGAGTCCAGATGCTGCAGGATGAAGTGTAGGGCCATGTTGATGGCGTCATCTACAGACCTGTTGGCTCTGTATGCAAACTGCAGGGGATCCAGGAGGGGGCCCGTGAGGGTCTTGAGATGGGAGGAAACCAGGCGCTCAAATGACTTCATGACCACAGATGTCAGAGCCACGGGTCTGTAGTCATTTAGTCCAGTGATCCTAGGTTTCTTGGGGACAGGGATTATGGTAGAGGACTTGAAGCAGCCAGGCACATGACATGCCTGCAGTGAGGAGTTGAAGATGCCAGAAAACACTGGGGCCAGCTCGTTTGCACAGTGTCTGAGGGTGGCAGGAGACACGCCGTCTGGGCCGGGAGCTTTCCGAGCATTCAGACTCTTAAACTGCTTCCTCACATCTGCTTCATGAATATGAAGAGTTGTGGTGGGAGGAGGTGGTGTGAAATCCTCTTTTGTGTGGGGTGAGGAGGGGGGTGTTGTAGGTGAAGTGTTTGAAGGTGGTGATGGCTCTATGGAGGGGGGAGAGGTGGGGGAATTAGTGTCCAAAGTGCTTCTATTGTTGGGGCCGTTGGAGGTGTGAAGGCTGCCTGATGGCTCGTCAAAACGACAGTAGAAGTCGTTAAGGGTGTTGGCTAAGAGCGAGTCGTCAGTGGAGTGGGGGGTTTTAGGCTTGTAGTTGGTGATATTCCTAAAACCTTTCCACACAGAGGCCGAGTCATTCTCTGAGATCTGCTGCTGCATCTTCTCAGAGTGCTGATGTTTAGCAATGTCCACTTCCTTAGTGAACTTGTACTTGGCCTCTCTGTAGCAGTCCCTGTCTCCGCTTCTGAACGCCTTTCTCTTTTCCAGCCACAGCTTTTTGAGTTTAGGGGTGAACCAGGGTTTGTCATTGTTATAACGTGATGGCACAATGCTGTCCTCACAGAAGTGGATATAGGAGGTGACAGTGTCCGTAAACTCGTCCAAGCTGTTAGAAGCAGCCTTCATTGTGTCCCAGTCTGTAGACTCCAAACACGTGCGAAGCTCCTCCACAGCCTCGTTGCTCCACAGTTTTTTAGTCCTCACGACAGGTTTGGAGAGCTTCAGCCTCTGTCTGTACGCGGGGATTAGGTGGATAATGACGTGGTCAAAAAGTCCAAGTGAAGCGCGGGGCACCGCGCGATAGGCCCCGCTGATCGTGCTGTAACAGTGGTCTAATGTCCTCTCCTCTCTGGTCGGGCATTTAATATACTGCTTGTATTTGGGAAGCTCATGGCTCAGATTGGCTTTGTTAAAGTCCCCAAGAGCAATGATGAGAGAGTCCGGGAATGTCCGCTCCATGTGCAGTATCTGCTCCGCGAGTGCGCACTGAGCTGCCTGCGCATCTGCATCTGGCGGGATGTAAACAGCGGCCAGGATGAATGAAGCAAACTCCCGCGGAGAATAAAACGGTTTGCAGTGAATAAAAAGATATTCCAGAGAGGAAGAGCAGTGCTGAGCAATCACTGTTACATCTGTGCACCAGCCACTATTGATGTAGAAGCAGACACCTCCACCTTTGGTCTTACCAGAGAGAGAGGCCTGCCGGTCCGCGCGCAGCAGATGAAAGCCCTCCAGCTTTAGCGTGCTGTCCGGGATGTCCTCACTGAGCCACGACTCCGTAAAACATAAGACACAGGAGGAGGCAAAGTCTCTGTTCATGCTTCTCATCAGGGCCAGTTCGTCTATCTTATCCCTGAGTGAGCGTACATTAGAAAGGAAGATCCCAGGAAGAGCAGTTCGCAGTCCACGTCTCCTCAGACGCACGAGTGCGCCGGCTTGCTTACCTCTCTTTCGGCGTCTCACTTTCCTGGTCAGAGTCTGCAGTAAATCTGCCGCAGATGCGACAAATATTGGAAGAAAATCCACAGGTGTAGTAGTCCTGTAGTTAAGAAGCTCTTCTCTGGTGTAAGAATATCCAGAGGAGTGCCCAGACACAGAAGTTATGCACAGAATTATGATTCATATCTGAATGTACTGACTGTTAATTATTGATGAGAACATAATCAGTAAATATAAATATGTTTGAGTTTGGCTTTGATGAATCAGAATAAAAGTAATAAAATAATGATTTTAGAGACAGGCCTAACTCAGGCCAGCTGACAGCCTGTGTACAAACAGACTTCAGCCATATGAGAGTGAGTGTGAGTGAATGAGAGCACACACAGGACACTCTGATCTCTGAATGTGTGTGACGCAGTGAAAAAGAGGATTGTACTGGATATACTGTGACTGACAAACAGAGTTTAAAGAGAAAGGTGTTTGGATTAAAATGGATTATGCTAAAGTGAACGTGCTAATGAAATCTGAACTGACTGAAATGTGAAGTGAAGATAATTCATTATTTACTGAGTCAGACTCAGAGGATCAGGGATCAGAAGTTCTACAAAGAGTAGAACCAGACTTCCTGTATAGAGGTGTGTGGGCCTACTGATCCACAGTGTCAGCACAACTTTCACATCATATTCATCTCAGCACTAGTAAAACATGTGACTGACCTCAGAGTTTCAAATCGACATCGTGGATTCTCCAGAAGAACACACAGCTGCTTCACTCCTGAATCCTGCAGGTTGTTGTAGGTTCCACTCAGGTCCAGCACTCTGGGATACGAGGGGTTGGACTTCAGCGCTGCTGCCAGATAATCACAGCTGATCTCTGACAAATCACAGTCCTTCAATCTGAATAAAAAATTGAAAGATGTAAGTTTATTAGAAAAAGTGTGAGCTTGAAATCATTCAGTGTTTCATCATCTGTTCAGAGCTGAAGAAGGTTCAGAATGTAGAAGTTTAGAAAATGGAAACTCCAAACAGCTGAAGCCAACAGGAAGCAGCTTCAAACAAACAAGAGAAAAAAATGAATTTTTCACATTGACGTCGTACATTTATCATAAAGTTGTCAAGTTTTGCCGTGTGAAATAACAAAACTGAACAGGAATCCTCAGAGTTGAACCCTCTGCACAGAGGTTCAGGTTCCTGTTCAGGTCCCAAAGTGCAGAACAACAAGGTTTCAAACAGCTTCGTTCCAGCAGCATCAGCCACAGAAATGCAGAGATAATTCTTTGGATCTCTTGGTTGTGTTGTATGATGCTGTGTTTGCATATCTGGTGTCTGTGTTGCTTTGTGAGGACGGATCATTTACTGCAGCTCCAGATAAACAGAGCTGGACCTGAACCTGGTAGCTTCACTTAGAAGACACTTGTGACGGGAACGTCAGGTCAAAAAAGTGCCCCTCCGACAGCCAAACCCATCTGTTCTCTGATTGGATAGTTACATTTGTGATTGACATGACATTGACCAATCAGATGAAAGGAAGAAAAATAGGGTCAAAATTCGTACTTGTAACTTGCAGGGTTTTTTTTTTTGGCTAAGTCCACACACAAATCTTTTTTTACACACACAAATCTTTTTTACACACACACACAAATCTTTTTTTACACACACACAAATCTTTTTTACACACACACAAATCTTTTTTACACATACAAAGTTTTTTTCACGCACACACAAATCTTTTTTACACACACACAAATCTTTTTTACACACACACAAATCTTTTTTACACACACACACAAATCTTTTTTACACACACACAAATTTTTTTCACGCACACACAAATTCTTTTTACACATACAAATCCTGATTTACAATTACAAAATATTTATGACCACATTTTGAGCCCATACAAATGTTCTGCAGACGAGTCCATGCGCTCACAACAAAGCTCAGTGTGGACGACGCTGTGCACGCTCCAATGCTGATTGGTTAGAAAGTGGGCGGGAACAGGGAAGAGAGCGACAGCAGTGTTCAGCACAAACACGAAGGACCAAAGAAGAAGAACATGACAAGCTCAGATGGAGGCTGCAGTGGACACTTTTCATTGTTTTAACATTCGCTTTCACTTCAGCTTCACCAACAACAGCACAAGCAGAGCAGCCCACTGACTGCGTGGCCGTGACGGCGCCCCCTGGTGACTGTAAACCACTACAACATGTAGACGGCCGTCTGCTGCTCATTTCTTTACCACCATCACAGGAGCTCTTTATCATGTTCTACACTCTCATTGGTTCTTTGTGTGCTTGTTTTTTACAACAGTAGTCATTGTGATTGTTCAAAGAAGACAGTCAGCTGTGACTAAATGTAGCTCCTACAGCAGTGATTGGAATAACTACTGAAGCTAATCCAGTATCAAAGCTCAGGAATCAGCAGCTCCCACCTCGTTTTCTTTGAACAACTATTTTTAGCTGCTGTGTTTTTGTGTTTCTGCGGACCTCAGACATCCTGCTGCTCTGGAGAACTGAAGCTCTAAAGGCTTCAGCCTTTATCTCCAAGAAACAAAGCTGATCATGGAGACCCAGCAGGTCAGCTGATCTGTGGACAGCACCAGCATCTTTAAGTAAGTCTGAGAGGTGAGCAGTCTTTGGAAGCCTTTACTGTCTGATAGTCTCAGAGCAGGATTTGGATCATTATTTGGCTTTTCTTCTATTATTATGTTTAGTTTCTGCTTCACAGATATTCTCTGAGATGTTCTCTGAAATGTTTCCCACTGTTGGACAAACTTTCACAGTTTCTTCATAAAGGAGATCTCCTGTGCAGTCCATCTGTGATAATATGTTAAACACTGAATTATGATTCATATCTGAATGTACTGACTGTTAATTATTGATGAGAACATAATCAGTAAATATAAATATGTTTGAGTTTGGCTTTGATGAATCAGAATAAAAGTAATAAAATAATGATTTTAGAGACAGGCCTAACTCAGGCCAGCTGACAGCCTGTGTACAAACAGACTTCAGCCATATGAGAGTGAGTGTGAGTGAATGAGAGCACACACAGGACACTCTGATCTCTGAATGTGTGTGACTCAGTGAAAAAGAGGATTGTACTGGATATACTGTGACTGACAAACAGAGTTTAAAGAGAAAGGTGTTTGGATTAAAATGGATTATGCTAAAGTGAACGTGCTAATGAAATCTGAACTGACTGAAATGTGAAGTGAAGGTAATTCAGATGTAAAAGAGAGAGAAAGTGATAATAAGGTGGGGCTGGAGATCAGTGAAGGGCATGTAAACACCTGATTGGCTGACTAGATATCAGATCGACAGTTTCACAGTCTTCCCTGTGGATTATAACTTTAAGAAGATGTGACATTCATCAAGGAATCCTGCTCTCCGGATTATTTCCATGAACACTGAGCTGGAACACATCTACAGTGCTGGAAGTGCCCGTCTCACCACCAACCTCTCTGTGCACATTCACTTTTCAACCCTTTGTGAGACACTAAAGGTGTAAATCTGAGTATTTATCTATGTTAGTGCGAACACCTCTAATAGGTTGGTTTAGTCTTTCCAAGTCATATCTTCCCTTAGATCTGCGGTCCAGGCTCCTAAAATCATCCTAGTTTTACAAGCACTACAATCTAGAGGAGAGCTGCACTAACAGGTGTGACTGATGAGATCTGACCTGCAAGGATACTCATGTTTATGTATATCAGGACAAGCAGGGAAGACCTGGACATGAACTCTGTCAGGCTGCCTGAGTCCTCTCACCCACATCAGCTCATCAACTCTAAACAGGAATGAGCAGCTCATTTCAAAATAAAAGGTTGGAATTGTAAAGAAAACAAACAGAGCTCATAAACTGAAACTGATTTCATTTTTCAGCTGGAACATTTTAGTTGTTCCTTTTTCAATACATACATAATTATATTTACAGTAAGTCTTATCATTCCCCTTTTCCCTTCCAGTCACCGCTAATGTTTCATGTGTCTGAGCGAACACACAAACTCCCTGAGCGTCCCTTGGACCACTGTGAGCAACAGCAGACGTGTGCACTGTTGTCACACCAGCATCTTATCCATCCAAGTTACACGGTTTATTAAAGTAATCAAATTACAGCATTTACATTTATGTTAGACTACTTTTAATTAACTGCTTTAGCCCACTTACAATGAAAATTAAAAACAACCTTGTTCATGACCTGTAGCATGTTAACACTATTGGAAGTAAAAATAACTTGAACTCCAATTTTGAAAACACAACTTTATTTTTTCTATTTTTATAAAGCTCTGACTTGTATTATGAGTCTGTGGTCTGGGAGAGAGTCTGTAACTCTGTCTGCAAAATACAGGATATAATGACCAATGTTGGACAATTAATTATATAGTTACTTCTTCAAAAAAGTTACTGAGTTTTGCAAACAACAAAGTTTGTTGCAATAAATACTGAATACTATCGTTGTTATAAACAACAATACTATTCAGGAAGAAAACCAAACATTGCAGATATTTTATCATAGCTCAGGTTTTACGCGGCCGATCAACACAATTTAAAAACTGGTATAAAGTCCACACTTTTTCCCTCAGTTGCTCCGTCTGTCCTGCTCACATCTCCAATGGTTGTACACGTTGTCATTAACGTGGCTTCACCTCATCATCAGCCACTTTGCTCGCTATAACACCATTGTCGGCACATAAGGACGCTGTCATAGCCTGTCAGCGACGTTGATTAGCTGCGTATATACGAATGTGAATCGCATCATTGGCTGGACTACGGGATAAGGTGGCATCGTTCTAATCCCATATGGGAGCAGCCAGTCACTGACTAACACTGCAAAACAGAATTGTTAAAGATTTAATTTTAATTTCAATTGAGATTTGATTTTTTTTTTGTGTGCAACACAGATTTTCTGTGTGCAGAGACGTGCCAGCAGCGCGCAGTTGCACGACCGCAGCTTAGAGGGAACATTGGGCACCACCACAGTTCACTTCAACAAAACTTTACTTCAGATTTGTTTTCATGTTTTGATCCAGTGATGAGAGCCGTTTCCCCCATGTCCAGTCCTTGTACTAAGCTAGGCTAAACACGTCCAGTGCCTGTCTCTGTGCAGCTTTTAATCTGATGTTAATAAGGTAGAAATGGAGGAAGAAGAAAATGACTTCATCAATCAACATGCAGCTACCAACCCAAATGGTGAGGTGGTGGTTAGTTATTACTGTGGTTTATGATCCCCTACATTATCCTACATTCAAATATATTCTCCAGCTACAATAGTGTTTGTGTTCCTAAAAGGATTTCATGAACGTGTTATTGTTCATGTCACATCTGTATGAAACAAAGAGGAAGTGAGGTTTATCCTTCATGATCACAAACTGTTCCAGCATGTAAACCTGAGATCTGTGTGGAGCAGCTGACCTGTACGATGTGCTCAACACAAACATTATTTACCATCAGTTACTGTGTGACTGAACCACGTGGGTGTATGAAACATCGCTTTTAGTTTTAATAGCACATGGCAACATTCAGACGTGAATCTATACAGTAACACTTTGATTTGTTACAGTGAGGAGACTGTTGAAGGAACGATGAGGGGAAACTGTAACAGCAGCAACAGAAACCAGGAGACAAAGCTGAGGTCTGGGTTCCTCTATGCTACACACAGCCTCCTGCTCCTGGACTTTAGTAAACACATAAATGTCTCCAAGTACACTTACTTCAGAAACTCTATTAAACTCATTACAAGTTTACTTCAGCTTTAAATTACTCACAACATCAGCACACATGAGTAAACAAAGTAACTCACAGCTACTGTTCACGTTTAGTCATCTTTAATACAAATATACCTCATTATTATGAATCTCACAGCTACCTGCTCATTGAACTGAACAATAATTCTGTTTGACCATTAAAACAAAATATGTGACTGTAAAAAATGTTCAGACAGTAATTAAGAATCTCCTAAGCAATCCAAAGATAAAGAAAAGTTCACCTGCCAATTCTATAAAGCTTGGTTGTTTGTACAATAATATCATTTAATGATATGTTTGGATCCTGACCTGAGAGTTTCCAGTGTACAATGTGGACTCTGCAGTGCAGCAGACAGAAGCTTCACCCCTGAATCCCGCAGGTCATTGTTACTCAGGTCCAGCTCTTTCAGACTAGAGGACTGGGAGTTGAGAACTGAGGACAGAGCATCATAGCTTCTCTCTGAGAGGTTACAGCCACTCAGTCTGGAAGAAAACAAACAAACAATTAAATCAGTCAAATGAAACATTTTTAATGCCAGCATGCATTACAATTATTGGTTAACTAAATAGCTTCAATAAAACACAACTCTTCTTCTATAGCAGCACTTACTCCTTGTAAGCTCCACCTGCTCCACCATCTGAGTCAGAAGACATGAAAACAAACTGTAAATCTAGTAGAAACATGATTGGAAATCTTCTCAGATCCATTTGTACATTTAGAGCCTGATCCTGAAATATAGCAGCACGGACATTCACAGCAGCAAAGGGTTCTTGCTGATCTGAGCTGGCTTGGCCCTGGCTTATTGAAGATTAAAGAAAGCGGAATCAGCTGTTCAAACCCCCACAAGGCTGCCCGCTGTGACTGAAACAATGGGACGGGTCGTGACTTCTCAAAATGGGCTCACTGAACGCAGCACGGATAAGATCTTGAAGAAGCTCATGGCGGTCGTGAGTTCTCAGACTTTGCTCTTTGAGCACAAAACCGATAACCTCTCGGAGAAGCTCGTGGCTCTCCAACGGGAGATTGAGAGACGAGTGACGGACTGTTAGATCAGCTGTGAAATTGACATGCAGTTGTTCGCACCAAAGAAAGCCACCATCAATTCATGCGGCTAACATGCCGGCGCCAGCTGTGGTCTCAAGGCTGGAGCTGAACATAACAAATCTCACCCTGATAACAGACGGTGTTTAGACTGTTCCTTCCCATCCTAAGCATGCTTATCCCCTCCCGGTGCAGACGGTGGGTCGAGGGGACCAGCGCAAATGCTGCAGGCCCGGATGCGCTGTCTACACCGGCTGTCTCTCACCTTTTACCCATCCCTGTTGCTTGTCATGTGTTTCTATGGCGCATTAAGAGTTTTCATGTGTTCTGCGCTAACGTCATTTTTTTTGTCTGTTCTCAAACTGATCTCCCTGTTGGAGCTCAGTCTGGGAGGAGTTCTTTTTTCTCCTCATCTTTCCTGATGTTGTGCATTTTCTGCTGTTCGGTTCCGGGTCGCTGCTCTAGCAGCTGACCGGCCAGCTACCTAGCCTGACCTGTCTCCCCAATGTGATGTTTGTGTATTGTATGTACGGTTGGCAAGGTCAGTATCCTAATTGCCCCTTGAAAATAAATACAGTGTTCTGAATCTGAATCTGAAAAGATTACAGAAGACGACTCTGTTCAGTAAATATTACGCTCATGCTGTCAAGAAATAGCAAAGGTAGGTAAAACTCTGGTTGTTGCAGCCATCCAGTATGACATGCTTTGTACATCATCATTTTTGTACATCATCATCATGCTTTGTACATCATCATCATCGTCACAATCAATCAAGATTGTGAAGAGATTCTCTACTCAGAGAATACTGGAGATTTTAGATGAGAGAGATGGAAGATGATGAAGGGGAAGAGTTTTCACAACTTGAGGCCTTTTGTCTTCACTGTATAGGACAAAGAAGACAGGAAGGGAGGGAGAAGTGAGGAGAATAACACACAGGAAATGGTCTTGGGCAGACTCAAACCAGGCCCTGGAGTCACGACTCTTACTTTCAGTACATGGGTCACCTGCTCAGCCAGGTAAGCTACAGCAGTCAGCAGTGTGTGAGTTAATTTGAAGACAATGATGACTATAAGTCAGGTAAAAAAAAAATACTTATCATCAACCAACAAGGGGAAAACAGTGAGCTTGAATGACCAAGCTTTGACCAAGGGTGGCTCACTCCTCGGTCTTCTTGCCCAAGGAGTGAACCACCCTGCATGGCTATCAATGTGGTGCAACCAAGGCCATCATACAGTACAGGCCATCCAAGCTGATTTTAACTTTTCCTCCCAGATACCACCTTAGAAATCATCTAGATTAGGATATGTTGGCTGTTCTAGATCCAATCACAACAAACAGAGAGCTGTTGTGTGTCCAAGGTGAACAGGAAGAATATATACATGCATAAAGTCAATAAAGTCAGAAGGTTTGCTTTAGACTGTGCTGCAGTTTATCATCAAAGACAAACAGGCACCATGCTGCCAACAAATGGCATCAAGTCTGACTTGAGGTTTTTTTGTTCTTTTTTTTAAATCAAGATTAAATTTTATAGCAACCACAGCAGAGATGACCAGGGAAGGTGTGCTTGAGGGGATATAGCTACAACAGCTGGTTTCAGACTGAAGATGAACTGAGGTGCTGCATCCAAGTCTGCAGGTTCAGGGAGGGACAAACATCTGCTGCAACCAGATTGGAGTGAGAGGAGAGAGCAGGCCAACAACAACAAAGAAACAACAAACACACTGTGGAAGACCGAAGCAGAGTTTAGTTTAAAGTGGAACTAAGGATGTTTCTCTGGCTGCCAGGATTCACTGAGTAATTCAAATGCTTTCTTTAATGCAGGACCCACCATGCATGTAAAAGCAAGTGTTTCACCAACATTTGTGACTAAAAATAGACCTGCAGTAGAAATGTATAAGGAGCATGCATGTGAATATAAAGTATCACAACATCAGGCACATGCAGCCTAAGTGTTTAAACAAAGACTGATAACATAACAGCAGCAGTGATGATCAGAGTTTATGGTGAATCCAGCGTCTCGAGTTCTGGAGGCATCAAAGAGGTCACAGTTGTATTGGAGAAATCCCAAAACTTTACAAATTCATACAAAGACAGAAAACCTGGTGAAATAAATTATTGACACAGTTGGATGTTAAAAGTAAAGACATGAGTACAAATGTACTCACAGAGCTTTGTTGGAGGCTTTGACCACTGGCAGCAGCCTCAGAAGAGCCTCCTCTGAAGCAGAGTATTTCTGCAGGTCAAACACATCCAGATCTTCTTCTGATGACAGTAAGATGAAGACCAGAGCTGACCACTGAGCAGGAGACAGTTTATCTGTGGAGAGACGTCCTGATCTCAGGGACTGTTGGATCTCCTCCACTAGAGAACGATCATTCAGTTCATTCAGACAGTGGAACAGATTGATGCTTTTCTCTGCAGACAGATTCTCACTGAGCTTCTTCTTGATATACTGGACTGTTTCCTGATTGGTCTGTGAGCCACTTCCTGTCTGTCTCAGCAGACCTTCCAGGAGACTCTGATTGGTCTGCAGTGAAAGACCCAGGAGGAAGCGGAGGAACAAGTCCAGGTGTCCATTTGGACTCTGTAAGGCCTTGTTCACAGCACTCTGGTGGAGAGATTTTAAATTATTTTTCTTTTTAAATAATTTAGACCATAATTTTGCTCGTTGTTGTTCCATCAGATTGAGCCCAGAGTTGATGAAGGTCAGATGGACATGAAGAGCAGCCAGAAACTCCTGAACACTCAGATGAACAAAGAAGAACACCTTCTTCTGGTACAGTTTTCTCTCCTCTTTAAAGATCTGTGTGAACACTCCTGAGTACACTGAGGCTGCTCTGATATCGATGCCACACCCTGTCAGGTCTGATTCATAGAAGATCAGGTTTCCTTTCTGCAGCTGATCAAAAGCCAGTTTTCCCAGAGACTCCATCATCTTCCTGCTCTCTGGACTCCAGTGTGGATCTGTCTCAGCTCCTCCATCATACTTGACCTTCTTCACTTTGGCCTGAACCACCAGGAAGTGGATGTACATCTCAGTCAGGGTGTTGGGCAGCTGTCCTCCCTCTCTGGTTTCCAGCACATCCTCCAGAACTGTAGCAGTGATCCAGCAGAAGACTGGGATGTGACACATGATGTGGAGGCTTCGTGATGTCTTGATGTGGGAGATGATCCTGCTGGCCTGCTCCTCATCTCTGAATCTCTTCCTGAAGTACTCCTCCTTCTGTGGGTCAGTGAACCCTCTGACCTCTGTCACCATGCCGACACAGTCAGGAGGGATCTGATTGGCTGCTGCAGGTCGTGTGGTTATCCAGAGGCGAGCAGAGGGAAGCAGTTTCCCCCTGATGAGGTTTATCAGCAGCACATCCACTGAGGTGGACTTTCTAGGGTCAGTTAGGATTGTAGTTTTGTGGAAGTCCAGAGGAAGTCGACACTCATCCAGACCATCAAAGATGAACACAACCTGGAAGTCTTCAAAGCTGCAGATTCCTGCTTCTTTGGTTTCAGTAAAGAAGTGATGAACAAGTCCCACCAAGCTGAACTTTTCCTCTTTCAGCACATTCAGCTCTCTGAAAGTGAATGGAAATATGAACTGGATGTCCTGGTTGGCTTTGTCTTCAGCCCAGTCCAGGCTGTATTTCTGTGTTAAGACTGTTTTCCCAATGCCAGCCACTCCCTTTGTCAGCACTATTCTGATCAGGTATTGTCTTTTGGGTGTGTCTTTAAAGATGTCTTCTTGTCTGATGGTTGTTTCTGGTCTGTCTGGTTTCCTGGATGCTGTTTCAATCTGTCTGACCTCATGTTCCTCATTGACCTCTGCAGTCCCTCCCTCTGTGATGTAGAGCTCTGTGTAGATCTGATTCAGAAGGGTTGGGTTTCCTGCTTTAGCGATGCCCTCAAACACACACTGGAACTTCTTCTTCAAGACAGACTTAAGTTTAGGCTGACACTTCTGAAGAGCATCTGAATCAAAAAAAAGGAAAAAAGAAGGAAAAGTACAAATCTGGTCTCAAGGAGCTATCTGACATACTTTGCCCTTTGTTGAGCCTATCATACATTTTAGTTTTTAATATACTCATTCTTCCAGAAATTCATCAAAAAGGCGCTACAGGAATTCCTAAATGTATTTCCTGAAAACAGCCACATTAAATGTTTTGAACCTCCACATCTGCATTGCTTTGCAGCTTTTCATATGTACCTGATGCCAACATGTGCAGGCTAAACAGGTTTCTGCTTTCTGTGCCTCTTCTTCAAACTTTGTAACCAAAAATAACAACATTGAAGTGTCATAATGTTCCCCACTGCTATGTTATTTAAAGACGCATCTGAGAGAGATTCATTAATTCTTCTCATATATTACAATGGCGAAAGACAATGTAAACCGTTTCTGGCCACACAAAACATGTGCTTTACTTTATTATATATAAATGTGGCATTTTTTTCATTAAACATTTAAGTCAAATGACCGATGCTTAAAGAGTGTCCTCTTGTTAGAGAAACACTCTGACTTTTCTTTTTTAAGGCAATCAGTTTGCATGGTTTTTAAAAGTAAAGAACACTTGTGTTTAATTAAATACAGCTCACATTAGATCTAAGTAGTTTCACAGGTTTATGATGATCATCAAAATTCCTCCATGTAGTTTAGAAAATACATTTGCAGGCATGTAACAAATCCAAACATTCGTCGTAGAATGACGTTCTTGCCCTCTCCTTTTTCTTACAATGAATTCTGAGGTTTCACTTTCACATCTCAACAAACTGCAAGGTGACCATTTTTATTCATGGTATCTGATGCATGACCTCACCTTGTTGAGCAGATGGATCAGAGTTCAAACGCAGCTGAGAGAAAAGAGAAGGATCTTTGATCTGAAGATGCTTGATTGTTATCTTGCATGCTTTGTCTCCTTTTTTCCTCACTGTGTCGATCAAGCTGCGTGCCTTGTCTGCTCTGAGTGGGTTCCCCTCCAGTATCGATTCTTCCTCCAACTTATTTAAGATACCATCACTTACAAGGGCCTCAAGGAGCAGTTTAAGGATTTCTATTGTTACCCTCCAGACAAAGGCTGACCGTACCCTGGCAAGCTCCTCCTCTACAGGAAGAAGAAAGAGACATAAACATGCTTCTCAGTCGAAATCATGTGAAAAATACAGTGGAACCCCGACTTACGAATACCCCATTTAACAAAAAATTCAAGTTACGAAGGCAATGAACGGCAATATTTCTGCCCATGGTATGGCAAAATGCCGGTGTAACGAAATCCGCTGGCTCTGATTGGCTGAGCCTACAATGCCCACAAGGCCTTCCGAATCATGTGACAACCCCTTGGCTTCCGTACTCGTGCTTCGCTGTTCCACTTGAACGACATATTGTTGTTCTAGTTAGCAATTAGCCTATCGTTCAGCATCACCTCACTCAAAAGGTGCAATGGCTGTTTCGACTTAAGAAAATTTTCGACTTACGAAAGACCCTCGGGAACGGATTAATTTCGTAAGTCGGGGTTCCACTGTATTCTAACTTTGTTCAATTAACACTTCAACATCTCATCAACAAATACTAAATTTTAGGGTGTGTAGGGTTAAAATGATGCCAGCTTAAAATGAAACCGAAGAAAAAATTGAAACTGAAAAATAATGAAAAATATGAAAAACAAAATCTTGTCATTCATATCCTGCATTCCAGATTAAGTTTAAAATAAGAACGAGTGCAAGTACGAACGTGAGAATTATGTATATTGTAATAGGTATATTGTACCTAAATGATAGTATATTGTACAAACATGAAAAGTATATTGTTAGAACTATATCTAATATTGTTAGAACAATAGTATACTATAATAATAAACTTTTCACGTTATAATGTGACATAGCTCTATTTTTCTTTTGCCTGGGTGGCGGCTCTACGCTTCCGTACTACGCTTCTGTATCCAACACTTTTCAATGTGGCCTCACAAAATTATTATGACTACAACAACCATGAAAAGAGTTGGATGGACATTGCTACTCAATCACAGCTGCCTGGTCAATGTTTTTCATTAGTAATTTAGCAAAGTTGATGGTGTGTGTGTCTGTAAGACAGAGAGAGGGAGAGCGATGGACAGATTTTGTATGATAAGCTTCATGTTATGAAGGCACAGTTTGAGCACTCGGGTCGCATCAGAGCATCAGGCCATATAGTGTGAGACCCTGCATCGTGACCTATGAACTTCTAACCTCTGCGATTTAATTGTACAGTTTGAGCAGGAGCTGAATAACGCGACTGAAAAAAAAAAATCGCACAGTGTTTGCCCAGCTTAATGCAGACTGTTTAAACTAAACAAGCTGTTGTTTCACATAATAAACCCTGTCAGCTGCAGTATTGTCTTCTGTTTTAACAGTTAAAGCAGTAGAGACGAGCTGTTTGCATGTGCGTGGAACTCTAGCGTCATTAACCATGCTAGCTGTTAGCTTATAGCTCACGCTAGCTAACCAGCGAGCAGTTAAAAGGACAGCCGAAGCTGCACAAAATACCCACAAACTTATCTCACTACAATGTAGCGCCGAAAATATGACTCGCAGCTCAAGCTCGACACAGCGTCTGTAACATAAGACTGACATCCAGCTTGGGGTCAGCGGGGGAGCTGGCCCCAGGGAGGGGTTACCTGCCCCTCCCTTCCTTCCCTCCCCATCTCCAGCTGCCTCCCTCTTCCCGCTCCTCCACAACCACCCACACATGCAGGGCCTTGGAGTGGGGGTATGTCACCAGGGTGCAGAGGAGGCTACCCCCCCCCCCCCCCCCCCTGTCCCCTTCTGGCTGCCTCTGCCTCAATTTTATCCCACAACTTAGACATTCACATTATTCACACTCTCATTACACATACATATAGGATCTTGGGGGTGGGCACAATCACGGAGTCCAAATCACCATCAGGGTGTACACCTCACCCCTGACGTCGTTGCCCACCTCTCAATTTTAAATACACTTAGTCATTGAGGGTTAGCAGGAGGGACTATGCGCTTACCTGCTGCTCCTTGGCAGGTAGCTCCATGCCCTCCTGGGTTTTAATTGCACCTTAGAACACATATGCATCAACACTACAATGAGCGGGTGGAGGGAGGTTTGGAGTCTTCTCCCACCCCCATTCTCTGCGGCCTGCTGGAGCGGGAGGGCTAGTAGGAGGAGTTGGCCGTCCGACTGCGGTCTGGGGTGTGGGGCCTCCCTGCTGCTGCGGAGTCGGGGTGGTCTGCCTCTCCCCACCGCAGGGAAAAGGGTAACACCACCTGGGTCTGGGTGCAATTCCCCCCTCCAGGGGCAAGGGTACCTAGACCCGGTTTGTAGAGTACGCTTGGGGAGTGTGATTGTGTGTACAGCGTCTCTTTATGTCTGTCTCCACGTTGGTTGAGTGTGGAGTGAGTGCATATGAGAGCATGAGGGTGGGAATGGATGTTTGTGTCTGTGTGTGCCTATATGTCTGTGTCTATATGTCAGGTTGGGTATCAGACGCCACCTCTCTGGGGACACCTCAGGCCCTCCAAGGTTTGGAGGCCTATCTCCACCCACCACCACTTCCCCTGCCGGTGGCGGACTCCCTCAGGTGTCGGTGTGTTGGTGGTTCTTTGTGTCTGGGGGTGGGCGTCCGGGTACACACCGGCTCACTCCTTGGCGGCCGCTTGTCGGGGCCTGGGGCCTGGGGCTCGCTCGGGCCCCTTTGGAGTTGGGGTGCCCCCGGCCTCTCGGCCTAGGGCTCGGTCACTCAGGCGCAGCTGGGGGACGGCGGAGCTCACGGGCGCGTCACTGCAACTCCCCCTGACTTCTGCTCCGCGGCTGCTGGGCGAGCCCTCATCTGGGACTCTCCTCAGCTCTTACTGGGACAGTGGCGCGGCTGCCCCTCTGTTGGTCTTCCATGGTCTCTTGTGTTCTGGGGGCCTCTGGATGTCTGGAGTTTTGATCTCCTCCATACCCGCTTCACACCCTGGAGGACGGGGCTGTGGCCCCCCCACACTCCCTAGCAGATCATTACATGGAGAAACCTTTGGAATGCAAGCATGCTGATCCACACAGGTATGCACACATGGGTATTCACAGACGCGGACTAAAGCTTTCTTGGCTGCTGCCTCAAAGCACACTGTGCGCTGTCTATCTTGCGTGCTGCACAATATCGTTTATTACTTAGTAAATACTGATATCTATGACTAGCTAGTTTGTTGTGATGGTGCTTTGTTTTCTCTATTATTATGTTGCTCTTTGTTGTTTGCTGTCTCCTCTGTTTGTTTGTTTGTTTGTTTGTTTTTGGGTTTTTTTTCTCCATACAGGTGACCCAGGAGTTTGTTTTTTTTTTTTTTTTTGTCTCTCTTCCCCCCCCTTCTCACCGTCTCTTCTCCCCTTTGGTTTTCTTTCTTTCTCTCCCCCTCTCTCTCTCATTCATTCCCCCTGTCCTATTTATTAAAAAAAAAAAAAAAAAAAAAAAATGACAAAGGATGAACTGAAGCTCTGCCATCACGTAATGTCGCATACTGCTGTTTCTGATGTCATTTAAAGAAAAAAAAAAAAAAAAAAAAAAAAAAAAAAAAAGACTGACATCCAGCTAACCACAGCTAAAAGATATTTAGAGAAAACTTACAGTTTCCTCAGGTTACATGAACTGAGTTGTTTCACGCTGAAAAGTTGGTTTGTTTTGGCTCTCACTGAAGACATAGCTGCTCTTTTGTGCTGCTTTTACCCAATGGTATCTTTTGCGAGTGTGGACGCGTCATCTGTTTGCTCCTTAAATGCTTTTCTTCTTTTATTGATTTTTATGCTGATTTTTTCCCTTTTTTCCGTATGAGCTTACCTGCGATAGCTTCTGGACACTTATAGATCATTAGGACTAAAGTGTTCTTAACAGAAACAGCAACATTTTTATAGTTACCTTATCCTCAGCGCTCCGTGTGTCTGTGGCCTAGACACAGCTGAAGCCTGATTACAGTGTCTGGGCACCGAACAGCCCCAATAGCCTGGAAAGGTGCTAACCGCTAGGCTAACTAGCAACAAGATGCCTTCCCTATCCACAGATGACTACCACAGCCTCCTGCAGAAGATTGCAGTACTGGAGACAAAAATTCATCGCTTAGAAGTAAACGTGGAGGTAAATGGACTGTGTGGAAATGAAACAACCTTGCCTTTGATTCAAAACAATGGCGATGAGCAAGCTAGTACACAGCTAAGGAGCACAGATAACATGACCAAGAAAGTAGACTCTGTGCATTATTATAAATCCTCAAGTGATAATCCCCCCTTGGACTGTCTTGGTGCAAAACCAAGACATAAATCATGTCTCCTGGAAGGCGGAGGACGTATCACGGGCAGAGCACAGCGAGCTGAAATCTCTGAAACCGACTGGCCTTCACTTCCTACGAGACAGAGAAGCTCTTCTACCCCTGTATACGAGAGGAAACAGGACTGGACAACAGTGAATAGGAAGGTTAACAACAAACCTCCAAAACAACTGAATGTGAAACTGCACAACAGATTTGCTCCACTATCAAAGGACCCTGGATCTATATCGGACAACCATCCATCTAAAAGCAGCGAAGTAAGGTCTGAAAATCTGTTGAAAAGTAAAAGACCACAGGGAAAGCTAAAGGCTAGGCCTGAAACTCTGATTGTGGGTGACTCTGCCGTAAAGGATGTACAAATGATGTGCGGTAAGAACACTAAAGTCCTCTGCTTTCCTAAGGATATGGTCAACAACCTGAAGGAGAGAATTCTTCAAATTGCAGATGAATATCCAACTGTGACAAACATTGTCCTGCATACAGGGTCAAACGATGTGTCCAAACAACAGTCGGAGGTTCTGAAACGGGACTTTACTGGATTATTAAATACTGTAAACTCTCTGAATGCAGCTGTATTCATCAGTGGACCTGTACCGCCGGTCAGAGGAGGAGACGAGAGATTCAGCAGGTTGTTTACACTGAATAAATGGCTTATATCAGCATGTACTGACCACTCGGTGCATTTTATCAACAACTTTAATATTTTTTGGGAACGCAGGCATCTGTTTAAAGCAAATGGATTTAATTTTAACAAGTCAGGGGTGAAACTGTTCACCTCCAACTTGTTTTATTCCATACGTCATCCATATGTGCTTGGTGCCAAGGCTGAGATAAACGAGGAGTTATCTCATAAAGAGGAACAAACAGTACTCCAAGAACAGACAAAGCCCAGCAGAAACCTTGAGGAGGAGCTCCATCTGCCCCCACCCGGGAAGAGCCTCAGAAAGGAGAGACATCTGAGGCAAGAAGAGGGGTCCCTATTTGCCTCCAACTCTCTCAACAACACCAACGACCAGGACCAGGGACCACGATCTTCCCCAGTCCCCCAAACCCCTGACAGGCCATCACCCTCCTCCCCCTCCCTTTCTCCCTCCTCCCCACACCTGAAATTCACTGAGGAGATGATGGAGCGAGTCAATGCTGGGCTCAGATCTACCCCCCGGCCCAATCCCTTTTTGTCCCCCATAAACCCCCCACCAGAGCGGCCAAAGGTTCGCCATCGAGCCCCGCCCTCATCAGAGCAATCGAAGTCACATTGCCCAGCCTCGCCCCCCTTAGTTCCTCCTTACCACCTTCACGCTCTGTCTCCACAGTCTGATGTGTTTAGGGTCCGGGCTGCGAGGATTATGGCAGTGGTGACTTTTCCCAGGAGAAGCTGGGACCCTGTTTACTAGAAGGTTTTAAAATCTCTGTACTTTTAGGTGACAGAAGGAGACATGTGGCCTGGTCAAAACACAGAGAGGTGCACTCTAAAAGATCTTTAAACATAGTAAACATACCTTGTGTGCCACAGACTGCTCCCAAACACGAGGGGACAAGTAATACCTCTAAAACACTTAAGTTGGCTTTATTAAACGTTAGATCTTTAGCTGGGAAAACATTTTTAATTAATGATTTAATCACTGAGCACAGCCTTGTTTTGTTTTTTTTAACTGAAACTTGGTTGGACCAAAGTAACAGTGGAGCTGTTCTCATCGAGACGACCCCTCCTAACTACAGTTTTATCAGTGAGGCCAGGGTGAGCAGGAGAGGAGGAGGGGTTGCTGTCTTATTTAATGAATCATTTCAATGTAAGCAGCTATCTCCTGGAAGTTTTCAGTCTTTTGAATATGTGGCTTTACAGCTGAAGGCCCCATCCAAAGTTGTGTTTCTTAATGTTTACAGGCCTCCCAAATACTGCACAGACTTTTTTAATGACCTCAGTGAACTGCTGTCTGTGATCTGTGTTGATTTCGACTGTGTAATTATTGCTGGGGATTTTAACATCCATGTGGACAACCCTCAGGACAAAGGGACTAAAGACCTGAGTAACACTGGGCAACTTTGGGCTGACTCAGCATGTAACAGAGGCCACACATAATAGAGGACACACTCTTGACCTACTGATCTCCAAAGGCCTGAGCATTTCAAAGGTTACTGTGTCTGATGTGGGCCTGTCTGATCATTACTGTGTTTTCTTTGAAAGTAAAATCTCAGCCCACATAAATATATCAACAACAGTGATCACAAAACGGTGTATAACTGAACACAGTAGTGCAATTTTTAACCAGGTCTTCCCATTAACACCTGACCTGTCCAGAGGGTCAGTCAATGAGCTCGTCAATAGCTTCAATGCTAACATGTTAAATGTAATGGACACTATTGCTCCCATTAAGGTGAAGGTTATCTCTGGAAGGAAAAACTCTCCATGGAGAAACTCCACACTGGTGAAAAATGAAAAAAGAGAGTGTAGGAAAGCTGAGCGCAGATGGAGAAAAACAAACCTCCAGGTTCATTATGACATTTATAAAGAGAAACTTCACAATTATAATTTACAACTGAGGAGTGCAAGGAGGTCCTACTTCTCTGACATCATCACTAAAAACAGCCATAATGCTCGGGTCTTATTTTCTACAGTTGACAGGCTAACGAACCCTCCTGTGTCAGTGGCAGCTGAACTTCATTCGACCATGGCCTGCAATGACTTTGCCAAATTCTTCACAGAAAAAATCCAAAAAATTAGACAAGCAATTGGTACATCAACAGCAGATCCAGGATATGTACTGTGTCCACCAAAAAACTGTTTAAACACCATGAAACAGTTTCAACCTATTAACAGCAAAGACCTGGAGGACATCTTAGGTCAACTGAACTCCTCCTCCTGCTGTTTAGATGTCCTGCCAACAAGTTTTTTCAAAAAGGTCTCAAAGACTTTAGAGTCAGACCTGTTACAGATCGTCAACTTTTCTTTATTATCAGGTGTGTTTCCAGAATCACTAAAAACTGCTGTAATCAAACCTATACTGAAAAAGGACAATCTTGACAAGACACAAATGAACAACTACAGGCCGATCTCAAATCTCTCATTTTTAAGTAAGATCATTGAAAAAGCAGTTTCTCAACAGCTCAGTTACTTCTTAAAACAGAATAACTACTACGATGCCTTCCAGTCAGGTTTTAGACAGAACCACAGCACTGAAACCGCTCTGACCAAAGTGTTTAATGACATATGTCTGAATACAGACAGTGGAAAAATGTCAGTTTTAGTTTTACTGGATCTCAGTGCAGCATTTGATACAGTTGACCACAACATATTACTCAAACGACTGGAGAACTGGGCAGGTCTTTCAGGAACTGTACTAAACTGGTTCAAAACATACTTAGAAAACAGGAAATACTTTGTATCAATAGGTAACTTCACATCTGAGCAGACAAGTATCACATGTGGAGTTCCCCAAGGTTCCATCTTGGGACCCTTTCTGTTTAACATTTACATGCTCCCACTGGCACAGATTATAAAGAACAACAAAATAAACTGTCGTAGCTATGCAGATGACACACAAATATATATCACAATGTCACCAGGAGACCAAGGCCCCGTACAATTTTCTCCAGCTAAACAAAAACAAAACTGAGGTAATAGTCTTTGGCGCCAAAGAAAAACGATTACAGGTCACCAGAGAACTTCAATCTATACATCTAAAAACCACAAACCAGGCGAGAAATTTGGGTGTAGTGATGGATGCAGACCTAAACTTAGAAAAACACATTAAGACAATAACAAAGTCAGCTTACTATCACCTCAAGAATATTTCAAGGATATAAGATATGATGTCTCAACAGGACCTGGAAAAACTAGTCCATGCATTCATCTTTAGTAGGCTTGATTACTGTAACAGCATCTTTACAGGTCTACCTAAAAAAAATCAGTCAGACAACTACAGCTCATTCAGAACTCTGCTGCTCGAGTCCTCACTAAGACCAAAAAAGTGGACCACATCAGTCCAGCTCTGAGGTCTTTACACTGGCTGCCTGTCCGTCAGAGGATAGACTTTAAAGTTCTGATGCTGGTCTATAAAGCTCTGAATGGTTTAGGACCAAAATACATCAGTGACCTCCTGACCCAGTATGAACCTTCCAGATCCCTCAGGTCATCTGGATCCGGTCTTTTATCAGTTCCCAGAGTCAGAACCAGACACGGAGAAGCTGAATTCAGCTTTTATGCTCCTTATATCTGGAACAAACTCCCAGAAAGCCTCAGATCAGCTGAAACACAGTTTATTTAAATCCAGGTTGAAGACTCACCTGTTCTCAGCTGCATTTGAATAAAGCACCAAATCCACACTTTTAAGCATAAATTTCAAAACTTACATTAACTACTGATTTTATCTACTGTTCTGATTTTATCTGTTTTGATTTTATATACTGTTTTGTTTGTTTGTTTGTTTGTTTGCTTGTTTTAATCAATTTTAAATCATGCTTTTTATTTGTTTTTGTTTCTAATGTCTCTGTAAAGCACTTTGAATCACCTTGTTGTTGAATTGTGCTATACAAATAAATTTGCCTTGCCTTGCCTTGCCTTTAAGCGAAACATTCTTTGTATGTGAGGAAAATGCTGTTCATCCTCTTCAGCTCTAGCGTAGACAACTGGCTTTGCCATGTTTTCATGTGTGTCTTCTTTCCGTGTGTCCGCTACTTTGAAACGCTTGGGCCGCTCTGCCCGCCACAGTTTCAAGCTGGTCATGTGACTGCATGGCCACATCTGATTGGTAAAAAAGTTACCGGAAACTCCACTGGCGGCATGTTATCTAATGTGTTAAACTAATCATTTTTTAAAAAGTAACGAGTCAAATTTTGGAAATGTAGCAGAGTAAAAGTACCGTTTCTTCTTCACAAATGTACTCAAGTAAAAGTAAAAAGTATCGTGCAAAAAGGGTACTTTAAAAGTAAATTTTTTTTCCAAAAGCTTACTCAAGTAAATATAACGGAGTAAATGTAACTCGTTACTACCCACCTCTGCAGACGGGCAAGTATACAGGTATACTATGAACAAATAAACATATATAAAGATGAAGCACTGTGAGGTAAACAGATCTACAGAGTGCTATGAAAATATCTACAGTAGTGGAAGCGTAGCTCTCTGAACAGACTATAACAGTGTAGGCACAATAACAGAGACTACACCATGTCACTGTCCAAAAACTACAGCAGTAACCAACGTGGTGAATGTTGATAATGAAAGGATCATGGTCACTGGGAGGAGGAGTGTAGAAGGGTTAGGTGAGTGTGGATGGAAAGGCTCAGCGGGGACTGAGTTCAGTAGGGTGACAGCTGTGGGGAAGAAGCTGTTCCTAAACCTGCTGGTTTTAGTCTGAAGGCTCCTGTAGCGCCTCCTGGAGGGGAGGAGGAGCTGGAAGAGTTTATTGGCAGTATGAGAGGAGTCCGAGAATGATGCATACTCGGCTTAGAAATCTCTTTTTGAGCGTTGTGTGATGGAGAACTTTGCTTTGTGTAATGTTATAAATACTTGGATAATCCTCAGAGTCTCTGGACTTTTACTTAGAGATATTATATTCAGTCCTGTGGATAGTTATATACTTAAAAATATATGATCCTCTCTGGTTACTCTGGTATAAATGACTCTGAATCACTTTATGGTAAATAACACACTATTTGCAAATTTGCAAACTGTGAAAGAATTCCAGATGACAAGTCTGTAGTTCGACATACAAGTGACGACCTTTGACCTTCATCAGTTTTTATTTAATTGTGTCAGAGAAACTCAAACGTGCTCTTCATGCAGCTGAGTACATTCAGTGTTTAAAACGGAAGCTGTGCAGGTCTGAGATCAGCAGCTTTGTGAAACACCAAGCTGAGGTCCTGTTAATGCTGATATATAGTGACACAGTTACATTTCAATTTAATTCAATTTTATTCATATAGCGCCAAATCACAACAACAGTCACCTGAAGGTGCTTTATATTGTACAGTAGATCGTACAATAACAGATACAGAGAAAAACCCAACATTCATATGATACAGGGGTGATTAATCCTTTTGACTTTGTTTTTATCAATAAAACAGCTGCAGCTTTCACTACAGCACATGTGGTGCTTTAACCTTTGTACTGTTTGCATCAGTTCATTCTGCAGTTAACATGTGAACATGTTGGATGATCTGTCTGCTGTCACTGGGTGGTGCTGAGGTCTGAATCAGCTCCTGCAATCACAAAGAGAACAGAACCATCACAAACTGAAATATAAAGTTTATCTCAAATCTGAAATAGAGCTGATCCTTCTGTCCTCACACACCCAGGATCTGAAGTTCTTCTCTTACATTTCTTTAGTTCTTCAGCTCTGCTCACATACGAGCTGTTTATTTCTTAAAGCCGTATATACCAACAGATTTTCCAATATAATGTTAACCTTTGAGTTGTTGGTGCTTTGTGAATGTGAATCTGCATACATGAGCAGACGGAGCAGGTTTCAGTCCTGGTTCAGTCTGCTGCTGCACCGTGGTCACCAACATACAGAGGTATCATAACAAATATTAATGCTTTTTTCCCTCTCAAAGGATGTAAGCTGTACTGCACATGTAACTTTGTGAACTTACCTCAATAAGAATGATTCAGACTGTTTTATTTAACCTGAATATTTGAAACAAACTTAGTAAAAACAATACACAGAGTCAGTGCTAAAAATGTAATCCGAGGAAAAATGAAACACACATTTTAACTTAAGCTGCCAAGCAGAAGTATTTGGTTTGAGTACATAAATATTAGGCTTTGCTATTTAATCTGTAATTAATGATTAATGAGGGGTTACTGAAGTGCAAGCCTTTTTTAAAATATGTGTTAATATCCTTACAGATGTGGCAAAAGAGTGAAAACATGCTGCTGTTTGCACATATTGAATAATCAGCTCTGCACAGGAGCTGCAGCAGAGTGCAGCCTGTTGCTCTTACAGTGTAATACTCATAATAAAAGTACAGTAACTGTGGTTAGTTACTGACGGAGCAGCCCGGTGCGTTTCTGCTCATTTCGTTCACCTGCACGGGTTAGCTAAACAAACTTTACAAAACAAGTTTTGCCGATAGCCGAGTGCCCATCTTAGCTAGCTAGCTAAGGATGTTAGCTACAGATTAGCTTACAAACACCTTTCACTTACCAAAAATATTGTGGCGGCTCTCAGGTCCTTCTGTCAGGCAGACACTGAAGAACACCTGAGTCTGTCAGTTTGAAACAGTCGGTAAACGCTGGACCTCCTCTCAGCGTCCCCGCTCTATGTGCCGTTCAGAGATACGCAAGTTTCTTCATGACTGCGGCTGCTGCAGATATTAGGTCGTCCATGATTTCTACAGTCACTGGTCAGCAATATAATGTGCGCAAACATATGTGGCTCATATATGTGGCTCTGAAGCCCCGCCCCTCAAGCGCACCCTCAGATGCCGAAGCAGTGCCAACTAATTGAAGCTGAAAAAATAACTGTACGTGGAAAAAAACGATGTAAGTGTGAAAACCACACGAACAGTGAGTTTTTTCTTTAAATTTCTATATTTATGTTTTTTCACTATCATTTCACTTTCAATACATTTGTTTCAGTTTCAATATTTCTTCAGTTTCATTTTAAGGTGGCATCGTTTTAACCTCATATGTGGGTTCAAAGTACAAAAAAGTCCAGTTGTTTCTCTGCCAAACTCCTTAGACTGGAAGTTCTCATGTTATATTAATGTCCCACAGAAAGATTAAGGCAAAGATTAGGACAGGTTACAACTCGTGAATTTCATGTACTTGTCACAGTTACAAAAAAGAATCTGCCTGAAGTCTATACATCCATACGTCTCATCATACAAAGCACTGATCTCCTACCTGCTGATGGAGCTGCTTTGGCTGGCTGTTCTTTAGGTTCTTCCATCATCTTTCTATAAAAACACGAGAAGATGATTTTACCAAAAGAAACAGTGAACACAGTCTGGGTGTCACATCATATGAATTTGTGTCATGGTTTAGTGTACGGGCCACACACACTGAAACTGATCTGTGTGAAAGAACACATCGATGACATGTGAATGTAGTGATAACCTCATCATAATAGAGGTTTTTACTTTTTCACATATTTGTTCAGTATAATGATTAAATAATCTGACAATACAAACCTAAAATACTTTGTTCCCTGTCTGCGACTTTGTGCGTCTCTGCTGTTAGTGCTTACAGGAAGTTTTAAACTTAAAATCCTTCCCCACATATGTGACTGTGGTCTCTGGGGCCATTATCCTGAAACACTGGGGCTCAGCCCTGAAAGCTTTGCTATCTTCACCTGATAACAGCAGCTGTTTAAAGTTACTGAGTTTGACAGGGAAGTGAATGTAAATGTGAGACACTGTGTGCTCACAGCTAAAGGCTGCAGTCAGCTGTGTCAGAGCGTCCAATGATCCTTTAATAAACACTCAGAGCTCCATGTTGATGAAGCTGTCATGTGTGAGCTTGTGAGGCTCCTTTAAACTGGCTCTGCTCTGTCAGATGCTCACCTCTTCTTCACTGTTTCATCAATCTGCTGCACTCTTCATCTCCTCTCTCTGCTGTCCTGTTTAAAAAAACAAACAAATCAGCGTTAGCCAATCAAACTCTGTGCAGATGCTGCAGCTACAGCTGATATGTCATTCAGCTGTTCATCAATCAGCTTCTGCTGCTGTTTATTCGGCTCTTACTCTGAACAGGTGCAGATCTAGGAAGATTTTCTTGGGGTGTCAAAATCAAAGCGTTTGTTTTTTCAAACACACGTGCAGGTGTTTATATCACATATGGTTTAAATGATTCAAATGCAGTAAGTATACATGTTTCATATATCGTCTATAACTGAATTATGTTCTGTAGCCTACATAATGAAACACTTTAGTTGCATAAAACGTGAATTTTGATTTTATGTACTGTATATGTCACAGCATCGCAGTGTGGATGTGGAGAAGAGAGGACCCAAACGCAGGACTCACAGGTGGTGAAGGCTGGTGTTTATGACAGAATGACAGAGCCTGAGATGGATGACTGACTGGAAGACCAGCTGAACAGAAACGACACATGTGGGACTGACAAAGACACTGAACTGGAGGACACTCAGGACTTACACAGGCTAATGATAATGATCAGGGTTCATATGCCTTTTTCAGGGTCAAATTCAAGCACTTCTTAAGCACTTTCAAGGTCCCTTTTCAAACTTTTCCAGCACATCCCTCCCTCACCGCCAAAAAAAAATGCATGTTTCAATTCACATCACCTCAGTAAGACCATGTGAAAGTTAAGACAAATCATCCTAGGTGAACTTAAACACCTTTGTTCCCTTTTTGTTAAGAAATAGAAAAACACTCCACACAAAAATACTGCAAAAGGAAACTGTTGCCTTATATAAAGAGTGTATAAACTCAAAATGCACATGTCACTTAAAAATTAAGATGTGAACAAATCAACTTGTTAGATATTCTTCTCCTGTTGAAAAAAACCCCCAAAAAGAAATAAATAAGTCTTCTCATCAGATATTGATGCTTCTTTCCTGTGTGACAGAAAATAGGAGACAGATGTTTGTTTGTTTTTTAAGTTAATTCCCAATAAAGCTGTTTTACTGCTAACTACATTGCTGTCTGTATTATTGCTGAAGTCCTGAACGATCACCTTTAAAGTAAAGCTGGGCGATATGAGATTTTTTCATATCACGATATGTTTTTTTCATTTCAGGCGATAACGATATCTATCACGATATCAGCCAAATAACTATTTGTAAGATTTAAATGTGCCGTTGCTCACAAGTAAAATGTGAAATAATCAGCAGCTTGTTTTTATTTAAATATTTATTTCCCATAATAAGTTCAACAGGGTAGATGTACTTAAGGAACATGAGACTTTTTCAGATAAATAAAGGCAAATATTGCAAACTACACAAAAGGCAGCCGCTAAAGCGTTTAAGTTTCAAAATAGAACAAACGAAACAGACTAAATTGTCGATTCCACTTAGAAACAAAGTATTAATTCTAAAAATAAATCTTAGTTTGTTTTACAGAAGAACAGACAAAACTGACTAACTTTTGTCAATATCAAATAAACTGAGAACTAAAAGGAAATTCTCAATCTCTCCTTGTTGTATAGCTGAGCTTTTCAAACAGTTTTAACAGTTACTTTAGTCTGACAAAAGCCGAATGACGAATTAGCGCTTCCAGTCAGAGACTGAGGCTACGTCCACACGTACACGGGTATTTTTGAAAACGGAGATTTTCCGTTTTCGTTTTAAAAAATAATCCCGTCCACACATAAAGGCAGAAATGAAGGAAAACGCTGCTATGAACATGCCAAAGCAGCAGGTGGCGCTAGATTCCTAACCGTGCAGAAATGTTGGCCAATCAGAAGTCTAGAAGCCTCGGTGGGAAAAAGTAAACAAAGCTGGGGCATAGAAGCAGAACCGAGTCGTATGTGTGGAGGGACAGTAACTGTGTGTATATGTCAGCATTTAAACACTGCAGAGAGTAGAATTAACAGTATTGTAGAAATTCATTTCACCGAAACAATAACGTGGCGCACAGTGTGACGCATGCACCAGTTTATTGTATTTCCAGACTTGCTTTCGGCACAATTTACAGTGCACGCTACTCTGTTTTTTGTCAGACTTGAAATAGCCGAAATACCTTCACACTACGGAGCTTCTATGGCTCTTCCGTTCGACAATCTCTCCGGCATTGGAACCATCATCTGTTTTCTCTTCGGTCACGCTCGGTTGATTTTTCTAGTCGGCACACTCATTTCCTCCATTACGCGCTGGCTGCTTCCCAAACAAATACACGTGTGCGGCTTGACACTTGTGCTGTACGTAACAAGTCACGTGACGTGACGCTGCGGCTGTGATTGGTTCGGCTCTGCGCTACTTAGTTTGGATTGGCTGACCTTTTTTTTTTTTTTTTTTTTTTTAAGAGGACAAGAGCGGCGAGGTCTATCGCGATAGTTTAATTTTTCTATCAAGAAAAAGTTATATCGCGATACATATCGTTATCGTTCTATCGCCCAGCTCTACCTAGAAACCAGGTCAATGTGTCTGTAGGTTCAGTCATCCAGGTCATGTGATCTAAGGAGCTTGGAGGGAAAAGAGACGTCTTTAAGTTTCTGGAAGACGTTTCATCTGAGAAGCTTCTTCAGCTCTAAAACCAAACGGTGGAGAGTCCCAGATATTTAAACCTGAGAGGGAAAGAAAGCATGTCGCTGACCCACCACTGATGTTATTTCAAGGAGGAAACTGAGAGCCTTTGCACCAAGAGCACAAACATCAGCTCCAGCAATGATCCACTGATGTGTTTTTATTCCATGTATGAATGTTGTTATTGACAGAGATGACGTTTGTGTGTCAGTGATGCAGTGACTGTTGTTGTTACCTGTACAGGCTGGTTAGACTCTATGAAACAGATCATACAGATCTCTGCATGTTAGAAGAGACTATTAAAGGTCATGAATGAGACAAAGGCAGGGAGGCGTCCTTTACAGCTAAACAGCAGAGTGAGAGAACAGCCAGCACCTCTACATTTATCACATTATACAGCACATGTATGATACTGACAGGGATGAGAAGAATTTAGTGATTCTGATCCCATCATTGATATTACTTATTGATTCTCAGTAGCTCTGCTCTGACAGTCACCACCATCACTGAGCAGCATATCAAAGACATTTGTGCACATTAACTGCATGTTGTGGCTCAAATGTTTGTGCATGTTGGAGGCATTTCCTCTTTGTTGTGATCAGTGTTGGTCATTACTCAAAACAGTCATTATTACACATATTACACAGAACACTTTAATTAAAAGTAATGGAGTACGTTACTTCATTACTCCTCATAACATTACTTTGATGTTAAAATGAACAAATGAGCATGTAACAACATAAAGCTGAGGTACAGCCCCACACACCAACACAGATCCTGATGAGGTCACGTGATGTTTCTCTGAGTGTTTATGAACACAAATCAAAGATGAAACAGCACAAAGACACTTCAAAGTGATTCTACTGTAGAAACATGAACAGGTAGAAACCTGCAGCCTGACTGCTCATCACTTTGTTACCTGTTCAAGTTCAGCAGCAGCAGCTCACTTTATCATTGTGAAAACAAAAATGTCAAAAACCATTGCTATTCTCTATAAAACAAAGCATGTCCTGAACAAAAAAATCATTATACACACTAGGGCTGGGCCATATTATACCGTTCACGGTAATTCCGGTATAATGTTAGGCAACGATAGGAAAATGAAATATCGCGATAGAACATGAGTAAAACGCGCATGCGCAGTGCCTTTGTTTTCATACGCACATGGCCGATTGTTGAGTGAAACAGATGAACCAGAATTGGTTTGTAAAAATGGTGCAACTTCCGTGATGTGGAACTGGTTTGGTGTTTGTCCGTCAGATACACGACAAAGCACATTTTTTTGCAGAACATGCAAGCGGCCGTTGTTATTGTCGTATTTGTCGGACTAAGATGCTCTTAAATCTGGGAGTAATCTGGGTCCTAAACCCCGTATTTCTCAGGTCAAACAACACTGCAACATCACTGAGAGTTAAAAACTGTCTAAATTCTTTCATCTTTAATAAAACGATCAGCATTGCTGCATTACCAGGTGTAACTATGAAGTTTAACTTCCAGGCATCCATGAAAACTAAAGTTATTACATTTAACGGAGTTAGAAGTTAGCAGGAAGCTAGCGGAAGTTAGCTCGCTAGTTTCGCTAGTTACCTAAGCATGATATAGCATGTTCTGACTGAGAGATTTCTGAAAAAAATCAAACGTACAGCTCTGCTATCACTTCCAACATAAATGAAGACAGGAAACTAAACAGCAGTGACGTTTGTAGGGTTACTGAAGTTGGGCTAGCTGGTATATAATGATGTGCTACGTGATCGCTAGCGACACAGCTATGTTAGCATAACATAAACAGTGAAGCTGGAGGACGAACACTAACACTTTTCCACTTATAAAAGTTAACGTGAAGGTTCCTCATGGTTAGAGACAAATGCAATCGCATGGCAGGATGTTGTAAACGGACCAAACTTCAGTTAGGAGGACAACTGAGATAATCCATCCACAATATGAGGTTAGTCATTAATATACTGCAACAACATGGGAACAGAGCAGCTGCCAGAGAATTCAACATTAATGAATCAATGTTACAGAAGTGGAGGAAGCAAGAAGAATGAGTTTAATAAAGTTTGATTTATCTGACTGCTTTGTTTCGCTTAATGTGCCTTATAATCCCGTGCACCTTATGGTCCGAAAAATATGTACTGCACACTGCAGTTTAATGTTGCAAAGCACCTCTTTTTAACTTCAGTGGATATTGTACATGGTTATGCTCAGGATATGTCAGCCCATTTCTAGTGGAAATGCCTTTTGGTTAAACTTTCAGCAAGGAATTTGCATTTGCACTGTTACATTTTTATAAAGCTTTAATGTACATAAAAACCAGCTTCTTGTTTAAGTGAAAATAAATGGAAGGTTGTCTTTTTGCGCTAGTAATGTTGTGGAGTTGTATTTTGTCTCGCATCAATTATATCGTCGGTTATATCGTTATCGCAAATTTTCAAATATATATCGTGATAAATATTTTTGGCCATATCGCCCTGCTCTAATACACACTTTATTGTACTCTGTTGCTTCCATATATGACTTACCTTCTGGAGATATGGGGTAATGCATATAAAACGAACACTCTTCATATGTTCAAGTTACAAAAAAGAGCTATAAGAATTATAAACCAATCAAACTATATAGAACCAACTAACATTTTGTTTATTAACCTGAATACCCTGAAATTTTATGATTTAGTTGAATATAAAATGGCACAGATAATGTATAAAGCACAAAATAACTTGCTTTGCCCCAGTACTCAGAAGCTGTTCAAAGTCAGAGAGAGTCAATATGACTTAAGGGGAAGAGATTTCTTTAAAAAAAACAAGATAAGGACAAATATAAAGCAGAGATGTGTTTCTGTTAGAGGAGGTAACCTGTGGAATAGTTCTGACAGGGATTTAAAAAGGTGTAGTTCATTTTCCTTGTTTAAAAACATGTTTAAAAATAGAGTATTAGAAAAATATATAAATCAAGAATGAAAAGAGCAAAAAAAAAAAAACAACCTCTTGATTCTTTTACTTTGATGTAGTTACTTATCTAAGGTGGAAAGTTTTTTTTTTTCTTGTTTGTTTGGTTTTTGCTTTGTTTTCTTATTTGCTTCAGGCCCTGTGTACAGGAGCTGCATGCAAAAAGATATTTTGTGAAAAGGGTTGGCGTAATAAGCAAATGCTTCAGCCAATACCTTTTGATTAGCCTTGTTTCATGCTTACTTGCTTTATGGTCGATTTTTGTTCTGTTTTCACTGAGATATTTGAATGCTAATCAATAAAATCAAAATCAAATCACGGTGCTGGTCTGGGGTCAGTGTTTACTCAGCTTTAACCTCACTCTGGGTTCTAGCTTAGCTTAGCGTTAGCTTAGCGTTAGCATGCTGTGTGCTAGCTTAGCGTCAGAGCTCTGCAGGTGTCTCGTGTGTAAACATTAATCACAGTGACAGTAAAGGAGGTAAAGGGCTGTGACGTCATCACGTACGCTGCGTCCTCTGTGGGCTCTGAGTGAACTCAAAGTACAAACTACAAGTACACAAACACGAACGTAGCTCAGAGTGGCGGACACACTCGGCCTCGTTGGTCCAGCTGTGAGTCCGTTACCGTGAACTATGGAGCGGCAGATTTGTGCTGAACTAAGCTGCACACAGCTGATGTTAGCCAGGAAACATTACACACTGACTTTAATGGAGAGACCGGAAATACAAACACACACAGTTTGTTGTGTGAAGAAATCAAACACGAGCTGAACAAACAGTAAAGTTCCTAAAGACAAACTGTTAAAGGAGGAAACAAAGCAAACTTACAGTTTCTTCACACACCAACAACAAGCTCCACTCCACGAAGTTCAGGAAGTGAAAGTAAACTTTGAGCAGGAAGGAAACACCCAAAGAGACGTTTGAGGACAATCAGGAGCATTGGAACACTGTGCTGCGTTCAGTTGCACCTCGGAAACTCCAAACCTCTGGCAGGCTGTGATTTATTTCTGCTGGTTTTCCTGTTTGAAGCACAAACATCCGTCATCACTTTGTTGTTGTTCTTCTTCCTGCAGCGTTTAAATATTTCAGCACTGAACTGATGTTTCTTCAAAGCTCATTTCAACCTGTTGAAGTCATGAATGAAAGTGCAGACTGAGAGTGGATCACATGATGTTTGAGGTGTGTCATGTGACATGTTCAGTATTGTCACACATGTCTAGATTGTCCCTGATATCATAACTGCTCAAACACTGATGATTATATTTGAAGAATTATTCCTGATGGCAGCAAAGTTTGAATGGAGCTCTCTGTCTGTGCTGATTTGTCGCCCTCTGGAGGTCAAAGCACAAACTGCATGATGTCACTGTAACCACCACAGTGACAGGAAGTGTTTTTATGACTGAAACACTGAAATGATGCTAACGGCTGTCGTTAGGCTCACTGACAGCAGTGCTGATGTGTTCATGTCAAACACTGGCTCAGGTCAGACTCCTTCATCCTTCTCCAGCGTGAGGCCGCCCTCAGACCCACAGGAGCTCTGACCTTTGACCTCCTGACCCTAACCATTTTAGTCTTGTTGCATCTTTAAATGCAAATCCATCCAAACTGTAGCCGAGCAAAAGAAGCTGGAAGCTGTTCTATGAATGATGTTGTTGAAGGAGCTTGGAAAGAAAAGCGTCTGGACTTCTTTAAGTTGCTTGAAGAGGGACATGGACGTCTTAACGCCCACTCACATCCTGGGACATTTGATCACAGGAAATCACATGATAGCGTGGGGCTAGATCTCACAATGGGTTCACCCAAAACCTTGGCTGATTGAGACCCACACCCGTTTTCACGGAGGAGGAGGAGTTTCACATGCTGAACATGTGACAGCCTGGTTTAAAGGGACCAAAAGTAACTGGACACCTGATTCAGTTCAGGTTTATTCATCCGCTCCAAACCACAGCAGCAGTCACCTCCAGGGAACCAGCTGATCCATGTAACTGGGGACAGACCACAGCCCAGAGCACTGGTTCATGATGTGTTTGTGGACTGTAGGTTGTTTGGATAGAGATGAGATGTACTCAGCAGTCTGTCTCTAATGTTTAATGAAATGTTCTGAAGATGATAATAACTTGTGATTTTCTTTTGAATGAATCTTTAATCGTGTTGTAGGGCCTCTGACTCTCATGAAGATTTTCACATCAATGTGCTTTTCACAAAGATATTAACAATGAAAATGACGTGCAGCCCTGAACTACTCATGCGTTAACTCAGCGGTTCCCAACCCCCGGGTCACGGACCGGTCCGTGAGTCGTTTGGTACCGGGCCGTGAGAGTCGAGGCTCGGTGTGAGATTGATGGTTGATAGGTTTGTAGCATAAACCTGTTCGCTGGATCGTTCAATCCAGCTACACAGCAAAGCAAGACACGAGTAGTTCTTTCTGTTTCTCGTGCACGGGAGAGAACTGGACCAATGCCGTTCCTTCGCTTGACCACAGTCGCTCTCATCCGTTCCCTCGTAACACTGTTCTTTTATTGAGGTTACATGAACATACATAGGTTCATTAACATACACGTGAACAAAGGTACCAGTCTGTATGTTATGTAGGTGTGTGTGTGTGTGTGTGTGTGTGGAGTCAGAGTGTGACCCCATAAACGACTTCCCTAAACCTGCTGGTCTGGAAGTCCAGCAGTTCATCTAAACAAAAGGCACTTAGACTAAAACAGACATCCTACCACAAAACAATAAGAAGGTAGCACCTCTCCCATGATCCCAGGACGTGGGTGTGAATGCCAGAACACTCTGGAGTCACACAAAGTCTTTAAAGACTACTATCATTACACAATTGGTTCTACACCTCTAAGCATATATGGTTAGATATTCCCCAATAACAATGACAATGATAAAATATAAATCCAACAATGGTTTTCAGGGTTTTTATCGTTAACTTCGTTTCCCTGGGTCTTTTCCCGTGTTGTAGTCGTGTGTCTTATTTTGAAAGAAATGTTTACGCGTTACCATAGCGACCAGACAGCATTAAGGGTGCAGACAGGTGCATCCAACAACATTTTATTTTCCCTTATTTGATTTATGGACCTAACTGTATGAACTGGACTTTGGCTTTAATGCTGCTCCTCTTCATCATTGCTGTGTTGCATTTCCATCATTCTGCTGCTGGATTCACTGCAGGCTTTAACAAACACTCCTTTGGGTCCAGGCCCAGCCACGTGTTTGTAAGCTGCTGTGCTCCTCACAAATAAAGCCTGAAGCAGCTCAGACTGTTAGAAGCAGCACTGAGCCCTGTTACAGTTATAGTGTTAGAGCAGCGGCTGCAGCCTACAGCATTTAAACTAGCTGACAGTAAACACATCAGTCCAGATGTTACCACATTACTTTGTGATGCTGAGAGTTAAAGGAGACTGGCTGATTAAAATCCCATTCCTTACATCACCGTCCTCTGCTCTGACTGCTTTCATTTAATCACAATCAGAATACTTTTTTGATCCCCAGGGGAAATTATTTAGGTTACAGTGCTGCAGCACAAACAGGAACAAAGACACAACACACTAAGTAAGAAATAGCACAATATACACAATATATACATGCATACATATGAGTCACTTATAAGTAACATGTGAGTGCTGGGGTCTATGACAGCAGGCAGGTCTGTATTTATGTCCAGGCTGACATGAACAGCTAGTAGTTCAGGGTTCAACACTCAGGAAAGTGTGTGACCTTCCACACTGACAGAAGATGCTAAACATGACTTTAAACTGTTGTTTGTTAAAGCCTCACAGATCTGAGAGCAGGGCTCAGTGGGTACATGAGCCTTTATACATGAAGGCTTTCTGTTTCCAGGAGAGGAAACATGTGATCCAGCTGTGTTTGGTCACATGGATCTGCTCTGCATGGATCACCTGACTAAAACATGTTGTTATTATTGTTCTTACAGTCTTAAATCGGTACATCAGGTGGGTCACATGACACCCGGGGGTGACAGCAACATCTTTCCTCTTTAGAAAGCTGCTCTCTGTCCCAGGAGCTGTTGTCACAGTAACAGCAGGAACAGGAAGTCACATGCTCTCTGCTCTGTGATTGGCTGCTTCTTATCTCAGCTTCCTGCAGAGGGTGGGGTCTGCTGATAACGCACACCAACAGAAGTGTGACTTTCACTTCCTGTTTATTGCTGTTGTTCTTAAAGCTCTCAGGCGATGCTGCAGCGCCCCCTGCTGACACAAACTCCTCCCTCTGTCTCAGAGGTCACAGGTCAGCCTGCTGCAGAGGGTCTGCCTGTTCATGGACTTCCTGTTACAGAGACGGGTCTCAGCGTCAACACTAGTTTCTGATTGGACGGTGTGGAAAATGTTACGAGTTCAAAATATTGGGGATGGAGACAAGAGAAAAACCACAATAACAACACTGGTCCGGTCGGGTTGAGTCAAACGATGATTTTAATGATCACACACGTGGGAGATGGACACTGATGCAGACAGCCTCTGATCTCAAAATGGTGGAGCATTGCTCAAACTCTTATAGCCTCTGGTGCCTCCACCTTATCATAAAAGCCTAAACATTCACATGCTTTCTCTCACACAGCGCCTAAGCTACGACCTTGGCTCCCTGTTTATCTGCTCCTGCTGAGATGGGGCAGAAAACTCCAGCATGTTCTCTTCTAATCAGACAAATAAGGCGATGACTTTCTGCAAACAGTATTTCTTATAACTCAGCAGTATAATGCATCATAAAACAATATCATTCATTCACAATAAATCAGCAGTTTAATATAATGCACATCAGTTTAACTAATGCAATAGTTATCAGCTTCTTCTAACTCAGGAGAATAATGCAAACTAAAACTACATAATAATTCACAATCTTTAATTAGGGGTATAACATGGCATAAAATAATATTATAATCTAACAAAACCCAGCTTCCTCCAGCCGAGTGATGTGTGGATTCATCACTCTCTGTGGATCAGTGTAAGTCTGTGTGTGGGTCAGCTGCAGGACTTGTTTGACCTTTGACCCTGGCAGACAGAGCTGGTTACTGCTGTGTGACTCCTGCCGTCGCTCCACTTTAAATTTTACTTAAAATAAGTCCTGACATGGCCCCGCCCCCTCTGACCTGCTGCTCCTGGATGTGCTGAGGACACAGCGGAGGCTCAGAGGGGGCGGGGCTTTTCCCGTGGCGGTAACCAAACTGCATTAGGTCACTGCACTGCCAGTGTTTAACCACACCTCTTCTGACTGACCTTTGACCTCTGACATGTTGATTTGATCCTTATTTAATGACGTCTTTTATCTAGTGATTTAATTCTGTGTATTTATATGTGATGGTGTTCCTGCGTTCAGCCTCAGCTGATATCCACAGACGCTCCTATTGGCTGGTTTTAAAAACACATTTTTCCATTAAAGAGACTCTTTTAAAAACACGTCTGCCTGAAATTCACATTTCATTTATTTTGGGGGATTTTAACAGAGAGATAGAACTTTATGAATCCCTCATGTTTATCCTCCAGGAAATCCAGTTTGTAGCAGCAGAACACCGACAAACTTTTACACAGCACAGAATTAGGATATCAAATAAAGGGGAATAAGAGAATATGAATATAAGCATAAATATGTACATATATACACAGACCTCACACAGAGACAGCAGCTACACTGTGTGTGGATGTGATCCACAGTCACAGCTGTGGGTTTCAGTCAGTGTGTCTCTAACTTCATGGTCACATTTCAAAGCTTATTGGAGCCAGAAGATGTTCAAGTAAAAGATTTGTTGCTGTACTCGTCTACCAGGATAACAGGAGGTTCATAAAGCTGTGTAATACTTCAGCTTTACATCATGCAGTAGTAGTTTATTAAACCCCCCAAAATATGACTATCCAGAGTTGGGACCAGGAAGCAGAGTTGCAGTCTTACACGCCTCTCTGCAGCTTCTCTCCTCCTGCTACCCCCCAAAAACCCATCTCCATAGAGACTGTGTCAGCTTCCAAACAGACAAAAAACAAACTAAAAACCAGCAACAAACAACTTAAACATAAACAATCACAAAGTTCACTTTTAAGGTATTCCTCCTTAGAGTCCAGCTTCATACAAATGGGGAAATATGTCCGTAATCCAAAGACGGCTAAGTGGGGGAAAGAGGGGAAACAAAGAATGGTCCTACCGGCTCGCCACTTCAATATGAAGAAGATTAATTCAAAGGGAGGGAACAAAACCTGACCTGTAGGTCAGAAAAACGTCCATTAGCACATCAAGTTCGATTCAGTTTACCGGTAAACAAATATATTTTTCTGCAAGCCTATGTAACAATGCAAATCATCATCAACCAATGTACAACAGTTAAATTATTAATCATCTTGGCTACGTAGCTTAATCTATACATTCCAGTAGCGTTCGCTACAAACAATACAAAAACAACAATAAAGGAAAACAGCTGTCTAACAGACAGCATAGCCGAATTCAAGGCAACACATAACAATAATCATTCAATCGCACTTTGTTTCAAAGTAAGCCCATTAAAATGCTTAAGTAAATAAAAGTGTTCAAAAACAGCGGTTTTTGAGCCGGAGTTCTGCTCGCGGTGGGAACGCCGCCGCACAAAGCCACTTTTTAATCGCGAAAACGATCGACTGGTTACTGACAACCAAAAGGTTGTTTTTGGCAGATATTAAAGATCATGGGTGGGCGGGGCAAATGGAGCAGTTTTCTACAGTCGAGTAAAATTCCAGGAAAGAGCTGGGTGTGGCTTTCCTTTAAATCACATGATCAACAGCTACTTCTCACCATATCTTTGAAGGCCTCTCCATTGTAGTAGCGCTTGGATGCTGGATACTCTATCGTTTTGTCACATAGTTCCAGGAAACTGGAAGCCACCAGATGCAGCTCCTCTCCGTCATAGCCGTACAGCTTTTTGTCCTCACGCGTCATCAGCACAAGCTCGTCACATGGACATGAGGTGCCCTTTACCACACCAATAACCTGCATTTTTACAATCTCGGGAAGGTAGAATTTTCCCCAGGCGTTAACTTCATCATCATCCCCGTTGTATTTGGTGTTCTCAAGCTCTTCTATCCACAGGTCAGCACCACTTGGCTTCTTCAGGTGAACGCACATGCTTTTGTTTTTGGAAACAAAATCTTTCACCCATTTCAGGTAGTTTTCACCTGGAAAGAAGCAGACAAGGAAATATGGATGAATGTAGAAGTGTTGGAAAAGACAAATAGCAAGGTTATCCTACAGCAGTTTGTGAAAATGTTGTATCTTGAAATAAGCAGGCAAAATGAGGATCTCACTTATCTCATATGTTCTGACTACCGACTTTCTTCAGTTAAAGGACAAAAAAAGGGCACACTGGAGGCTGACAGAGTGTGCAATGGTGGGAATCATTTTGCAGAACTCACTAAAGTTTGTTTCTCCTGGAACAAGCTTTTTACACTTCGGCAAATGAAAATACTGTGTTAAACTAAAAAAGAGCACCAGACCAAGGTCTACAGTACTAACAGAAAAGCATGCCGTTACCTGTTGCCTGTCGACACAGCTGCTGATCTTCCTCACCAAAAAAATGAGGATCCCTGAAAGGAATAGAAAGGTTATGTTAAAATGAATGACTGCCACGGTGATCATGGGAAGCTCCGAAATATCACAACAATAGCTACGAAATCACAAAATGCAGTGTGATGTCTGTAAGCACCAAACATGACATCTCTGCAAATTCATCTTGAAATATGTAGGTACCTCACACGTACAGCTGCAGCCATCTCAGCCATTTATCACTGTGGCTGCCAAGTGGCTGCCACTTCACAAGCGCATGGCACAACATAGAAGAGCCACCTCCACAGGACAAGACTCAGCAGTCCATCTGCATCTTAAGGATAAAGGACACTCTTTCGAGGATGCTAATGTTCACATTTTGGACAGAGAGGACAGATGGTTTGAAAGAGGAGTGAAAGAAGCCATCTATGTCCACTGTGAGCGACCATCTTTGAACAGAGGCGGGGTTTACGACACCAACTCTCTGCCATCTATAATCCAGTTTTGAGATCCCTTCCCAGACGCCTTAATGCCCACTCACATCCTGGGCCATCTGACCTCAGGAATTCGCATGATAAGGTGGGGCCAGGTTTCACAATGAACTCACCCGAAACTCTGGCTGATTGGGGCCCACACCCAGTTTCCCACCTTGGCTCAGGTGATTAGAGGATCATCAGGGGGTCCTTTTGTCCCTCTGTGGGGGGTCACTCCCACTAGGTTTATATCTGGGACTCTCCACCATTTGACCTTAGAACTGAAGAAGCTTCTCGGATGAGAGGTGAAACGTCTTCAAGTAACTTAAAGAAGTCCAGACGCTTTTCTTTGCAAGCTCCTTTGACTACGATGACCTGGATGACTGAGAACCTTCACAGACATAAGGTGAATGTGACAAACAAAGCGCCTTCTTGTTCTCTGTGATAATGTAAAGTTATTAATGAAAAAACAAACGAGTAAAAAACGGACTGGAAACATGTCTTCAATCAAAACTCGACAAAAACAAAGAAACAGCCTCACTTCTCTGCGACGCTCCCTAAAAATGACGTTACGTGTTACGTACCAGAGATTTCTATACAGCCCTTTATCAAGCCGAGAGAAAGTGACGCAAACCCTCCAACTAATAACGACTAGCAGAGAGGCTCAGCTGAGTGTAGTTACCTGGTTTGCAGACGCATACAGACGTTTCCTGTCCTCTCGGACGCAGCTGTGATAGAACATGTGGTGCATTACCGCCACCAACTGGCTTGGAGTGAGGACCGGAAATCGCTCATGCCAAATCAAAAAAAAAAAACATAAAGAAAGATTAAGTGAAGAGATAAATGAATACATTAAATCAAGAAGAAAAAAACCCACCACCGGACATATACATCCTCATATCCTTCTGTACAAATGAGTTTGTTTTAGAAACTGAAAAAAGCCACAAAACCTTCACATCTAGAAATCCTTTGCAGTAAAACTTGTTTTTTGGCAGGTTCCACAGGTTTTGAATCAGTTTCCTTCTTTATTCCTGATAATTTTGACAATGAAAAAGAACATGTTCTATAGGGCTTTGGAGTTGACGTCACGCCGCAATGCATTGTGGGAGCGCGGCACCATTTTCGAGGTCTACGAATCAAAACAAACACACTGTGTTGGAACGACGATTACAAGATGCTTAAAAGCAGCTCAAAAGAGAACGGACTGTATAGAGACCGATTGCGTCCAGAGGCGAAGCGGCGGTACTTGCAGAAAATAGCGTGCAGTGGAAATGTGGACCCGTATGAAATACGGCCGTGGAGTAGAAACCCTGAAGACGTAGCCTGATATATTTTCGTACCTTATCTGTGGAGTCAGCGCGTACAAGTCGTCATTCAAACAAAGGTAAGTCAGCTCGAGTACTGCGTGTGAAATGCGTTTGATTTCCCTGCAAACATTCACATTAGTGCAGCATAAATTCATTCATGAGGGGAAATTACAGTGAGAACATGTGGAGGCTGTTAGAGGGAGAAGATAGTGAGTTCAGTGCAGGGCTGTGCAGAGAGGTTTAAAGGGGCGGGTGCTCAAAGTTAAAAAGGGGCACATTGAACCAGGCTGAATAACAACAACACACATTCATCAAGAATCTAATATGGGAAGGGCAGGGCTGTGTTGGTCTGAGACTGTAGACATTAAAAAGTCCACAGGAGAGATGGTAGCTGATTAAACAAGTGTCATGAGATAATAACAAAATGCAAAGATTGGTGACAGCGCTTGGAACCATAAGGACACAAAAAACTATGTATGTAAAAAAAAAAAAATATATATATATATATATATATATATATATATATATATATATATATATATATATATATATATATATATACACACACACACACAGTGGGGCAAAAAAGTATTTAGTCAGCCACCGATTGTGCAAGTTCCCCCACTTAAGATGATGACACAGGTCAGTAATTTGCACCAGAGGTACACTTCAACTGTGAGAGACAGAATGTGAAAAAAAATCCATGAATTCACATGGTAGGATTTGTAAAGAATTTATCCGTAAATTAGGGTGGAAAATAAGTATTTGGTCACCTCAAACAAGGAAAATCTCTGGCTCTCACAGACCTGTAACGTCTTCTGTAAGAAGCTTTTCTGTCCCCCACTCGTTACCTGTATGAATGGCACCTATTTGAACTCATCATCTGTATAAAAGACACCTGTCCACAGCCTCAAACAGTCAGACTCCAAACTCCGCCATGGCCAAGACCAAAGAGCTCTCGAAGGACACCAGGAAAAGTATTGTAGACCTGCACCAGACTGGGAAGAGTGAATCTACAATAGGCAAGCAGCTTGGTGTGAAAAAATCAACTGTGGGAGCAATCATCAGAAAATGGAAGACATACAAGACCACTGATAATCTCCCTCGATCTGGGGCTCCACGCAAGATCTCATCCCGTGGGGTCAAAATGATCATGAGAACGGTGAGCAAAGATCCCAGAACCACACGGGGGGACCTGGTGAATGACCTGCAGAGAGCTGGGACCAAAGTAACAAAGGTCACCATCAGTAACACACTACAACGGCAGGGAATCAAATCCCGCAGTGCCAGACGTGTTCCGCTGCTGAAGCCAGTGCATGTCCAGGCCCGTCTGAAGTTTGCCAGAGAGCACATGGATGATACAGCAGAGGATTGGGAGAATGTCATGTGGTCAGATGAAACCAAAGTAGAACTTTTTGGTATTTTGGTATCCTGTATTTGTTGTTGAAGACTTCTTCAGCTTCTTCTCAAGCACATCAGCTGCTTGTTTGGCAGCAGAGGCAGTTAAGAAGCTTCCTGAAAAACACTGAACAGTGAGTTCACTGTGGCATATGACAGATTCAGCTTTCTGTGTGCAAATGTGTCTGTGTCGACCTTTCAAATGCTGTTGAATCCAAAACATCAGCGGCTCCTCGGCTGCTCACTTCATGCACTTCTGTCTGTGTGACAGTCCAATGACATCACAGCTGTTTCCAGCCCCAGTGTCTCAGGACTGGACACCTTTAAACATGTCGAGGATCAAACAGCGTCCAGCTAAACACACATGAAACTATCAGAGCTGACAATCATTCCAATAACATCTAATGGTTCATGTATGTAGACACAGGACTACAAGGAAATGGCTCTCAGCATCTGGCTGTGGGAACACATGAGTCCCTGTTTGTGTTCAGATTGTGTGCATGTTTTAGACGTGTGTCACATGTAGAAACACAACAATCCCACAATGACACACAGATGTGTTTGACACAGCTGTGCAGCTGTAAGTTGTTTCTAATGATTCATTGAAGCTCTTCTAACATTCTGGAGACGATCAGTACATGAATCTGTTCAACACGACAACAATTTGACTTCAGTGTGAACGTTTGCATTAAATAACCTTCTTCATCCAGCTGACAGCATCTTCATCCTATGATGTGAACAGTTCCTCCTGTTGATGACAAACCTCTGACAGGATCTGCTTGAGGAGCTTTTTCATGTGCAGCTCTCTGAGCTCAGGGCTGAGCTGCTGTTTCATCTTTAAGAGCTGCTGCCTCCTCGCCGGACTTGTTCTCCTCTTCTTCTCCTAATGACACCATTTCTGCTTCATATTAAATTCAATAAAGATGCTGACATGTATCTGTAGCAACAACATCATTGAATCTAGAACAACTGGAGCCAAACCAGTGGCTCTGCTGGGATCACTGGTGAGCCAACACTTCCTTGTTGATGCAGATTTCAGGGCTTCCTTTTGCTCCTCCGTTATAACTGTTCTCTCTTCTCAACACATGATGACACAAAGGAATCAGCAGTGACAAAGATGATGCTGAAGAGAAGCACACACTTCACACATATAACAGAGCAGTGCAGTTACACACACCTCTGCTCGACATCAGGCCTCAAACAAAGACACAAAACACTAACTTGACTCTAAACAGAAGAAACGAGCAGCTGTTTCTGTTCTGTGCTTATTTATATTTGACACACATGCTTCTCTTTGTGCAAACACACATCGCACTATAAGGGTAACCTCGCACACAATGATTGGACAGCACAGTGATGATGCTGGGAGATCCTATACGCAGCAACACAGAAACACTGAGAACTTTAAACAATGATGGAAAGTGTTATAAATGACTTGTTGGCCTCTGATCTGTCACAAACAGCTGAAACGTGTCTCTCATGAGTCACATGAAGGTTTTTGACAGAAAGGACAAAAAGTAGCTGCAGTCAGTTTGTGTCATTTTTATATTTATTCATCTGGGAGAAAAATCTGAGGGACATTAAAATGTGTTTTCAACAGAGACAAGAACATGAATATAACAGAACAGGTAAATGAAGATGTTTCAAGTAAACAGCTGGACTGATCAGGTCCAAACACAGAGTGATAAACTTGTCAAACAGCTGTCATATCTTTATATAGAAGCTCTTTATAAATGCTGCTCACTGCAGTCTGTTTACTAATAATGTCAAAGTGTTAGAAACACAGAAACATCAGAATGGTCTTTGTTCACAGAAACCTGTCTGGGATCCTTTGTTGTTCTTTTGATGCAGAGTTACATTATAAATATAAAGAGTTATTTCAGAGTCTCATCAGTTTTCCTGCATGTCTTTATTTAACACATCAGCAGGGCTGAAGCTCTCATGTTAAACACACACTGATCTATGGACACGTTCATGTGTTTCTAACAGAACCAGGCTGTTATCAGCCTGCACTAACATTATGTCACACACACTGAATGTAACAGTGACAGTTTACATCATCACACAATCAGCTGTGATTGTTTCACTGTCATCAAACGAGTCAACAGGAAGTAGAATCAATAGAAACCAATCATTTACTGACAGCATGTCTGATGGAAATAAGTGCAGATTATGTATGAAGTCTAACTGCACACAGTAACTGTGTTACAATAAGGACTTAACAGCGCCCTCTGCTGGAGTGTTTCAGTACTGCGTTAACTAGAATACACCACCTCCTCCTCACACCACCTGCTACAGCTCTACTCTTCTATGACTACAGTCATCCACAGCACTGATGTGAGGTCACATGGTTCATATGTAAGGAGCACAGCTGACCTCAGGTCAGTTTAATGACTGTGAGCAGCAGCTGTGTTATTGTCACTGTGACAGGGAGACACTCTCAGACACAGCGCTCATGTCAGCTTGTTCTCATGCAGGAGGATCAGGAGCTCCATGTTTGTCTTTCTGTTTGAATCATGATGTGTTTGTGCCATCAGAGTCTGTCATGAGTACTCAGGGTTTCACAGCAGCTCTTCTGGATGCTGACGAGGACTCCAACCTCATGTTTCACCTCTCTGAGCTTCTGATGTCTGTGAACACTCGTGTTTCTTCTCTGGGCTCATCTGGACAAAAACACCTTTCTGTGTTTGGCTGCAGCCTCATTCTGACTGACAGGAAGTGTGTTATCCATGAGCTGCACTTCTGTGAGGAAGTTTCCTGCTGTGTTTCCTGTCTGTGGACAAACACGAGTGTTCCAGCTGAGGACTTGCTTCCTTCCACCTGTCCATACAGGACATCACGCTGTCTGCAGCTCTGTAAATGCAGCTCCAGGTCCTTCCACGTGCTGCTCTGTATTTGTGCAGTTTGTAGTGTGTCCTGGGAAACGTAGCACACATGGTGTTCTTCTGCTGTTTCCTCCTTTCACTGAGTGTGAAACACTGACGCTGTGCTGTTGTTCACAGAGGGGAGCTGATTCTAGCTGCAGCTGGACTCTGTCATCTAACTGAATGTGTTGGTGCTGATCACGGGGCTCTGAGGGGGGAGCAGCAGGAGGACTCTGGATGCTGACGTCAGTGTATCTGTGGAAGCTCCCACAGCGTGTCTGTCATTCAATATTGTGCTGTATATTGTATCTATGCAAAGATGAACAGACTGTGTGTTCACTGGTCTCTGTGCTGCAGCTCTGATGTCATCATCACTCCCTCCTCCACCCTCAGCAGTCCCAGCATGCTGCTGTGGTGCACCCCACCCTCACTCTACACCTGAGCCACAGACCACACCCTCCACCTCAATATACACCACAGTTTTCTCTGCTGTGGAAATGAGATCAGGAGGAAATCATCATTATTATTATTTAATAAACGCTCACATTAATGTGGGCTTATTTGTTTCATATTAGAAACATTAGTTGAGTGTTTTTAGTATAAAATGGTCAAAGTCCCTCTTTTTGCTCCTCCCCTCACCTGTGGATGGGCGGTGCTGTTACCGTGGTGACAGCTTGGATGTGTTTCAGTCCTGCCTGGTTATCACTGCAGGAATCTTTCACATTTATTACAGGTAATAACTCTGATTTTTCTGTGTATTATGAACCAAATGTATCCTGATACACACAGAGATGGATGAGCAGAGGTTTTTTTTGCAGTTTATGTAGTTACTATGGACTTAATGCACACATATTATTAAAATTAGGGCTATAACAGTTGTATTGATGTATAGCAACTTGAAATGCTCCCACAAATGGCTCCACAGCATGTAAAAATATAACAAAAGCTCTGGCGGACTTGGTTCTGTGGTCAGTCTTAAAGGGTGAAGTTAAACTCTGTAATCTTCACTGTGTCACAGAGTTCAGTGAGTCCCGTTATTCACAGTATCAATCAGATCATCAGAGAACAGCTGATCAGCAATCAGTGGTGCCAACAGCGCCTCCTGTGGTGAGAGGATGCAATAATGCAATGTAGCATTTTTCCACTCAACACTTGCAGTCATGGAAACTGTCTGTTGGATCTGTGTGACGTTGCTTTCTTGGTTAGAGTTCCTCACAAATGTCCAGATGATTCTTCTAATGAGGCGTCGACCATGTTTGCAGCTCTTTGGAAGAAAACGTCGCCCTTTGCCATCCTTACTTTTCTTTGACTTCTTCAAATGCAGCTGAACTCCAGCTGGTATTTTCTTGGACTTTGCAGCTGTTTCTGGTCATCAGTTCATTCCTGCAAACCTCTGAAGCTGAACAACAATGATGCTGCATTGCTGGCTGATCCCAAAAGGTTGATTCTGTTCATCTGGACGTTTTCAGAAACGTTTGCTCACTGATCAGGTGACTTCTTCAGTCTCAGCTGACTGCAGCTTTACAAGCTTACAAACAGCACATTTGCACAATGACTGAAAGCAGCAGCACCTGATATATATGATACTAATATAATACATATACATATATAATCCATACTAATGATGAAGGAACTGAGCTCACAGTCCATTGTTCATTCAGTGAACTACTCAGTTTATTTTGGGCCTCAGAAATGCTCACTCTGTTTGTACATCACTGTCAGCAATAGACTCATTCTGCTGTGTGGACAGGAACACATGTGACATCACTTCCTGTTTGTTTGTGACTGAAGAGGAAGAAGTTTACAAGGAATCATTTAGAAGAGTTTCAAACATCAACTGATTGAATCCATGAATCTGAAAACGTGTTTGTGAGTGAAAGAGACAGACATGTACAGACTGAACTATCTGTTCAACAGTCAGAGTGTTTCTGTAACAGGAGACACTCTTTACACTCCACTCAGCACAGGGACACTGAGGAACCAAGAAACAAGGAACTGAACCTAAACCCAGGATAAAGAGTTTGAGTGAATGTGGTGTTGAAGGTGTGGAGGTGGATCAGAGTGTCAGAGGAGACTCTGTAGAAGGACAGAGTGCCAGCAGGACAGTCCACATACACTGCTGCTCTGTTAGAGACAGAGGAGGAGGAGGAGGAGGAGGAGATGGATGTTTGTCTGTTATTGTGACAGACATAACGAGGACCATCATCAGAGCAGTACAGACTCCAGGACTGATCATTGCATCCAAACACACAGTCAGCACTGTTTCCTTTCCTTCTGATGCTTCTGTAACTCACTGATATATAAACGTCTCCTCTCCACCACTCGACCTCCCAGTAACAGCGACCAGTCAGACCATTTCTACACAGCAGCTGAGGATATAAACCATCAAATCTGTCTGGATGATCAGGATATGACTGAACCTCCTTCACATGTGTCACCTTCCTGTTGTTGTCAGACAGTTGGAGCTTTGTGTTCACTGTGTTTGTGTCGATTGTGAGTTGACAGGAATCTGATGGAGAGAACAAACACAATCCAGCTGCAGTTATTGATCCATCATCTGTTCATTGATTGACACTTTGATGATGACTCCTGACATGATGAAGATGGTTGAATGTGTGCTGCTTTGTTTTCATGAATCCCATTAAAAACACACTTACACTTCCTCAGACCTGGTCTCAACCATCGGACTCCAGCAGGCTCCACCCTGAAAGGAGGAGGGGGGTCAGAGCAGCACAGTCAGCATGCACACATGGACATTACATGGCTCTCACACACACACTGTTACACACTGAGCTCAAAGCTCGGCTCCACTGTTTTATTCAAAGAAATCTACATTTATTTATCAGCACATTTAAAAACAGCTTGAGCCAAAGTGCTGCACAGAGTAGAGAGAAAATAGGAAACATACACAGTAATGACTATAAAGACTGGTCAGGATTGAAAGCTACAGAGTACAAATGTGTTTCCAACCGGCTTTTAAAAATGTCCAGTGTTGGTGACGACCTGATGTGAAGGGCGACTGTTCCAGAGTTTGGCTGCAGCCATCGATAAAGCTCACCTCTGTTTTTACGTCTAGTTCTGGTCAGAAGCTGCTTATCTGCAGACCTGAGGGCTCCACTTGGATTCTTTTGTTAAAGAGAGATAAGATGGAGCCAATCCATTCACAGATTTAAAGACAACCAGATCTGGAAGTGGATTCTACCACGTACTGGTAACCAGTGGAAAAAGCTGGTGATGGGTCGTCTAGCACAGACCCACCGCTGGAACCAGACAATTGATGAGGGAGAGAACTGTGACAGCGCCGTTCCTTCACTTGACCTCAGTCGCTCTCGTCTGCTCCCTCGTAACACTGCTCTTTATTGAGCTTACATGAATATGCACAAGTTCATTATGACGTCTTACACAGGTATGAACAAAGAGTACCAGTCTGTGCATAGTGTGTGTGTGTGCGTGCGTGTGTGTGTGTGTGTGTGTGTGTCTGTGTGTGTGTGTGTGTGTGTGTCTGTGTGTGTGTGTGTGTGTCAAAGTCAAAGTCAAAGTCAACTTTATTTGTCGATTCTTCCACATGTACAGGACATACGGAGAATAGAAATTGCGTTACTCTCAATCCCTAGATAAATAGCAAATGAACATTTAAATATATTTAAATATAAAAGTGATTTAAAAAATGCAAGTAAAATAATTAAAAAGTAAAAATTTGAATAAATACAATTTTACATATAACAAGAAAGCTATACAATATACAATATAATGGGTAAGTGACATTGAGTGTGAACCAGGCAGAGTAGTGCAAATAGGCAAATAGTGCAAATGGAGATTTAGTAGTGTAAGAGAAAGTGTAACAACAAAGTCTTATGAGGTAATGGCAGTCCAATGCTCCACAAAGTGACTGGTAACTGGTGCAGGCCAGTGAGTGAGTCAGAGAGTGTGTGTGTTTGTGTGTGTGTGACAGAGTTCAGTGAGACCGTGGAGGAGAGAGGGGAGAGGGGGCAGAATCGGGAGGGAGTTAAGCTTCCTGACAGCCTGATGGATGAAGCTGTCCTTCAGCCTGCTGGTCCTGGCCTGGAGACTCCGCAGTCTCCTCCCCGACGGCAGCAGCTTGAAGAAGCTTTGCATTGGGTGTGTGGGATCAGCCGCTATGCAAAGGGCTTTTTTAGTGAGACGGGTGCTGTAAATGTCCTGGAGGGAGGGGAGAGAGACACCAATGATCCTCTCTGCAGCTCTCACTATGCGTTGGAGGGTTCTATGACAGGACGCATTGCAGGCTCCAAACCACACAGTGATGCAGCTCGACAGGATGCTCTCGATGGTGCCTCTGTAGAAAGTGTACATGATGGGGGCTGGTGCTCCTGCTCTTCTTAGTTTGCGGAGAAAGAAGAGACGCTGCTGTGATTTCTTGGCCAGTGCTGTGGTGTTGTACGTCCAGGAGAGATCCTCTGTGATGTGCACACCCAAGAACTTGGTGCTGCTCACTCTCTCCACAGACGCTCCGTCAATGGTCAGAGGAGCATGTTGGGTGTGCATTCTCCTGAAGTCCACAACAATCTCCTTCGTCTTCTCCACGTTCAGAGAGAGATTGTTGTCAGCACACCACGTGGCCAGGCGTCTCACCTCACTTCTGTAGTCGGTCTCATCCCTGTTGCTAATGAGACCCACCACCGTTGTGTCGTCCGCAAACTTGATGAAGAGGTTGGAGCTGTATGATGGAGTGCAGTCATGGGTCAGCAGAGTGAAGAGGAGGGGGCTCAGCACACATCCCTGCGGGGCCCCCGTGTTTAAAATGATGGTGCTGGATGTATTACTGCCAACCCGTACTGCTTGAGGTCTTCCGGTGAGGAAATCCAACAGCCAGTTGCACAGTGAGGTGTTGAGCCCCAGCTGGACCAGTTTTTGAATGAGCTGTTGGGGGATTATGGTGTTGAATGCTGAACTGAAATCTATGAACAGCATTCGAACATATGAGTCATTTTTGTCCAGGTGTGTGAGTGCCGAGTGGAGTGCAGTGGAGATGGCATCATCGGTTGAGCGGTTGGGCCGATAGGCAAACTGGAAGGGATCCAGGGAGGGGGGCAGGACAGTCTTGATGTGTTGCATGACTAGTCGTTCGAAGCACTTCATCAGGATGGGAGTAAGTGCAACAGGACGGTAGTCATTAAAGCAGGAGGGAGATGACTTTTTTGGAACCGGAATGATTGTGGTGGCTTTAAAACATGTGGGGACGACAGCCTGGATGAGTGATATGTTGAAGATATCTGTGAAGACATCAGTGAGTTCCACTGCACAGTCTCTCAGTACACGACCAGGAATGTTGTCAGGATGTGTGTGTGTGTGTGTGTGTGTGTGTGTGTGTGTGTGTGTGTGTGTGTTCCAGATGTGACCCTGTGACCCCAAAGCTGGTGCTAAGAGTCCAGCGGTCCCCCTAACAAAGGGCTCTTATACTTAACCAGACACAGAGTAGGTGTCCTCCTACACCAGGGGTCTCAAACTCGTGGCCCGCGGGCCAATTGCGGCCCGCAGGACGATAGTTTTTGGCCCCACCTTAATATGAAAATGTAATGTTAGTTTGATAATGTATGACACTTTACAGTGTTGTGGGCGGAGCTGAATTAACCCACCAATCAGGGTGGGATATGGATCTCAGGGGACACCAGCCGGGCTTGATGCAAGCAGGGAAACATTTCTCAATGAGTCAAAGTTCCAGCAGCGTTGCCCTGGAGTGTTTCTTTCTTTCCTGTGCCTGGCTGGCTTCCTCCTTTCTATTGGGCAAACGCCGACATTCGCCCCAGCGCGCTGCGTTCACAACACTTCAAAAAAAGTTGTTTTTTTAAGTTGCTGCCCAGCGGGACATTATACGTATATAGATTTATACACACGTCAGTGGGATTTAAAGTTATTTTTCCACAGAGAGAGATCTCATATTAACTCTCACAGTGATGCGTAGGCGGCGGGATAAAAGAAAAGTCATGAACTCAATGCAGCCCAATTTAGTCTGCAGTCACATAGCGACACCTGTTCATCGGCAACAACAGTCCCCGGTAACCCGGACTAATTATAGGGTCGCACCGTAATTTGTGGCTCCATGTTTTTATTTGCATCACTGCGTTTGCATTGCAGCAAACATGAACATTACATATATTTCAATATAATGTAAAAGCAGTCAAAACAACTAACATCAGAAACAGCTGATGTTATTTGTTATATGTCACGGTGTCGTTTCCGCTTCTTTCTCCTGTAACAACAGCCCGGCGCCGTGAGCAGTCGCCTTTTTTGCGCTCGCTATCCCTGCACTTTCTACCATCTGCAAACGCCACGGTGTTCGTGTCGTCATGAAAGACATGAACATCGAGCGTAAAAACAAAGGAGACTGCTACCGGCTTTTTATCTGCCGATCGCCGTGCTACGGTTGCAAGAAAAAGAAGCAGAAATGACGTTCTCTACGCGTTGAGACGTTCCCCGTCCGTCGGCTAAACGCTTGATTGAACCTTCAATGCGACAGTGACACCAAGTAGAATTATAAATGTCACATAGCCCCAAACATGTCTTTTTCAAAGCCTGCGGTGAAGAGAAAGGTTGGTGATGAGCACCGACAATTTCAGGAAAAGTGGGAAATGCAATATTTCTTTGTTGAGCACAGGGGCACCCCGACCTGTCTTATTTGCACAGAGAAAGTTGCGCTGCACAAGGAATACAATTTGAAACGTCATTACACAACTAGACATGCTGAGCTGGATGCAAAATACCAGGGAGACGAGAGAGCGAACCGGGTTGCCAGTCTTAAAACAGATCTACTGAGGCAGCAAGATTTCTCCAAGAAAGCAACCAAAGAGAATAATGCAGCAGTCGGAGCCACGTGGTTAGTGAGATGATTGCTAAAGCAGGGAAGCCATTCACAGAAGGTGGATTTGTCTAAAAGTGCATATTGCAGGCTGCAAATATAGTCTGTCCGGGAAAGAAAGGTCAGTTTAGCAACATCAGCCTTTCTGCCAACACCGCAGCAGATCGCATTTCTGACCTGTCAAGTGACATTTATGACCAACTGTGTGAGAAAGCCAAATGTTTCAGTGTATACTCAGTCGCGCTTGATGAGACCACAGACATCACCGACACTGCCCAGCTCCCAATGTATGTCCGTGGTGTTGATGACAGTTTTGAAGTGATGGAGGAGCTGCTCACAGTAATTCCAATGCATGGCCAGACCACCGCTCAGCAGATATTTACAAGCTGTGTGATGCCATTGAGAATGTTGGTTTGCCATGGAAGAGGTTTGTTGGAATAACAACAGATGGAGCGCCATCAATGACAGGGAGGAAACATGGACTGGTGGCACAAAACAAACTGGAAGAGGAAGGCGTGGAGGAGGCCATTGCTCTGCACTGCATCATCCATCAGCAGGTCCTTTGCAGCAAATGCCTGAAGTTTGACAATGTGATGTCTATTGTTGTGAAATGCATCAACCAAATCAGATCCAGGGGCTTAAAGCACCGAAGGTTCTGTGCTTTTTTAGAGGAAATGGAGTCAGAATATGGGGATGTGCTCGACTTCACTGAGGTACGTTGGCTCAGCAGGGGAAATGTATTAAAGAGACTTTTTGAGTTGAGAGCAGAAGTGAAGCCTTCATGGAGAAGGATGGAGTTAGTGTTCCTGTGCTAACTGATCCCAAATGGCTCATGGACTCAGCTTTTCTTGTTGATATGACACATGAGCTTAATGTACTGAACAAGACGTTACAAGGCCAGGGGCAACTTGTCAGTGCTGCCTATGACAACGTGAGAGCATTCTCCACAAAACTGGCGCTCTGGAAAGCTCAGCTCTCTCAGACAAACCTTTGCCATTTCCCAGCATGCAAAGCACTCGTGGATGCAGGCACACCATTCAGTGCTGACGAGTATGTTGATGTCATTTTGAGGCTACAGGAGGAATTTGATCACAGATTTGCTGACTTCAAGACACACAGAGCCACCTTTCACATTTTTGCGGACCCCTTCTCCTTTGATGTGCAAGATGCCCCTTCTGTGCTTCAAATGGAGCTCATTGAGCTGCAGTGCAACTCTGAACTCAAAGCAAAGTTCAGGGAGGTGAGTGGAAAAGCAGACAAGCTTGGACAATTTTTGAGAGACTTGAGCCCTAGTTTCCCTCGGCTTTCCCGAATGTTCAAGTGGACCATGTACCTTTTTGGTAGCACATACTTGTGCCAAAAGCTCTTCTCCACTTTGAACTTCAATAAGTCCAAGTACAGGTCCAGACTTACGGATGATCATCTTCAAGACATACTGAGGGCCGCAACTGCTTCCTCCCTCAGGCCAAATCTGGCTCGGCTATGCGAGAGGAAACGCTGCCAGGTCTCTAGCAGCAAGGAGTAGGCAAGAGAAGCCATGTTCAGAAGAACAGTTCATTTTCTACAGTGTTCCATTCATGTTCAGAAGAAGGTTATAGAACTGTTAATACAGACATTTCAATCTAAATACAGCAGATATAGAAGACTGAAAAAAACACACAAGTTCACTGACTAAAAATATCTTATTATTATTTTATTTATGTATTACAGATTGATTTATTTTCTTATTAATTCTTAATTTGTTTATTTATTTTTCATATTTTGTGTTAAAAAATAAAAATAAAGAGATTTGAGAGGATTGGAATTTTTTAACCATGCCTTTCTTGTGGAAAACCTAATGCGGCCCAGCCTCACCCAGACTCTGCCTGCAGCGGCCCCCAGCTAAATTGAGTTTGAGACCCCTGTCCTACACCATAAATCAGTAAGAGAGGGTACGACCTCTCTCATGGCCCCAAGTGGTGTGTGCATGCCAGAGCACTCTGGAAGGCACACAGAGTCTTTACAGACTACTCAGGATCAAACCTCTATCATTATGCAATCGATTATACAACTCTAAGCATATATGAGTAAATATTTCTAAGTATAAATGACAATCAACAATATAAACCTTACAGCTGGTTTTAATAACAGAATTTATTTGTTTCTCAAACGAGAAAGAGCTATCGAGAAACACTCCTAAATCTTTAGTTCTGAACTTTTCCAGTGGGCCAAGGTCGACATTATCTGCTAATGCTAAATAGGCTGCCGTTATTAACTAATGCTAATTTGATGTGAATTAGCATTATGCACTAATGCTAACACTTTTTAACAATGTGAGTAGCTAATGCTAACACTATTTCCCTTAACTTTATAACATTGTGAACGGCTAATGCTAACACTCTTTTCCCTAGCATTACAACATCTGAGCTGCTAATGCTAAGTAGGCCGCCATTAGCACCTACGTCTATCCATCCATCCATCCATTCGCTTCCGCTTATCCTTTTCAGGGTCGCGGGGGGTGCTGGAGCCTATCCCAGCTGTCATAGGGCGAAAGGCGGGGTACACCCTGGACAGGTCGCCAGTCTGTCGCAGGGCTAACACACAGGGACAGACAACCATTCACACTCACATTCACTCGCACATTCACAGCTAGTGGCAATTTGGATTATCCAATTAACCTATCTCCACAAGCTGCGTCTTTGGACGGTGGGAGGAAGCCGGAGTACCCGGAGGGAACCCACGCAAACACGGGGAGAACATGCAAACTCCACACAGAAAGACCCCGGCCTGATGGTGGAATTGAACTCAGGACCTTCTTGCTGTGCGGCAACAGTGCTAACCATCGTGCCACCGTGCTGCCCACCTACGTCTAATTTAAGGCAAATACGCATTAGAACCTAATGCTCATATCGTTTTCCTTTGCTTTATAGCAATGTGAGCAGCTACTGCTAAATAGCATTAGCTAATAACAGCAGTCTAATTTAATGCAAGTTAGCATCATTTGCATTATAACGATGTGAGGAGTTAATGCTAAGTATGCTGCCATTAGTGGCTAATTCTAATTAGGGGTGAATAATTATTACAAGCTAATGCTAATATCGTTTTCTCTTCCCTTTTAACAATGTGAGCAGCTAGTGCTAGGTAGGCTGAAGCTAGCAGCTAATGCTAAAGCTAAAGATAATTTGATGTGAATTAGCATTACATTAGTGAGGAGTTAATGCTAAGTAGACTGCCATTAGCAGGTAATGCTAATTTAAGGTTAATAGGAATTGGCATCTAATGCTAATACCATATTTTCTTGCTTTAACCCTTTAAAACTGGTCAGAGTGGGCACACTCCGTTTTGCGCAACTATTTTTAAATCCCAGTAGCACTGTAATCACGTGAGCTAGCGCAATAATTTTTTTTGCATATGAAACCTGAGGAGTTGTATTTACATCTTATGCCATCAGCTTGTCCTAGGTTACAGTTTCCTTCCACATATGCTTAGGACTCATATTGCTCTGCTGGAAATAGTTTATTTTGATGCATATGCTGTTATTTTGCAAATTTGCAGTATAATATTTATTTTCGTTTTTCCTGCAGTATATAAAAATTGGTGTATTTCAAAAATATAACTATGAAGGCACTCAAAATAAATTTCCTGAGGTGGGAAACTATTTTGTGCAACTTTTTTGTATTTACAGTTTTGAGGGATAAGCCTCTTAAATTTCTCTAACTAGAAATATATGTTAAAAAAACAAAAACGATTTTCAATTTTTTTGTAGTTTATTGCACTTTTTTGCAATTTATGTAATTACTATGCACTTAATACATACATATTATTAAAATTTAGTCTGTAATGGTTGTATTGATGTATAGCAACTTGAAATGCTCCCAAAAATGGCTCTACAGCATGTAAAAATATAATATAAGCTCTGGCGGACTTGGTTCTATGGTAGGTCTAAACGGGTTAAATCAATATCAGTAGCTAATCCGATTGTTCAGTCTGACGTCAGGTGAAGTCATTTTTATGCATTTAAGAGCTGTGTTGAATTCAACATTACAAACTGAACATTAGAACTATCCTCTTCTCCAGGATTTTCCTGATTTAACATTTCAATATGACATTTCCAGCGCTTTGTTTTCTCTGCTCACAGACAAAACAGATACACGCATGTATATACAGCCCACGTCCAGCTCTGCATGCACTCCTGCTCCATTTCTATAGAGAATAAACAACGTAACACAATCATTCTCCATTGTTTTCAACTCAACCAGCTGCATTTAATGAAGGAGTTTGAATTTACTTTACAACAGCTGCTGTTGTTTCCTGTCTGCATTCATGTTCTTAACTGTACTCCACACATTCTGAACTGGTGTACCGTAATTGTCGGGCTATAAGCCGCTACTTTTTGCACAAGCTTTGAGCCCTGCGGCTTTTAGTCAGGTGCGGCTTTTCTATGGATTGTCCATGAGCGGATTTGTTTTGTTTGTTCCGCTGTTGTACGGCACTACGTTGCCTGGCGGAAGGATCGGGGTTCAAGAGTGGTATGTTGGTCACATGTCCATCCGTCAGGCAACGTAGTGCAGTACGAGGTAGCGCGAAAAACAAACTTCAAAGTAGCGCTACCCATTCAGCTGGAGGCCTGGATGATGAGCGGCGATAAACTTGCAAAAAGCAAGTTATGCCCAACTCCACCATTGGATTCTGACAGCGTGGAAAAGTGTGAAAACATCCACGATCACCAACAGATTTCGAAGGGCTGAATGCTGCATGATGGAGAGGAGGACACCGCCACGGCCCTTCTGAGGGTGTTCGACTCTGACACTGACAACGAGGATTTCTTTGGTTTTGAAAGTGACAACGAAAGAAAGAAGCTGAGAGTGGATGACGAAGCCACCCTGAGCCTGTTTGTTTCCGACACTGGAGGAGAGGACTTTGGTGGTTTTAGTGCGCAGGAAGATGGTGGTGAATGACTGACTTTTCTTCTTGTTAAAGCCGTGTCACTGCACCTGAGCCTAAAAGGTAGTCCGAATCAATTGTTCTGGTGTGCTGTAGGTTACTGTTATGTACTACATTTGTTACTCATTTATGAAGCACAGTACATGTTTTGTACTTGTAATTACCGGTACTTGTACATATACCTAAAAAGTTATGCAAATATGTACCCATAACTTGTTTTTCAAAATATTAATAAAAGGGGTGTGTCTCCAAACAGCCATCTCTTTCCTGACAATTCGCTTTGTGCATATTCTCTTACATATGATAAGTCAACATTGAAACACCTGCGGCTTTTAGTCAGGTGCGGCTAATGTATGTACAAAACAGGATTTTCCCCTGATTTTAGCTTGTGCGGCTAATATTCAGGTGCGCTTTGTAGTCCGGGAAATACGGTAGTTCTTCCTAAAGTACTGCAGTATTCCTGCCAGTACATCCTTTTAGTTTTCCTAACTGTTTCCTCTGATGCTCGTTGCTATTCTTTCCTCAATGCAAATTCATGCTAAGCTCCTTCATATCCATCCCTGTTTCTAAACCTGTAATAATTGCTTTAATGTGTCTTTGGCCTAATTATGAGTCTGTCCACATGTTTGTAGTTCCCCACTTGCTTTGGTTTCTTAGCTCTGATTCTCTCAAATTTATCCTTGAAATCATTTACTGGCATCTCTCCCTCTCACTCCCACTATCCCCAGAACACCAGAGTATTCATCTCCTGGTTTATCCTTTGGCCTCTTTGCATTTTCTCCAATCATCCCTGTTTCTAGAGTCTCACCCCATCTGCAGGCAGTCCAAGAGAAACTGCCTCTGCCATTTTCTTCTTCTTAATCTTTGATTTTTCTCTTCACTTTCTCCATTGGGTCTTCTTAGACGCACTTTCCAGAAAGCAGCAACATTTTTTGTGCCCCATTTTTCAAATTGTGCATCTTACTTCAGCTTAATGTGTTTCCTGTTTTGTTTTTACACAGGTCATGTAAAAGAAATCCTACCAGAGACTCGACAAAGCTGAACTGAAAGACAGCACGGGCAATAAATCAGAGCAGCACAGAACTTAAGCTCATGGTCCATAGAAGCTGGGCTCTACAGGTGTACCAGGACAAGCTTAGTGTAAGTCCCTCGAAAAAGTTTCACTTGTGCTGTTTCGGTGTAAATTACTGGTTTGTTTGAACAATTTCATCAGCTGAACCATAAATACTCCAAAACAATTTCTTTGTGACTCAGTGTGATTTTTCATTTTGTAATATTAGCATGTCAAACTCTACATTCTCTACACAGATGAGAAATGAAGTGTATTTAATAATAAAAGTTATCTCTCAGAGACAAAGTTAGTGTCTCATTCAGGTCTGTATCTGAGTAGCCTCAGACACATGCAGTGCTCATATTTTCTGTTTTGTGTGTCACTCAGACCTCTTCCTGACAGGGGCAGCAATTTCATTTAAAGTCCCATTCACTGATACAGGCTGCTGGAGCTCCAACCAGGAGGGTACACACATGATCCAGGGAAAAAAATTATATATGGTCTCTTAGATAAATATTAAGAGGTCCTGTGTTTTACTAAAAAATCAAAGTAGTAAAACACAGGACCTTTGGGTTAGATATAAGGTGATTTGACAAATCATGTCTGTTGTAAATGAGTAAGCCATTTATCGACCTGACTCAGGTTTTAAATCATCATCAGAAAAGACTGAATCCTGACCTGAGAATTGTACACTTTGGACTCTCCACTGCAGAAAATAGAAGCTTCAGTCCTGAATCCTGCAGGTTGTTGTTACCCAGATCCAGCTCTGTCAGACGGGAGGACTGGGAGCTCAGGACTGAGGACAGAGCTTCACAGCTTCTGTCTGACAGGTTACAGCCACTCAGTCTGAAGAAAGGATGACAAGAAGACATGAAACACTTGTGTTAAAGTATATTCATGGTGCCATGAGGAGCTACTACATTTACAATATTTCAACACTGTTTCAGGACATGCTGGAATCCTTATTGCCTCATGTTACAAAAGTCAAATGTGGCAGTTTAGTGTGATTTGGATGGATTCATTAAAAAAACAAAACATAAACACTGTTAATTTTTTCCAAATGAAATTGATTAAATGATGTTAATTGATGAAAAAAAAATCGATATTGCTTGATCTGACCTCAGCGTTTCCAGTTTGCAGTATTGACTCTTCATCCCAGCAGACAGAAGCTTCACTCCTGAATCCTGCAGGTTGTTGTTACCCAGGTCCAGCTCTGTCAGATGGGAGGACTGGGAGCTCAGGACTGAGGACAGAGCTTCACAGCTTCTGTCTGACAGGTTACAGCCACTCAGTCTGAAATCAAGGTGGAAGGGAGACAAGATCAACCAAACAAATCAGAGCTTTATTGCTTTTTTATTGTTTTTAAGCAGAAATCAGTGAGGTGCTGGTAGATTCTGTTCTTTTGGTTTATTACCCAATAACACACACATACACTAATATTTGTGACTTTTGTAATAGTAGCATTTACAATGCAAAGCAACAGCGATCACAGATTGAAGGGGCCTGAATAAAACTACAATGCAGTGATTTTTAAGATGACCTGTTCTTCCAATTTCCAACAACAGATTTCTCCAACCTTACAGTTAAAAAAAATTCTTTATCTCATACTGAATTTTGGTGCAACTCCCCCCAGTTTATTAAAATGAAGAGGTACTGAAGTTGCTGTAAGTGATGTGTGATGCCACTGATTTCCTTTCTGATCCAATACAAAGTAAAATTCAGGCTGGTATCTGCGATACTGATGAAAACTATTCCTTCAGAATCAATACAAGACATCATAAGAAAATATGATGTTTTGTATAACATAAAAAGCCTGAATTTTAAAATATTCAGTTAATAATCAAAAACAGATGTGACTGAAAATAATAAAACTGAGAAACATTTTATGGCCAGTCGATCCTTTTACAACCATTGCAAGAGCTTGGTTGGCATAGCCGGCAATACGTTGGATAGTAATAAGTCCGGTGGGTGATGGGCTCCACCAGGGCTGCCCTTTGTCACCGATTCTGTTCATAAATTTTATGTTTAAAGGCTGTATCAAAAGTTCATTCAAGTTACAATATTGTGGTCAAAAGTTCTCCTTTTTTCTTTTATACTATACAACTACGCTGGCTCGTGGTTTTAGGACATGGATCTGTCATGGAAGAAATCTATGACCACTTTTAATCAACATTTTAAAAATAAACATGATCACAGATTTACTCACAGAGCTTTGTTGGAGGCTTTGACCACTGGCAGCAGCCTCAGAAGAGCCTCCTCTGAAGCAGAGTATTTCTTCAGGTCAAACACATCCAGATCTTCTTCTGATGACAGTAAGATGAAGACCAGAGCTGACCACTGAGCAGGAGACAGTTCACCTGTGGAGAGACTTCCTGATCTCAGGGACTGTTGGATCTCCTCCACTAGAGAACGATCATTCAGTTCATTCAGACAGTGGATCAGATTGATGCTTTTCTCTGCAGACAGATTCTCACTGAGCTTCTTCTTGATGCACTGGACTGTTTCCTGATTGGTCTGTGAGTTACTTCCTGTCTGTGTCAGCAGACCTCGTAGGAGAGTCTGATTGGTCTGCAGTGAAAGACCCAGGAGGAAGCGGAGGAACAAGTCCAGGTGTCCATTTGGACTCTGTAAGGCCTTGTTCACAGCACTCTGGTGGAGAGATTGAAGTTTTAGTTTGCTAAATAATTTAGATTTCTTGGATGTTGTTTGTTGTTGTTCCAGCAGATTGAGTCCAGAGTTGCTGAAGGTCAGATGGACATGAAGAGCAGCCAGAAACTCCTGAACACTCAGATGGATGAAGCAGAACACCTTGTCCTGGTACAGTCCTCTCTCCTCTTTAAAGATCTGTGTGAACACTCCTGAGTACACTGAGGCTGCTCTGATATCGATGCCACACTCTGTCAGGTCTGATTCATAGAAGATCAGGTTTCCTTTCTGCAGCTGATCAAAAGCCAGTTTTCCCAGAGACTTAATCATCTTCCTGTTCTTTTTATTCCAGTGTGGATCTGTCTCAGTTCCTCCATCATACTTGACCTTCTTCACTTTGGCCTGAACCACCAGGAAGTGGATGTACATCTCAGTCAGGGTCTTGGGCAGCTGTCCTCCCTCTCTGGTTTCCAGCACATCCTCCAGAACTGTAGCAGTGATCCAGCAGAAGACTGGGATGTGGCACATGATGTGGAGGCTTCATGATGTCTTGATGTGGGAGATGATCCTGCTGGCCTGCTTCTTATCTCTGAATCTCTTCCTGAAGTACTCCTCCTTCTGTGGGTCAGTGAACCCTCTGACCTCTGTCACCATGCCAACACAGTCAGGAGGGATCTGATTGGCTGCTGCAGGTCGTGTGGTTATCCAGAGGCGAGCAGAGGGAAGCAGTTTCCCCCTGATGAGGTTTATCAGCAGCACATCCACTGAGGTGGACTTTCTAGGGTCAGTTAGGATTGTAGTTTTGTGGAAGTCCAGAGGAAGTCGACACTCATCCAGACCATCAAAGATGAACACAACCTGGAAGTCTTCAAAGCTGCAGATTCCTGCTTCTTTGGTTTCAGTAAAGAAGTGATGAACAAGTCCCACCAAGCTGAACTTTTCCTCTTTCAGCACATTCAGCTCTCTGAAAGTGAATGGAAATATGAACTGGATGTCCTGGTTGGCTTTGTCTTCAGCCCAGTCCAGGCTGTATTTCTGTGTTAAGACTGTTTTCCCAATGCCAGCCACTCCCTTTGTCAGCACTGTTCTGATTGGTTCATCTCTGCCAGGTGAGGCTTTAAAGATGTCTTCTTGTCTGATGGTTGTTTCTGGTCTGTCTGGTTTCCTGGATGCTGTTTCAATCTGTCTGACCTCATGTTCATCATTGACCTCTGCAGTCCCTCCCTCTGTGATGTAGAGCTCTGTGTAGATCTGATTCAGGAGGGTTGGGTTTCCTGCTTTAGCGATGCCCTCAAACACACACTGGAACTTCTTCTTCAGGGTGGATTTAAGGTTACGATGACAAACTGCAGCTTGAAGTTCTGAATGAGAAGAAAAATAAACACTCAATTCCAAAAAGAACTAATCTTTAAAACATGTTGCTCCATCTTCCATCTCTGGAAAATGTTCATTTATCCAGCAGCTTAAATCTTTAGATAAATCCTCTTACTGCTCTGCAGACGGTCAGCCAGCTCCTCCTGCTTCATTCTCCTCAGGAAGTCCACTGTGATCTTCACAAACGCCTCTCTGCTGCTGCTCCTCTGACTCTCTAAGCATTCTGGGTAATCTGGACTCAGAACCTTCTGGATCTTCTTCAGCTCATTCTTCACAAAAGTGATGATGTTGTCCTCCAGCAGCTGGAACAGAATATTTATGAATGAGCCAATCAGACTGAAATCATGGAGCCAAACATCAGATCCATGTTGGACACACTGACGATCCACTGGTCTACAAAGAGCAGCATGGAGATGACTGTGAACAGAACAGATGTAACAGTAGTTGTTGTACATGTACAGACCATAAATATGGAGTCCAGCTGTGTTTGATGCTGCTGGGCAGACTGACCACTGGGAACCTCTGAGCTCTGCTGCTCCACTCTGTGGAGGAACCATGAAGGATTAGATCAACACAGGATAAAGATCCAGGAGTTTCTGCTCAAATAACTTCATCTGAATCAAGTCTGTCAAGTTTTAAACTCTCAGATTGTGAACATATCAGTAATTTTCAGTCTGTTTTCATGGACGTCCTTTCAGTGGTGATGTCAGGGATGATTTTGAAGAAGCTCATCAAACTGAACCATCAGCAGATCACTGCTCCAAAACCAGAACATGATCCGAGTCTCCCTCCACCACCAGAACACCAGCTTTACTAACGTGGTAGATCAGTGTAGTACAGATCAATAACTGATGAGTCATTTGATCAAAATCACTGAGTGCTTCACGTCTGACCCTCTGATGCTTCTGTAGACATTTTGCATATTTAATGAATGTCTGACAGTTTTACATTCATTCTATGAACACAGTGGAAATGTTGTGTTATAGTCTCCATGTTGTTTCCAGCATCATAAATTCTTAAGTTCAGAAAATTAGATTCTTTCTTCACAGCTGAAAAACAACAACATTTATTCTCTATTGAAATCTGCATCGTCCACTCCAAAGGTCACAATCTGAAGGTAACATCTGGTTTTGTTCCCTGTGGTTAACTCTGAGCATCAGTATGGTGGGATTTATCCACTACATCCACACCACTGTGGTTCAGTGTTGTCCTGATGGAGTAACAGCAGCCAGTATGATCCAGGCTTTAGCTGCTGGGTCTCTGTGTGACCTCTCAGACTGTTTAACAGATCAGACACAAAGAGAATCAGAGCAGCTCTGTTCTTTAAAGACAAACATGAACCCACTCAGGTCACACTTTCCCCACAGATATGAGCATCACTGTCCTCAAACAGCAAATGACCAAGTCGAACATTTGGATCTTTTCTCTTTCATTGTTTTCTTTTTAATGAATCTTTGTAACAATCTGAGGATGTTTCAGGTCATATTTATCCAGGAAACACAAACATGTAAAGGAGTCATCACAGCTCTCTGACCTCGTTGCTCCAGGTTCACCACTGAAGTGTGGAGGTCGACCTTTGGACCGGTCACTCCTCACAGACGGACAGCTGGACCCTGCAGACTGTGACCTCTGACCTCTGCAGACACAAACATGATTGAAGCAGCTGTGATCACACAGACTGCAGATAATGCAGCTGTTTCCTGTCAGTAACATCCTCTTAGATTAGAGTTCAGCTTTTTACAGGAAAACTGGACAAAACTGATTTTTGTTACAAACTCATTTTCATTTCCTCTCAGCTCACAAACACAGTCAGACAATCAACCAGAGTCAACACTGATTATAATGTCAGTGCAGAATTATTTCTGTTACTCAGTGAGTTCAGCTCTCTGACCTCGTTGCTCCAGGTTCACCACTGAAGGCTGGAGGGTGACCTTTGGACCGGTCACTCCTCACAGACGGACAGCTGGACCCTGCAGACTCTGCTCTGTCCTCCTCTTCCTCCATCATCATCTTCAGTCAGTCTGAGAGGTAAACCACAAACACTCAGTGAGTTCACATTAACAGGAGGAACTGAGTTACAGTCGCTGACCTCTGACCTGTCATGTGACCTAGAAACCAGGTCAATATGTCTGTAGGTTCAGTCATCCAGGTCATGTGATCTAAGGAGCTTGGAGAGAAAAGAGACGTCTTTAAGTTTCTGGAAGACGTTTCATCTGAGAAGCTTCTTCAGCTCTAAAACCAAACGGTGGAGAGTCCCAGATATTTAAACCTGAGAGGGAAAGAAAGCATGTCGCTGACCCACCACTGATGTTATTTCAAGGAGGAAACTGAGAGCCTTTGCACCAGGAGCACAAACATCAGCTCCAGCAATGATCCACTGATGTGTTTTTATTCCATGTATGAATGTTGTTATTGACAGAGATGACGTTTGTGTGTCAGTGATGCAGTGACTGTTGTTGTTACCTGTACAGGCTGGTTAGACTCTATGAAACAGATCATACAGATCTCTGCATGTTAGAAGAGACTATTAAAGGTCATGAATGAGACAAAGGCAGGGAGGCGTCCTTTACAGCTAAACAGCAGAGTGAGAGAACAGCCAGCACCTCTACATTTATCACATTATACAGCACATGTATGATACTGACAGGGATGAGAAGAATTTAGTGATTCTGATCCCATCATTGATATTACTTATTGATTCTCAGTAGCTCTGCTCTGACAGTCACCACCATCACTGAGCAGCATATCAAAGACATTTGTGCACATTAACTGCATGTTGTGGCTCAAATGTTTGTGCATGTTGGAGGCATTTCCTCTTTGTTGTGATCAGTGTTGCTCATTACTCAAAACAGTCATTATTACACATATTACACAGAACACTTTAATTAAAAGTAATGGAGTACGTTACTTCATTACTCCTCATAACATTACTTTGATGTTAAAATGAACAAATGAGCATGTAACAACATAAAGCTGAGGTACAGCCCCACACACCAACACAGATCCTGATGAGGTCACGTGATGTTTCTCTGAGTGTTTATGAACACAAATCAAAGATGAAACAGCACAAAGACACTTCAAAGTGATTCTACTGTAGAAACATGAACAGGTAGAAACCTGCAGCCTGACTGCTCATCACTTTGTTACCTGTTCAAGTTCAGCAGCAGCAGCTCACTTTATCACGGTGCTGGTCTGGGGTCAGTGTTTACTCAGCTTTACGTCACTCTGGGTTCTTGGCTAGCCTAGCTTTAGCTTAGTGTTAGCTTAGCGTTAGCTTAGCTTTAGCTTAGTGTTAGCATGCTGTGTGCTAGCTTAGCGTCAGAGCTCTGCAGGTGTCTCGTGTGTAAACATTAATCACAGTGACAGTAAAGGAGGTAAAGGGCTGTGACGTCATCACGTACGCTGCGTCCTCTGTGGGCTCTGAGTGAACTCAAAGTACAAACTACAAGTACACAAACACGAACGTAGCTCAGAGTGGCGGACACACTCGGCCTCGTTGGTCCAGCTGTGAGTCCGTTACCGTGAACTATGGAGCGGCAGATTTGTGCTGAACTAAGCTGCACACAGCTGATGTTAGCCAGGAAACATTACACACTGACTTTAATGGAGAGACCGGAAATACAAACACACACAGTTTGTTGTGTGAAGAAATCAAACACGAGCTGAACAAACAGTAAAGTTCCTAAAGACAAACTGGGAGGAAGGAGGAAACAAAGCAAACTTACAGTTTCTTCACACCAACAACAAGCTCCACTCCACACCTGGACACTAAACACGGACACACAGGTGAGCTGCTTCCTGGAAGGAGGCGGGACTCCACCTGAAACTCAGCACAGGTGGGAGGGGCTCAGCTCTGTGTGTGCTGATGTGTTAACTTTAAAAATATGCCGTCTGACTGCTCAGACTGAGTCAGAGTAAAGTTCACATGCTGACGTGTGGAGACATGAAACCTTGTTGTAGCTGCAGGTGTGAACACACTGATCCCAGATCAGCTCTGCTGTATTTGTAACATGAACATTTCTGCTGCAAAGCTTCAAATGTTCAGCATGTTTCTCTGTTTCCAGTCTATAGATCCAGTCACACTTTCTACCTTCACCTGTGCAGTAAAGACTGAGAGCAGAGCTGAAACCAAGCGTCCAATCAGGGAGCAGCATCAACACCTGAGCTTCATTCAGACTCTGTTATTGAAGATGTTGTTGGTACAAAGTTCATCTGCTGCTCACATGAATCCATGAAAGATTTATTTCACTGAATGTTTCTTCAAAGCTCGTTTCAACCTGTTGAAGTCATGAATGAAAGTGCAGACTGAGAGTGGATCACATGATGTTTGAGGTGTGTCATGTGACATGTTCAGTATTGTCACACATGTCTAGATTGTCCCTGATATCATAACTGCTCAAACACTGATGATTATATTTGAAGAATTATTCCTGATGGCAGCAAAGTTTGAATGGAGCTCTCTGTCTGTGCTGATTTGTCGCCCTCTGGAGGTCAAAGCACAAACTGCATGATGTCACTGTAACCACCACAGAGACAGGAAGTGTTTTTATGACTGAAACACTGAAATGATGCTAACGGCTGTCGTTAGGCTCACTGACAGCAGTGCTGATGTGTTCATGTCAAACACTGGCTCAGGTCAGACTCCTTCATCCTTCTCCAGCGTGAGGCCGCCCTCAGACCCACAGGAGCTCTGACCTTTGACCTCCTGACCCTAACCATTTTAGTCTTGTTGCATCTTTAAATGCAAATCCATCCAAACTGTAGCCGAGCAAAAGAAGCTGGAAGCTGTTCTATGAATGATGTTGTTGAAGGAGCTTGGAAAGAAAAGCGTCTGGACTTCTTTAAGTTGCTTGAAGAGGGACATGGACGTCTTAATGCCCACTCACATCCTGGGACATTTGATCACAGGAAATCACATGATAGCGTGGGGCTAGATCTCACAATGGGTTCACCCAAAACCTTGGCTGATTGTGACCCACACCCGTTTTCACGGAGGAGGAGGAGTTTCACATCCTGAACATGTGACAGCCTGGTTTAAAGGGACCAAAAGTAACTGGACACCTGATTCAGTTCAGGTTTATTCATCCGCTCCAAACCACAGCAGCAGTCACCTCCAGGGAACCAGCTGATCCATGTAACTGGGGACAGACCACAGCCCAGAGCACTGGTTCATGATGTGTTTGTGGACTGTAGGTTGTTTGGATAGAGATGAGATGTACTCAGCAGTCTGTCTCTAATGTTTAATGAAATGTTCTGAAGATGATAATAACTTGTGATTTTCTTTTGAATGAATCTTTAATCGTGTTGTAGGGCCTCTGACTCTCATGAAGATTTTCACATCAATGTGCTTTTCACAAAGATATTAACAATGAAAATGACGTGCAGCCCTGAACTACTCATGCGTTAACTCAGCGGTTCCCAACCCCCGGGTCACGGACCGGTCCGTGAGTCATTTGGTACCGGGCCGTGAGAGTCGAGGCTCAGTGTGAAATTGATGGTTGATAGGTTTGTAGCATAAACCTGTTCGCTGGATCGTTCAATCCAGCTACACAGCAAAGCAAGACACGAGTAGTTCTTTATGTTTCTCGTGCACGGGAGAGAACTGGACCAATGCCGTTCCTTCGCTTGACCACAGTCGCTCTCGTCCGTTCCCTCGTAACACTGCTCTTTTATTGAGGTTACATGAACATACATAGGTTCATTAACATACACGTGAACAAAGGTACCAGTCTGTATGTTATGTAGGTGTGTGTGTGTGTGTGTGTGTGTGTGTGTGTGTGTGTGTGTGTGTGTGTGTGTGTGTGTGCGTGCGTGCGTGCGTGCGTGTGTGTGTGTGTGTGTGTGTGTGTGTGTGTGTGTGTGTGTGTGTGTGTGGAGTCAGAGTGTGACCCCATAAACGACTTCCCTAAACCTGCTGGTCTGGAAGTCCAGCAGTTCATCTAAACAAAAGGCACTTAGACTAAAACAGACATCCTACCACAAAACAATAAGAAGGTAGCACCTCTCCCATGATCCCAGGACGTGGGTGTGAATGCCAGAACACTCTGGAGTCACACAAAGTCTTTAAAGACTACTATCATTACACAATTGGTTCTACACCTCTGAGCATATATGGTTAGATATTCCCCAATAACAATGACAATGATAAAATATAAATCCAACAATGGTTTTCAGGGTTTTTATCGTTAACTTCGTTTCCCTGGGTCTTTCCCGTGTTGTAGTCGTGTGTCTTATTTTGAAAGAAATGTTTACGCGTTACCATAGCGACCAGAGAGCATTAAGGGTGCAGACAGGTGCATCCAACAACTTTTTATTTTCCCTTATTTGATTTATGGACCTAACTGTATGAACTGGACTTTGGCTTTAATGCTGCTCCTCTTCATCATTGCTGTGTTGCATTTCCATCATTCTGCTGCTGGATTCACTGCAGGCTTTAACAAACACTCCTTTGGGTCCAGGCCCAGCCACGTGTTTGTAAGCTGCTGTGCTCCTCACAAATAAAGCCTGAAGCAGCTCAGACTGTTAGAAGCAGCACTGAGCCCTGTTACAGTTATAGTGTTAGAGCAACGGCTGCAGCCTACAGCATTTAAACTAGCTGACAGTAAACACATCAGTCCAGATGTTACCACATTACTTTGTGATGCTGAGAGTTAAAGGAGACTGGCTGATTAAAATCCCATTCCTTACATCACCGTCCTCTGCTCTGACTGCTTTCATTTACTCACAATCAGAATACTTTTTTGATCCCCAGGGGAAATTATTTAGGTTACAGTGCTGCAGCACAAACAGGAACAAAGACACAACACACTAAGTAAGAAATAGCACAATATACACAATATATACATGCATACATATGAGTCACTTATAAGCAGAGGTGTGGACTCGAGTCACATGACTTGGACTCGAGTCAGACTCGAGTCATTAATTTTATGACTTTAGACTTGACTTGAAAAAATGTTGTAAGACTTGTGACTTGACTTGGACTTTTACACCAATGACTTGGGACTTGAATTGGACTTGAACCGGTTTACTTGAAAAGACTTGATATTTTACCCCAAATATAAAATTTAACATGCATATTATATAGAGATTGAAAATGTGACGTCATTCACGGGTAGAACCGCAAAGGATTCTGGGAACTCGTGGCAAGCGGTACTAGCGCACGCAGGCTTTCAATTGAAATCAGTCACACAGCGATAAAAAGAAACACAAAAATGTCAAGAAGCTGTTGTATTATTAACTGCAATAGCCGGTCGCATGACAGCCACGGGAAGCCGACGGGTAAAGAGATCGGTTGTTATCGGATTACGTCGTTGAAGAGAAATTGTTCGAGCCATGTTTCCAAAGTAACAAAGACGCGATGGATGGTCTGGATTGCAGCCATTCAAAGATCAAATATAACGTCCCAGAACACTCCAGCTCACAGGTTAGTCTGCTCCAAGCATTTACACGAAGGTCAGTGTCTTTTAGTACTTAATACGTCATTTTCATAACATAATTGGTGATATAGGTTACAAGCAAGTCTGGCGCTGAACAGAAATTGTCGCGCTATGCTCCTTTGTTTATTGTGCATAAATAGTGAATTGTCCTGACACAATATTGCGTTTCACTTCTGTTATTATGGTACATTGACAAAAACATATACTTTTATTCACAGGATAAAACAGGTTTTTTGTATCACTAATTGCCCAGTACGATTACAGCATACAGTATTGTTGTCACTGCTACATTTCTGTGATGCTACCAGAAATTATTTCCACTACTAATTAATTACCGTTGAGCTCAAAGGTCCTATTAATAAACGGTTAACGAATGTGTATTTATGACGACAATTTGTGAGACCGGTAAACTTATGATACGTACGATGGTCTTTCGTTCTACACGGTGCATTTCAAGGTCCTGCACCCATCCGTCGGTAAACTGTACCTGGGCTTGTTGCAGTGACCGGAAGTTACTAAACTTCATGAGTGTATGCGCTCACTCCAAGAAGCGTATGATTATAAATATGCATATAAATATGCTACGATGAGATAGCTGACTTCATCTAACTAGCAAATGTTGTCCAGGCTACGTTGGTGATACAGTTTTTTTTAATGTGTATGATATTTTTGTCATGCGATTTTAAAGCCGGTCCTACAAGCGCATCCAAGAATAACATGCAGCTTATCTCAGAACTGTCGGTGAAAATTATTCTTGGAGCTAGGTTTAATTGAGCTGCATTTTAAAGAGGTGCAATTTCACAATTTGTGTATATTTTCTAAGTTCACTATTTTGTCATGTGTTGAGAAAAACACAGATTAAAAAATTACATGGTCTAATATTTACATTTAGCATAACTGCAACATTATTTTTTCGTTTTTTTTTTTAAAGACTCGAAAGGACTTGAAATTCAAAGTTTCAGACTTGTGACTTGACTCGGACTTTTACACCAGTGACTTGAGACTCGACTCTGACTTGCCTGACATTACTTGAGACTTGACTTGAGACTTGAGGATAAAGATTTGAGACTTACTTGAGACTTGCAAAACAATGACTTGGTCCCACCTCTGCTTATAAGTAACATGTGAGTGCTGGGGTCTATGACAGCAGGCAGGTCTGTATTTATGTCCAGGCTGACATGAACAGCTAGTAGTTCAGGGTTCAACACTCAGGAAAGTGTGTGACCTTCCACACTGACAGAAGATGCTAAACATGACTTTAAACTGTTGTTTGTTAAAGCCTCACAGATCTGAGAGCAGGGCTCAGTGGGTACATGAGCCTTTATACATGAAGGCTTTCTGTTTCCAGGAGAGGAAACATGTGATCCAGCTGTGTTTGGTCACATGGATCTGCTCTGCATGGATCACCTGACTAAAACATGTTGTTATTATTGTTCTTACAGTCTTAAATCGGTACATCAGGCGGGTCACATGACACCCGGGGGTGACAGCAACATCTTTCCTCTTTAGAAAGCTGCTCTCTGTCCCAGGAGCTGTTGTCACAGTAACAGCAGGAACAGGAAGTCACATGCTCTCTGCTCTGTGATTGGCTGCTTCTTATCTCAGCTTCCTGCAGAGGGTGGAGGTCTGCTGATGACGCACACCAACAGAAGTGTGACTTTCACTTCCTGTTTATTGCTGTTGTTCTTAAAGCTCTCAGGCGATGCTGCAGCGCCCCCTGCTGACACAAACTCCTCCCTCTGTCTCAGAGGTCACAGGTCAGCCTGCTGCAGAGGGTCTGCCTGTTCATGGACTTCCTGTTACAGAGACGGGTCTCAGCGTCAACACTAGTTTCTGATTGGACGGTGTGGAAAATGTTACGAGTTCAAAATATTGGGGATGGAGACAAGAGAAAAACCACAATAACAACACTGGTCCGGTCGGGTTGAGTCAAACGATGATTTTAATGATCACACACGTGGGAGATGGACACTGATGCAGACAGCCTCTGATCTCAAAATGGTGGAGCATTGCTCAAACTCTTATAGCCTCTGGTGCCTCCACCTTATCATAAAAGCCTAAACATTCACATGCTTTCTCTCACACAGCGCCTAAGCTACGACCTTGGCTCCCTGTTTATCTGCTCCTGCTGAGATGGGGCAGAAAACCTCTCTGGTATGTTCTGTTCTAATCAGACAAATAAGGCGATGACTTTCTGCAAACAGTATTTCTTATAACTCAGCAGTATAATGCATCATAAAACAATATCATTCATTCACAATAAATCAGCAGTTTAATATAATGCACATCAGTTTAACTAATGCAATAGTTATCAGCTTCTTCTAATTCAGGAGAATAATGCAAACTAAAACTACATAATAATTCACCATCTTTAATTAGGGGTATAACATGGCATAAAATAATATTATAATCTAACAAAACCCAGCTTCCTCCAGCCGAGTGATGTGTGGATTCATCACTCTCTGTGGATCAGTGTAAGTCTGTGTGTGGGTCAGCTGCAGGACTTGTTTGACCTTTGACCCTGGCAGACAGAGCTGGTTACTGCTGTGTGACTCCTGCCGTCGCTCCACTTTAAATTTTACTTAAAATAAGTCCTGACATGGCCCCGCCCCCTCTGACCTGCTGCTCCTGGATGTGCTGAGGACACAGCGGAGGCTCAGAGGGGGCGGGGCTTTTCCCGTGGCGGTAACCAAACTGCATTAGGTCACTGCACTGCCAGTGTTTAACCACACCTCTTCTGACTGACCTTTGACCTCTGACATGTTGATTCGATCCTTATTTAATGACGTCTTTTATCTAGTGATTTAATTCTGTGTATTTATATGTGATGGTGTTCCTGCGTTCAGCCTCAGCTGATATCCACAGACGCTCCTATTGGCTGGTTTTAAAAACACATTTTTCCATTAAAGAGACTCTTTTAAAAACACGTCTGCCTGAAATTCACATTTCATTTATTTTGGGGGATTTTAACAGAGAGATAGAACTTTATGAATCCCTCATGTTTATCCTCCAGGAAATCCAGTTTGTAGCAGCAGAACACCGACAAACTTTTACACAGCACAGAATTAGGATATCAAATAAAGGGGAATAAGAGAATATGAATATAAGCATAAATATGTACATATATACACAGACCTCACACAGAGACAGCAGCTACACTGTGTGTGGATGTGATCCACAGTCACAGCTGTGGGTTTCAGTCAGTGTGTCTCTGACTTCATGGTCACATTTCAAAGCTTATTGGAGCCAGAAGATGTTCAAGTAAAAGATTTATTGCTGTACTCGTCTACCAGGATAACAGGAGGTTCATAAAGCTGTGTAATACTTCAGCTTTACATCATGCAGTAGTAGTTTATTAAACCCCCCAAAATATGACTATCCAGAGTTGGGACCAGGAAGCAGAGTTGCAGTCTTACACGCCTCTCTGCAGCTTCTCTCCTCCTGCTACCCCCCAAAAACCCATCTCCATAGAGACTGTGTCAGCTCCCAAACAGACAAAAAACAAACTAAAAACCAGCAACAAACAACTTAAACATAAACAATCACAAAGAAAGAACAATACAGTATCCACATCTGAACCAAAGAGTAAAACAGTGAAATGTGGATTATTAAACATTAGGTCTCTCTCCTCCAAGTCTCTGTTAGTACATGTTAGTAAAAACATTTCTGCATTTTACCCATATTTTATTTTTAACTCAAAATCAAAGATTCCAGATTCTCCTACATGTTGGTTTTGAATCAGATAGGACGACAGATTTCAGGTGGCCCTGTGTCTTTCTCTATTACATTTGCCACTGTGTAACTCAAAGTTATTTAAGGACTAGTTTATTTCAATGGATGAGTTTACTGACTGACGCGCAGAAGAAATAGTTCTTTATGGAGCCGAGATGGTGTGAATGATGAGACCAAAGACTGCAATATCTTGTACCAAAAATATATTGAATAAATGGAGGAAAGGGGAAATGGAACAAAATAATTAACACAACACACAACATAAATGCCCACAATTAAATAATAAATCAATGCTGTGATCTTTCTGTGCAAAAGTCCTTTTTGGTCCTCTTCTTTTTAAAGTTCACTTTTAAGGTATTCCTCCTTAGAGTCCAGCTTCATACAAATGGGGAAATATGTCCGTAATCCAAAGACGGCTAAGTGGGGGAAAGAGGGGAAACAAAGAATGGTCCTACCGGCTCGCCACTTCAATATGAAGAAGATTAATTCAAAGGGAGGGAACAAAACCTGACCTGTAGGTCAGAAAAACGTCCATTAGCACATCAAGTTCGATTCAGTTTACCGGTAAACAAATATATTTTTCTGCAAGCCTATGTAACAATGCAAATCATCATCAACCAATGTACAACAGTTAAATTATTAATTATCTTGGCTACGTAGCTTAATCTATACATTCCAGTAGCGTTCGCTACAAACAATACAAAAACAACAATAAAGGAAAACAGCTGTCTAACAGACAGCATAGCCGAATTCAAGGCAACACATAACAATAATCATTCAATCGCACTTTGTTTCAAAGTAAGCCCATTAACATGCTTAAGTAAATAAAAGTGTTCAAAAACAGCGGTTTTTGAGCCGGAGTTCTGCTCGCGGTGGGAACGCCGCCGCAAAAAGCCACTTTTTAATCGCGCAAACGATCGGCTGGTTACTGACAACCAAAAGGTTGTTTTTGGCAGATATTAAAGATCATGGGTGGGCGGGGCAAATGGAGCAGTTTTCTACAGTCGAGTAAAATTCCAGGAAAGAGCTGGGTGTGGCTTTCCTTTAAATCACATGATCAACAGCTTTAAGATGGAGGCAACTCGCTCAGTGTTTCCTGTTTCATTCTTAGACTGTGGCGATGGTAAGTAGCAGCTTTTCACTTGTTACCTGGCATCTTTTCAGCCACCAATGATAGTCATTGTATGTTATCAACATTTCACTAACTATGTTTTCTCTCATGTTTAAAATAGGCCGACCAAGAGCAAAATAGGTATGTCTGCAGACTCTGCTGTAGCCAAAGTTATCAGATCTCCTGTGTCTTTAAATCCCTAACTGCTCGATCATTATCATTTTAGAAGACAACAATTTCTCAAAGGAGGTTGAAAACTAATGCCTACAAGATTACCAAGAGGATGGTTCGGGGCTCTTACATGACTCCGGGAAGTCAACACTTGGTGGATGAGGTGTGTTACCTTTGACACTTTTAAGACAGTCCTGTTTATCACTACTAACAATAAGCAAATATGTTTTCACTCAACAGATCCTTCACAGCATGTTGTTTCTGGGCAAAATCAACAACATCCCCTTTTCTCCAGAAGAAATCTTCCCTAATCCTTTTGTTTTGGGTTCTTTAATGAGAAGATATCCCAGGCCTTTAAAGTTGTATTCGACTCAGCTTCCCAGGCGAAGTCCCTTCTCCTGTGTGCTCGACATGGTAAGATAACTCTTCTCACATTGTCAGTCAATCTGACAAACTTCCAGTTTTTAGGAAAGTATAATGCAAAGTGCTTTTTTACTGAGAAATCCAAAGAAAATCCATACTGTACCTTATACTTCAACATATGCTTCTAGCTATACTTCTCCACCAAACACAGAGACTGCAGGAGAGCTGGAGACTTGCTTCAGAATTTGTTAGTTCTAAATAATGTCTAACAGACTCATTATTGGAGATGCTTACAGTCTTCAAGGCGTATATGATGCTGTCACTGTGTAGCTGCTGGATCTGTTAAGCTCAAAGACTCTAAATTCAGCGTGTTTTGACAGCCCGGCATAGCAAAATAGAAAAAAAAAGGTCAATTAGCAAATTTAATTATAAATTAGTGAGAACAAAGATGGATTTTTGCTTATTGATTTAAAATTAAATAGATTTTTGTGACTTGTTTCACCCCCTATCTTAAAATGTCTAAACCAAAAGCATCCAATGGTCCTGCATAGTTAAACAAGTCAAGCAGCGAAACAAACATGTTGATCAACTTTCTATGAAAAACAACTATATAATCAGGTGCAACACTTTGACCAGATCTGTAACTGTTTTCAGATCGTCCTGCAAAATAACTCAGAGAATGAAGAGCAAATAAAGCAGAGTCTGCAAGATCTCCTCACAGACTTGGACTTAGAAGAGAATAATAAAAAAACAGCTTTCGTCTCGTCCACCATCTGCATTTCTCAAAAATCCCAAACCAACAAATCAGAAAGGTACTGCGGAGTCTCCATGTCCACCAAAGGTCCTAACGCTGGGAAAATTATGATTGCTGCCTCCTGTCTTAGCAAATGGCATAAATATGTATCTGGTGCGGTGATGACCTATTATCCAAACACAGTCCAGAAAGATTACTTTGATGGAACAATTGAAGTACCTGGAAATATCAGGTGTGAGGCTTTTTGTCTCCGTGATGGTGCCAGAATGAAGCCTTGCAGATCATGTAAGAATTTGTTTGGCTTGAACACAGAAGACCTCAGAGAGTGGCCATATGGTAACTGTGCTGAAGCTGAGAGCCTGAGCAATTTGCTTGAAAATGAGAGAGAAGTTGAAACACATGTGGATGAATACTCAGCTGAAAAGGACAACAGGCAGAGAGCTGAGGATGAGGTTGGTAGGGTTCTTAGAACCGTGTTGCAAAGGATTCGGTTTAACTGGACAGGTGAATTTTACAACCCAGAACAAGAGTGAGATTTCATGAAATCATTTGCATTCATCATTCTGATAAATCAAAGATTCTCTGCTCTGACAGCATCTGTGTGGATTTTCTGTAATCACAGAGACGTGTATAAGCATGTTTACTTTCCATCTCCATGTAATTGTCACATTTAATAATTAAAACTGGCTTCTATGGGTTTTTGTTTGTTTGCTTACATATCTAGTGTTTAATGCAATGTGAAGCATTATCAGACAGCATTTATTGGGAAGAATCCCATGTTTATACTGGTCTGTACCCAGGGTACACAGAAAATAAAAACACATGTTTTCTTATTATGATCCCAACTATAATTTACTTAAGCAAAAGCACTACATGTGTAGTTATAATATTTATAGCAGTTACTGTTGAGCTTTAAATTTATCATCTTAAATGTTTATATGCTGATTATATTGCTTTATATAAGAAAGGCCTAACTCTGAGTACACTCTGTGCCAAAAAGTGCTGACAGGAAACTGCATGCTTTTGCAGAAACGTGCTTTTGCAGCTAGAAAGTGAAGCTGATATATATCAGTTTTAATTAGTTTTTACCAACTGCTTGCTAGGGCAATCCCACGAGTTTGGTGTTTTTGTATTGAACATGATTCCAAGTGCTTTCTATAACACATAGCAGAGGTGCCACAACAAAGACTGAGAAGAGGACAGGAAGAGACAGTGAAAGAGATGCACTCCTTCGCCATTCATGTTAAAGCGTTGCATAGCTTTAATTTTAGAGAGTGTTGCATAACTTTAGTCATTTTTCTACCACAGGTGAAGCCAAGAATTGTGAAGCTCTCTTTTGGCCAAATACCAGAATCTGTAAGAAGAAGAAAAAACAAACAATCAAATAGGTCATTATTAAGAGGACAACAATCTCTTGATGATTATCCACAGTGTCTTTGATAACTCTGAGATACAAACTGTCAAGGATATACACATCCCAGCAAACAATAGCTGTGTTTGACTAAAGCGATTAATAACAAGGACAGAGCTACAATCACTACAGTCAAACATAAAGGGCTTAATCCTGAATCCAAGTCTGAGCTGTGATGCCGTTGGTGCTGAAAGCTGCTCAGATCCTGAAGCTGCACGTTTTGTCTCTCTCTAACCAAACCAGCAGCAAAAGAAGACACATTTCGCTTCACATAAACATTGTCATGAATTCCCTCTTACTTTTGCTGGTTTGCTTCCACCACCATTAAAACACACACAGAAAAACAACACAGCACAGCTCTCTGCCTCTCTCAGTGTACTTTAAGAACACCGTTTCCCATCTCAAATCTCTGTTTTTGGCATTATTCGCTTGCTTGTTATGAAGCAGTCTACCGTTGTTTACAGCCATTTTTTTTAATGACTTCCGACAAGACAGCCTCATTTCTGCTGTTCAATACCAAATTTTATTTATTTTTTTCAAATTAAGTGAAACTGCAAAATGCTTAGCTGTGTCTCTATTAAAACCTCTTATTAAAACCTCTGAATCACTTCAGCAGCATCAGCCAATGTACATTTGTTGAGTCGTGGTTCTCGTCTGCTTTTGTTCTACTGCAGAATAATATTTTTAAGGTTATCTACTGTAAAAAGCTAGGCCAGGAAAATCTGCTTCATGGTTTTGTGTTTTATCCTCAGTTACTTTGACACAAAAGCATCTGCTGTGATGCTCACACCTCTGATGAAGTTTCACAAGTGTCAGTACTGATAAATGATCAGAATTATAATGTTTCTGACTCTCTGAGTAAGAATTAAATGGAATCTAATTGGGACCTTGTGAATTGGAATTGAACAGGTTCTAGAAATCAGTGATGATACTCAGCTCCAATACCCACCTATGATATTAGGCTTACGAACGCTGACTGGGTTTCATTTACCAGCTTTTTATGTTCTTCCTGCAGTTTCCTCCCCACATCACTCATCTTAACTTTTTTCCAGTCCTCCTCAGTCTAAACAGAACACACAACAATACAAAGAAAAGCTCAGGTGATTGATCTCTAACACTAGGCATCCCCAGTCTTATTCTTAGCAGTCTAACTTCTCACCATATCTTTGAAGGCCTCTCCATTGTAGTAGCGCTTGGATGCTGGATACTCTATCGTTTTGTCACATAGTTCCAGGAAACTGGAAGCCACCAGATGCAGCTCCTCTCCGTCATAGCCGTACAGCTTTTTGTCCTCACGCGTCATCAGCACAAGCTCGTCACATGGACATGAGGTGCCCTTTACCACACCAATAACCTGCATTTTTACAATCTCGGGAAGGTAGAATTTTCCCCAGGCGTTAACTTCATCATCATCCCCGTTGTATTTGGTGTTCTCAAGCTCTTCTATCCACAGGTCAGCACCACTTGGCTTCTTCAGGTGAACGCACATGCTTTTGTTTTTGGAAACAAAATCTTTCACCCATTTCAGGTACTTTTCACCTGGAAAGAAGCAGACAAGGAAATATGGATGAATGTAGAAGTGTTGGAAAAGACAAATAGCAAGGTTATCCTACAGCAGTTTGTGAAAATGTTGTATCTTGAAATAAGCAGGCAAAATGAGGATCTCACTTATCTCATATGTTCTGACTACCGACTTTCTTCAGTTAAAGGACAAAAAAAGGGCACACTGGAGGCTGACAGAGTGTGCAATGGTGGGAATCATTTTGCAGAACTCACTAAAGTTTGTTTCTCCTGGAACAAGCTTTCTACACTTCGGCAAATGAAAATACTGTGTTAAACTAAAAAAGAGCACCAGACCAAGGTCTACAGTACTAACAGAAAAGCATGCCGTTACCTGTTGCCTGTCGACACAGCTGCTGATCTTCCTCACCAAAAAAATGAGGATCCCTGAAAGGAATAGAAAGGTTATGTTAAAATGAATGACTGTCACGGTGATCATGGGAAGCTCCGAAATATCACAACAATAGCTACGAAATCACAAAATGCAGTGTGATGTCTGTAAGCACCAAACATGACATCTCTGCAAATTCATCTTGAAATATGTAGGTACCTCACACGTACAGCTGCAGCCATCTCAGCCATTTATCACTGTGGCTGCCAAGTGGCTGCCACTTCACAAGCGCATGGCACAACATAGAAGAGCCACCTCCACAGGACAAGACTCAGCAGTCCATCTGCATCTTAAGGATAAAGGACACTCTTTCGAGGATGCTAATGTTCACATTTTGGGCAGAGAGGACAGATGGTTTGAAAGAGGAGTGAAAGAAGCCATCTATGTCCACTGTGAGCGACCATCTTTGAACAGAGGCGGGGTTTACGACACCAACTCTCTGCCATCTATAATCCAGTTTTGAGATCCTTCCCAGACGCCTTAACGCCCACTCACATCCTGGGCCATCTGACCTCAGGAATTCGCATGATAAGGTGGGGCCAGGTTTCACAATGAACTCACCCGAAACTGGCTGATTGGGGCCCACACCCAGTTTCACACCTTGGCTCAGGCGATTAGAGGATCATCAGGGGGTCCTTTTGTCCCTCTGTGGGGGGTCACTCCCACTAGGTTTATATCTGGGACTCTCCACCATTTGACCTTAGAACTGAAGAAGCTTCTCGGATGAGAGGTGAAACGTCTTCAAGTAACTTAAAGAAGTCCAGACGCTTTTCTTTGCAAGCTCCTTTGACTACGATGACCTGGATGACTGAGAACCTTCACAGACATAAGGTGAATGTGACAAACAAAGCGCCTTCTTGTTCTCTGTGATAATGTAAAGTTATTAATGAAAAAACAAACGAGTAAAAAACGGACTGGAAACATGTCTTCAATCAAAACTCGACAAAAACAAAGAAACAGCCTCACTTCTCTGCGACGCTCCCTAAAAATGATGTTACGTGTTACGTACCAGAGATTTCTATACAGCCCTTTATCAAGCCGAGAGAAAGTGACGCAAAACCCCCCAACTAATAACGACTAGCAGAGAGGCTCAGCTGAGTGTAGTTACCTGGTTTGCAGACGCATACAGACGTTTCCTGTCCTCTCGGACGCAGCTGTGATAGAACATGTGGTGCATTACCGCCACCAACTGGCTTGGAGTGAGGACCGGAAATCGCTCATGCCAAATCAAAAAAATTTTTTTTTTCGTACCTTATCTGTGGAGTCAGCGCGTACAAGTCGTCATTCAAACAAAGGTAAGTCAGCTCGAGTACTGCGTGTGAAATGCGTTTGATTTCCCTGCAAACATTCACATTAGTGCAGCATAAATTCATTCATGAGGGGAAATTACAGTGAGAACATGTGGAGGCTGTTAGAGGGAGAAGATAGTGAGTTCAGTGCAGGGCTGTGCAGAGAGGTTTAAAGGGGCGGGTGCTCAAAGTTAAAAAGGGGCACATTGAACCAGGCTGAATAACAACAACACACATTCATCAAGAATCTAATATGGGAAGGGCAGGGCTGTGTTGGTCTGAGACTGTAGACATTAAAAAGTCCACAGGAGAGATGGTAGCTGATTAAACAAGTGTCATGAGATAATAACAAAATGCAAAGATTGGTGACAGCGCTTGGAACCATAAGGCAACAAAAAACTATGTATGTAAAAAAAATAAAAAAATAAATAAATAATATATATATATATATATATATATATATATATATATATATATATATATATATATACACACACACACACACAGTGGGGCAAAAAAGTATTTAGTCAGCCACCGATTGTGCAAGTTCCCCCACTTAAAATGATGACAGAGGTCAGTAATTTGCACCAGAGGTACACTTCAACTGTGAGAGACAGAATGTGAAAAAAAAATCCATGAATTCACATGGTAGGATTTGTAAAAATTTATCCGTAAATCAGGGTGGAAAATAAGTATTTGGTCACCTCAAACAAGGAAAATCTCTGGCTCTCACAGACCTGTAACGTCTTCTGTAAGAAGCTTTTCTGTCCCCCACTCGTTACCTGTATGAATGGCACCTGTTTGAACTCATCATCTGTATAAAAGACACCTGTCCACAGCCTCAAACAGTCAGACTCCAAACTCCGCCATGGCCAAGACCAAAGAGCTCTCGAAGGACACCAGGAAAAGTATTGTAGACCTGCACCAGACTGGGAAGAGTGAATCTACAATAGGCAAGCAGCTTGGTGTGAAAAAATCAACTGTGGGAGCAATCATCAGAAAATGGAAGACATACAAGACCACTGATAATCTCCCTCGATCTGGGGCTCCACGCAAGATCTCATCCCGTGGGGTCAAAATGATCATGAGAACGGTGAGCAAAGATCCCAGAACCACACGGGGGGACCTGGTGAATGACCTGCAGAGAGCTGGGACCACAGTAACAAAGGTCACCATCAGTAACACACTACAACGGCAGGGAATCAAATCCCGCAGTGCCAGACGTGTTCCGCTGCTGAAGCCAGTGCATGTCCAGGCCCGTCTGAAGTTTGCCAGAGAGCACATGGATGATACAGCAGAGGATTGGGAGAATGTCATGTGGTCAGATGAAACCAAAGTAGAACTTTTTGGTATAAACTCAACTCGTCGTGTTTGGAGGACGAAGAATACTGAGTTGCATCCCAAGAACACCATACCTACTGTGAAGCATGGGGGTGGAAACATCATGCTATGGGGCTGTTTTTCTGCCAAGGGGACAGGACGACTGATCCGTGTTAAGGACAGAATGAATGGGGCCATGTATCGTGAGATTTTGAGCCAAAACCTCCTTCCATCAGTGAGAACTTTGAAGATGAAACGAGGCTGGGTCTTTTAATTTGCACCAGAGGTACACTTCAACTGTGAGAGACAGAATGTGAAAAAAAATCCATGAATCCACATGGTAGGATTTGTAAAGAATTTATTCGTAAATCAGGGTGGAAAATAAGTATTTGGTCAATAACAAAAATACAACTCAATACTTTGTAACATAACCTTTGTTGGCAATAACAGAGGTCAAACGTTTACTATAGGTCTTTACCAGGTTTGCACACACAGTAGCTGGTATTTTGGCCCATTCCTCCATGCAGATCTTCTCGAGAGCAGTGATGTTTTGGGGCTGTTGCCGAGCAACACGGACTTTCAACTCCCGCCACAGATTTTCTATGGGGTTGAGGTCTGGAGACTGGCTAGGCCACTCCAGGACTTTCAAATGCTTCTTACGGAGCCACTCCTTTGTTGCCCGGGCGGTGTGTTTTGGATCATTGTCATGTTGGAAGACCCAGCCTCGTTTCATCTTCAAAGTTCTCACTGATGGAAGGAGGTTTTGGCTCAAAATCTCACGATACATGGCCCCATTCATTCTGTCCTTAACACGGATCAGTGGTCCTGTCCCCTTGGCAGAAAAACAGCCCCATAGCATGATGTTTCCACCCCCATGCTTCACAGTAGGTATGGTGTTCTTGGGATGCAACTCAGTATTCTTCGTCCTCCAAACACGACGAGTTGAGTTTATACCAAAAAGTTCTACTTTGGTTTCATCTGACCACATGACATTCTCCCAATCCTCTGCTGTATCATCCATGTGCTCTCTGGCAAACTTCAGACGGGCCTGGACATGCACTGGCTTCAGCAGCGGAACACGTCTGGCACTGCGGGATTTGATTCCCTGCCGTTGTAGTGTGTTACTGATGGTGACCTTTGTTACTTTGGTCCCAGCTCTCTGCAGGTCATTCACCAGGTCCCCCCGTGTGGTTCTGGGATCTTTGCTCACCGTTCTCATCATCATTTTGACCCCACGGGATGAGATCTTGCGTGGAGCCCCAGATCGAGGGAGATTATCAGTGGTCTTGTATGTCTTCCATTTTCTGATGATTGCTCCCACAGTTGATTTTTTCACACCAAGCTGCTTGCCTATTGTAGATTCACTCTTCCCAGTCTGGTGCAGGTCTACAATACTTTTCCTGGTGTCCTTCGAAAGCTCTTTGGTCTTGGCCATGGCGGAGTTTGGAGTCTGACTGTTTGAGGCTGTGGACAGGTGTCTTTTATACAGATGATGAGTTCAAACAGGTGCCATTCATACAGGTAACGAGTGGGGGACAGAAAAGCTTCTTACAGAAGACGTTACAGGTCTGTGAGAGCCAGAGATTTTCCTTGTTTGAGGTGACCAAATACTTATTTTCCACCCTGATTTACGAATAAATTCTTTACAAATCCTACCATGTGAATTCATGGATTTTTTTTTCACATTCTGTCTCTCACAGTTGAAGTGTACCTCTGGTGCAAATTACTGACCTCTGTCATCATTTTAAGTGGGGGAACTTGCACAATCAGTGGCTCACTAAATACTTTTTTGCCCCACTGTAATCTAGGAATGTGTCAGGCCTGAGGCCTTAACTCATTTGGTGTCTCACTATATTTTACTCTACTTGGCAACAGATGACCAGAGTCAATAATTAGCCCCAGAGACCCTGAGGGCTTGAAGTTTATTACCTTGTATGGAAGGTGTTACAGAAAAGAGAAGTTCTGTGTCTGTTTATAGCCGTTAAAGATGTACAAGATGTACCATTAATAATAATGGATTGGGTTTATATAGCGCTTTTCAAGGCACCCAAAGCGCTTTACAATGCCACTATTCATTCACTCTCACATTCATACACTGGTGGAGGCAGCTACGGTTGTAGCCACAGCTGCCCGAGGGCAGACTGACAGAAGCGAGGCTGCCATATCGCGCCATCGGCCCCTCTGGCCAACACCAGTAGGCAAGTAGGGTAAAGTGTCTTGCCCAAGGACACAACGACCAGGGCAGAGAGCCCGGGGATTGAACCGGTGACCTTCCAGTTACAGATACGCTTCCCCACCCCCTGAGCCACGGTGTGACTAATGTATTGACGCCGGGGGGGGGGGGGGGGGGGGGGGGGGGTGCGTGTACCCCACTGCTTTGTAAGTGTCCACAACATGTATTTTTGTCAGAAGTCATAGGCTGATGTTTTCTCCTGTGTGTTAATAAACTCATCGCTTGATTGCACTACTCTGGGGCCTCCGTGGTTTGTCTCACTGCTCTACATTGATAGATTTCGCGACACAATCCACTGTGAGCAGCACTTGGTGATGGTGGGAAGAAGAACTCCCTTTGACACAAAGATCCTCCCAGTGAAAACAGGCTCCAGGAGGAGCATCTACCATGACTGGTTGCAGGGTGAGGGGAAAGAGAAGAGATGAGCTCAGAGAGACAAGAACAAAACACAAACTAAGGAGAGAGAAGACAAAAGACATGCAGTAGTGACATATAAAAGCATCAGGAGTGAAAAGAGGGGAGAAGAAAGCAGAGCATCATGGGAAGTCCACCAACAGCCTGAGCCTATAGCAGCATAACTAAGGGATGGTTCACCTGATCCAGCTCGAACTATAAGCTTTATCAAAAAGGAAAGTTTGCAGCTGATCTTCAAAGTAGAGAGGGTGTCTGTCTCCTGAACTCAAACTGGGAGCTGCTGCCACACCCAGTCCAACATAGCCAGGCTGAGTCGTTAGATTAGTCCCACGTAAAGTCAGAAAGTCATTATTTATGTCACATTTTAGTGCAAATGTAGAAAAACTGTCCAAAAGTTATTTCTAAATCTGATATTAAACAGTTTAAATGGTGAAAAAAGCTGTAAAGAAAACAGAAAGAGTCAATAAAAGCCTCTTTAGAGGGTCACCAGTTTAAAACTCAGACATTTAAACTGGTGATTCTCCTTCTCTGCTCCATTTCCTCTCTAGACTTCCTGTTGCTAGGAGGGATTTGATTGGCTGAACGTCCTTTTAACCTTTCTTTAGTTCTTTGGGTGCTAATCAAAGAGGAAAACACACGAGTCATGTGACGTGACATAAGGAGCGCTCTGATTGGTTGGGATTGACAAACTATGGTGCTGTTTGCAAGCTTCGCTTTGCAGAGGCAAGAAAATCTCTTAGATAGTGATGAGACGCTCCACAGTGACATTTCCACACTTTGGAGCTTCTGAAGTGCAGATGTTTGGAAACGCTGCTCCAACGTGTGGTTCAAACACTCAGGTCACGTGACCTCAGCTGCCACAGGTGGCATACCTGCTGCTTCCATGTTAGCATGTTAGCTCCAACAGGTGGTCAGTGTGAGAGCAGAAGATGATATCAGTGACATCCAAACAAGGAAGGAAGAGACTGTTGAAGGCAGCGAGCTGTGACTGCTGTGAACAGTGTCCTCACACTATTTTCTCCCTGTGTCAACATACATGAGGCTGCTTCAGCTGCAACACACCACAAACACCTTTATACAACTAAATATACTGAGAGCACACTGCTGTGGTTGCTCTGGTAACCATCCATATATCCAGCTGTTTGGGGCCGAGTCTGCTTCCTCATCCTAGGGAAAAACCCTCAAAGTTTCATGTGTTTTTGACTTGAAGCTTTTTGTGATTTGGTTTTATTTGTTGTTCTATACACTGTGAAACAAAGCTAAAAGCCCCTGTGGTACAGTGGGGGACTCAAACCCAGGACCCAACCTGCTCCAACAACAGTCAGAAGGATTTTGTTAAGTCTCATTTTCTCTTCATTAGGAAAACATCAATAATGAAGAGCACATGTTTATAGAGGCACATTCAGACCAATGACAACAGTCCATTCACACTGCCCTCCACCTTTTTAAATGTGAGTAAACACATCATGGTTCTGGTGCTGATGTGGTATCAGGGACAGGTGATGATTTTGAACTCAGTCTGAGGTTTGATTACATTGAACCTGCACTGCTTTATCCTGTTTATGACACATTTATACTCAAAGTCGCAGCTGGATAACAAAGAACGAGGAAAAACACATTTGTTGAGAGAATTGTTAACAAATGTGGTGAGAGTGTTGTAATAGTTACAGACAGAACTATGATTTATTTATTTAAATGCATTCAAGGACATTTTTTTACTCACGCTATGTCTCTTCCACAATGTTATTTTTCTGTCCTACAACGTACGTTACAATTACATTAGCATGACCATTTATCCAAATTAGGCGATGACATCATTTAGCGACTTGCAGCGACTTTTAGGACAGCCAATAGCGATTTTCCTTACTGAGGAATTGGCAACACCAGGAGCAGTGGGTGGATGGCAGCATCATCATGAAGGATCAGTGTGAGAACACATCATCATCCACAAAGAAAACCAGTCTGAGTGTCTGATGCTCTTGTTAGAAAGACGCAGTCGCAGCTTGTGGGTGCAGTTAGCTGGTTTGCTAGTTAGCTGCTCTGCTAGTTTGCTGGGAGCTAACTCACTCGAACATTTGATGCTAAACTGTCTAAACTGTGTGAGCAGCATTCATTGCTGCTCTGTGTTACTCTCCAGCCTCTCTTTCACTTAGTCCTCTCAGTTTTTTCCTCCTTACAAACTAGAAAACCTTCTTTTTCAGCTTCTCCTCCACAGCCGAGCTGTGGCTAAGTTGCTACCAGCACGCAGGCTCGGTGTGTACAAATTCATGGGCTGCGTCCTCCTGAGGACACATTTGTAGACAGATTACGTCACAGCGACGCACCGAAGGCTGTCCAAATTCCTCCGAATGCAGCCGACAAATGCGTCCTCCTTTTCCCCGAATTTGAAGGATGGGTCGGGTGTGTCCTTCGTGGCCCACCATATCCCAGAATTCATTGTGCGGCCCAGCCAAACTCCAGTTTCCGGTAATGGTGACCGCTACTAAGTTTTAAAATTACTCTTATTAATCTTCCTGGGTCACAAAATAAACTTTTAACATATTTTCAGGGGAGAATGTGGGTGTGTAAACTTCAAATATCTGCTCGGTTTATGAAGATATTGCATATTTGCAAAAGTGCAAAAGTGCAAAAGTGCTTCGACGTTTTCGGCGACGTCTGTTACCCAGCTAGTCGAGAGCTCGAGGGTCACTGAAGCCGCAGAGAACGGCACAACTCCCGGCACATCATTTTCAGATCACCGCGGACTTTCGCTACTCAGGTTAAAAGTAATATTAGTAACATATGACTGAATCTATATCTCACTTAAAGCTTTCTGTAAATGAAAGAATCAGTGAAAATGAGGCACTTCAGCTGATTTTAAACAAAAACACTGAACATAACCTGATCCAGACCAGGTTATTGGTTCAGCATCAGTAACGGTGATGTAGCCAGGTAGAAACAGAGCTAGACAGACAAACATTTATGCTCACAATCACACATCTCCAGTTAACCCAGCATGCATGTTTTTGGACTGTGGGAGGAAGCAGAGAACCTGAAGACAACCCACACAGGCCACACTATCACTCTTATTTACAGAATTATAATCTAATTAGATGATAAAGTAATAAATTATTTGGTATTTTAATGAAAATACATTTTAAGCAATAGCTTATAAGTCAACAATTATAGTTAAAAAAGTGACAAATCAAACAGTCAATAAAACCTTCTACAGCTGAAACTAATGTAGACAATGTTGGGGGAGGAATTAAAAGTAAAAACCAGGTGATGATAACTACCAAAATAAAACAGGAAGTGAATAACATTCAAGCTCACTTTAAGCTCGACAGTCAAACTCTGTTTTGTATTAATCTATTGTTTTGAATTTTTGTTTACATTTTATGTTTAAGTGAGGCAATGAGTCATATCACTGACCAAATACACAGGGAGTGCAGAATTATTAGGCAAGTTGTATTTCTGAGGAATAATTTTATTATTGAACAACAACCATGTTCTCAATGAACCCAAAAAACTCATTAATATCAAAGCTGAATGTTTGTGGAAGTAGTTTTTAGTTTGTTTTTAGTTTTAGCTATTTTAGGGGGATATCTGTGTGTGCAGGTGACTATTACTGTGCATAATTATTAGGCAACTTAACAAAAAACAAATATATACCCATTTCAATTATTGATTTTTACCAGTGACACCAATATAACATCTCCACATTCACAAATATACATTTCTGACATTCAAAAACAAAAGAAAAACAAATCAGCGACCAATATAGCCACCTTTCTTTGCAAGGACACTCAAAAGCCTGCCATCCATGGATTCTGTCAGTGTTTTGATCTGTTCACCATCAACATTGCGTGCAGCAGCAACCACAGCCTCCCAGACACTGTTCAGAGAGGTGTACTGTTTTCCCTCCTTGTAAATCTCACATTTGATGATGGACCACAGGTTCTCAATGGGGTTCAGATCAGGTGAACAAGGAGGCCATGTCATTAGTTTTTCTTCTTTTATACCCTTTCTTGCAGCCACGCTGTGGAGTACTTGGACGCGTGTGATGGAGCATTGTCCTGCATGAAAATCATGTTTTTCTTGAAGGATGCAGACTTCTTCCTGTACCACTGCTTGAAGAAGGTGTCTTCCAGAAACTGGCAGTAGGACTGGGAGTTGAGCTTGACTCCATCCTCAACCCGAAAAGGCCCCACAAGCTCATCTTTGATGATACCAGCCCAAACCAGTACTCCACCTCCACCTTGCTGGCGTCTGAGTGGGACTGGAGCTCTCTGCCCTTTACCAATCCAGCCACGGGCCCATCCATCTGGCCCATCAAGACTCACTCTCATTTCATCAGTCCATAAAACCTTAGAAAAACCAGTCTTGAGATATTTCTTGGCCCAGTCTTGACGTTTCAGCTTGTGTGTCTTGTTCAGTGGTGGTCGTCTTTCAGCCTTTCTTACCTTGGCCATGTCTCTGAGTATTGCACACCTTGTGCTTTTGGGCACTCCATTGATGTTGCAGCTCTGAAATATGGCCAAACTGGTGGCAAGTGGCATCTTGGCAGCGGCACGCTTGACTTTTCTCAGTTCATGGGCAGTTATTTGGCTCCTTGGTTTTTCCACACGCTTCTTGCGACCCTGTTGACTATTTTGAATGAAACGCTTGATTGTTCGATGATCACGCTTCAGAAGCTTTGCAATTTTGAGACTGCTGCATCCCTCTGCAAGATATCTCACTATTTTTGACTTTTCTGAGCCTGTCAAGTCCTTCTTTTGACCCATTTTGCCAAAGGAAAGGACGTTGCCTAACAATTATGCACACCTGATATAGGGTGTTGATGTCATTAGACCACACCCCTTCTCATTACAGAGATTCACATCACCTAATATGCTTAATTGGTAGTAGGCTTTCGAGCATATACAGCTTGGAGTAAGACAACATGCATGAAGAGGATGATGTGGACAAAATACTCATTTGCCTAATAATTCTGCACTCCCTGTATATTTCATCTTTTCAGTCAGAAATAATCAATTGATCATATTTTTATTACTAAATGTTTCTGAAAATCAAATTCTGATATCTGAACAAACAGCTCTGTAAAAACCTTCAGCATACAGGAATCGAACTAGAAGGTTTGGTGGATGAAGCACTGCTAAAATAAAGATTTTGGACTCAGGAGCAGATGGGACATTTCATTGCAAATGAAAGACAGAAAGTGAACAAATATCACTAAAAACCCCAGACACTAATTTCTACATTAAGACTTTTTTAAAAATCAATTTCCTGTTTATGCAGTAATAGAAATCAGGTTTAACGTGATCATCATTGGAAAATTTTAAATCCTGACCTGAGAGTTTCCATTTTACAGTGTGGACTCTTCACTCCAGCAGACAGAAGCTTCACTCCTGAATCCTGCAGGTCAGAGTTACTCAGGTCCAGCTGTCTCAGACTAGAGGACTGGGAGCTGAGAGCTGAGGACAGAGCTTCATAGCCTCTCTCTGAGAGCTTACAGTGACTCAGTCTGAAAAATGACAGATAAACATTAAACAAACACTGTTGTTAAGTTGCAATGAGGGTGCACTAAAGAGTTATTAGATTTAGCAATTAATCCTGTGTTTTTACTGAGAGTCAACAAATGGATGACGCTGACATTTGTTAACTGACAATGGTCAATCAATTCTGGTATTCTATTGCAAATGCCAATTGGGCTCCATGTGCCGGGCAGTGCATTAGCACCAAAGTAGCTGACATATTAATCAATAACTCTGCTCATTAAATTATCATAAAACTATTACAGAAGTTTAACTGACTTTTTTCCCATTTAGTGGATTCTTATTGGTTAATTCTGTCAATTGATGAAAAGCACAACATAACTTGATCTCACCTCAGAGTATTCAGTTTGCAGTCTGGACTTCTCAGTCCTGCAGAAAGATGCCTCACTGCTGGATCCTGCAGGTTGTTGTTACTTAGGGCCAGCTCTCTCAGTGTAGAAGACTGGGAGCTGAGAGCTGAGGACAGAGCTTCATAGCCTCTCTCTGAGAGCTTACAGTGACTCAGTCTGAAAAATGACAGATAAACATTAAACAAACACTGTTGTTAAGTTGCAATGAGGGTGCACTAAAGAGTTATTAGATTTAGCAATTAATCCTGTTTTTTTACTGAGAGTCAACAAATGGATGACGCTGACATTTGTTAACTGACAATGGTCAATCAATTCTGGTATTCTATTGCAAATGCCAATTGGGCTCCATGTGCCGGGCAGTGCATTAGCACCAAAGTAGCTGACATATTAATCAATAACTCTGCTCATTAAATTATCATAAAACTATTACAGAAGTTTAACTGACTTTTTTCCCATTTAGTGGATTCTTATTGGTTAATTCTGTCAATTGATGAAAAGCACAACATAACTTGATCTCACCTCAGAGTATTCAGTTTGCAGTGTGGACTTCTCAGTCCTGCAGAAAGATACCTCACTGCTGGATCCTGCAGGTTGTTGTTACTTAAGTCCAGCTCTCTCAGTGTAGAAGACTGGGAGCTGAGAACTGAGGACAGAGCTTCACAGCCTCTGTCTGAGAGGTCAGGGACACTCAGGCTAAAAAACAAAATAAAAACACAATTTGAAAAACTGTAATTTGATAACAAACTGTTATCAAATGACAAGTTAAATGAACTCTCTGACCAGTTACAGAGACTCAGTCTGGGGGAACAGAAAATATTTTAAAAGTCCACGTAGTAAAGAGATTAGAAATGTGGCAGATGATTATAACTTTAGACCAAAAAGGTCCCTCTCGCTCATATATTTGTTAAAACAAGAATAAACGCTCATCTTGATTTGCTTTGAATTTTTATTGACTTCTTATGCTGATTCATAAAGAATATGACTTCATCTGACCTGAGAGACTGAAAAACAATCAAGCATGCATGATTGAATCTGCCAGCAGCTGCAGATCCTTGGAGCTGTACTGGTGATGCTGATTGTAACATATAGAAGTGAACTCCTCTTCAGCTGAGCAATAAGACCAGAGGAGGAATGAGGGAGTTGATCACCTATGGCTCCATCACAGTCTTTGAACATCTTCAGTCAGTACAGAATGATGCTGCGAGGCTTTAACCAGCACATGAAACAGACTGGACATTACTCCAGTTTAATCTCTTCACACTGGTAACCAGTTCATTTTAGGCTTTATTTAAAGTTTTAGTCCTTACTTTTAGTCCCAGTCTATATTTCTGACTTTCTACAATCCTACAGCTCTTCTCACATCTGAGATCTTCCAGTTAAAGGCTGTTACTGGTCCCACTAACTCATTTATTCAGACTCTAGTATTCAGAGTGGCCTTTAACTAGTTTTAGGCTGTATGATGTTCAGTGTTTGCTGTTTAATGTTTTTATTGCCTGTTTCTATTGTAAAGCACTTTGTGATTTTTGACCTGTGAAAGCTGCTGTATGAATAAAGTTTACTTACAGGATGATTCTGGATATGACTTTGATAAAAGCTGACACCCAGATATGTTTAAGACACTGACATTTACTGCTGCTATCAAACATTAACTATAATATACTGTATTTAGTAGGGGTGCAACGATATTCGTATCGATATTGAACCGTTCGATACAGTGCTTTCGGTTCGGTACGCATATGTATCGAACAATACAAAATTTGTAATTTATTTTATCAATTTTCCTTCTGATGATGCTGTCTGTGTTGAGCGCTCAGTGAATCTGCGTTCGACTACTCCGCCTAGGCTGTACTGTCGAGCGCAGATCCACTGAGCGCTCCACACAGACAGCATAGTCAGGAGGAAGAGCACAGGGCAAGCTAGCGAGACAGAAGTTAAGCTCTCAGCAACATGGACCTCCCCCACTCTCATTCAGATCTGGCGTTTGGAATTATTTTGGTTTTCATGTGACGTATGACCCTGAAGGTAAGCGAGTCATGGACTAAAGTAAAACAGTATGTTGGATGTGCCACGCAATGCTCAATTACATTGGTGTGAACTAGTGTGTTAGCGCAGTTAGCTCGTTAACGTGTTGGCCGTCTAGCCCCATGCACGGAGCGATCGGCGGTAGCTCGTTAACGGAGATTTGCCGTGTTGTGGCGTTAAGGTCATTTCAACGAGATTAACCTGAAAGCACTAGTGGGAACACAACGAATATGACTGCACATTTACGCCGACATCATCCTAGTGCAAAGACAAAAACAACAAGCATGCTACTAACTTTAGCCGAGTCATTTAGACAGCTGTTAGCACATGATTCTCCTTATGCTGCTGAGAATATAGCCCAGAAGAAGCGGATAGTATAGCTTTTATTTTGGAAAGAGACATTTCTCTGTAATAAACTCTCTTTTCCAAATATGAGTGATTCCTCAATCAGATACAGGGCTCGCAAAATCGCTAGCCCGACGTCCCGGAGCTAGCGATTTTTTCAGTCGGGCTACCAAAATCTATCTCTTCCCTGCCCGTCGGGCTATTGTAGGAAGTAAAAATATATGTCAATGCTTTTGCATTCTTTCAGAAATGTAGCTGGGTAATTATGTCATTGGCATCGGTGAGCCACTGTCAATATGTGACATATTGAAATCGCGTTTGAATTTGCTTTCACTTTGCAATCGTGCGAACTGTGTATAGAGAGCGACAGTACTGATCTGTGAGTGATGATAATTTGTGCACCAATTCCTCTGACATCGTCTTATTAATCGTTAGCTTACTATGCAAACATGACAAGTGAAATCTCCCGCAGCTTAAACATGTGAGAGGTTGATCACGCAGAGCATCGCTGAGCTTATGTGAGTGCGTGTGTAAAAGCAGCAGGAGAAGTTATGATAAATCAGACTATAAGGCAAAAAGAAAGTGCAGCTTTATGGTTTCATGGACAAAATAATTTCTGTGGCTGCAATATGATGAGCTAAATAACCAGGGCTGCACATAAGTAGTCTGCAGGTGCGCATTCGCTGTCAAAATAAAAAACACGCACAAGGGTTAGGGTTAAATTTAAAAACTGTACTTTTGAGTTAAAATATATATTTATAATTTTAATAAATGACAAATTAAAAAGGCATGAACATTTTTTTTGTATCGAAAAAATATCGAACCGTGACACCAAAGTATCGAACCGAACCGTGAATTTTGTGTATCGTTGCACCCCTAGTATTTAGTGCTGATGATCATGTAAATAAATATGTTTAAGTTTTTAAGGGTCCATCACACATTACACTATTTATGTTATAGATAAAAGCCTGATCACAGATTTACTCACAGAGCTTTGTTGGAGGCTTTGACCACTGGCAGCAGCCTCAGAAGAGCCTCCTCTGAAGCAGAGTATTTCTGCAGGTCAAACACATCCAGATCTTCTTCTGATGACAGTAAGATGAAGACCAGAGCTGACCACTGAGCAGAAGACAGTTTGCCATTGGAGACAAGTCCTAATGTTATGTACCGTTGGATCTCCTCCACTAGAGAACAATCATCCAGTTCATTCAGACAGTGGAACAGATTGATGCTTTTTTCTGCAGACAGATTCTCACTGAGCTTCTTCTTGATGTACTGGACTGTTTCCTGATTGGTCTGTGAGTTACTTCCTGTCTGTGTCAGCAGACCTCGTAGGAGAGTCTGATTGGTCTGCAGTGAAAGACCCAGGAGGAAGCGGAGGAACAAGTCCAGGTGTCCATTTGGACTCTGTAAGGCCTTGTTCACAGCACTCTGGTAGAAGTGTGTCTCTGCAGATTCTCCTGTTTCAGACTTCTTGGATGTTGTTTGTTGTTGTTCCAGCAGATTGAGTCCAGAGTTGATGAAGGTCAGATGGACATGAAGAGCAGCCAGAAACTCCTGAACACTCAGATGGATGAAGCAGAACACCTTGTCCTGGTACAGTCCGCTCTCCTCTTTAAAGATCTGTGTGAACACTCCTGAGTACACTGAGGCTGCTCTGATATCGATGCCACACTCTGTCAGGTCTGATTCATAGAAGATCAGGTTTCCTTTCTGCAGCTGATCAAAAGCCAGTTTTCCCAGAGACTCCATCATCTTCCTGCTCTCTGGACTCCAGTGTGCATCTGTCTCAGCTCCTCCATCATACTTGACCTTCTTCACTTTGGCCTGAACCACCAGGAAGTGGATGTACATCTCAGTCAGGGTCTTGGGCAGCTGTCCTCCCTGTCTGGTTTCCAGCACATCCTCCAGAACTGTAGCAGTGATCCAGCAGAAGACTGGGATGTGGCACATGATGTGGAGGCTTCGTGATGTCTTGATGTGGGAGATGATCCTGCTGGCCTGCTCCTCATCTCTGAATCTCTTCCTGAAGTACTCCTCCTTCTGTGGGTCAGTGAACCCTCTGACCTCTGTCACCATGCCAACACAGTCAGGAGGGATCTGATTGGCTGCTGCAGGTCGTGTGGTTATCCAGAGGTGAGCAGAGGGAAGCAGTTTCCCCCTTATGAGGTTTATCAGCAGCACATCCACTGAGGTGGACTTTCTAGGGTCAGTTAGGATTGTAGTTTTGTGGAAGTCCAGAGGAAGTCGACACTCATCCAGACCATCAAAGATGAACACAACCTGGAAGTCTTCAAAGCTGCAGATTCCTGCTTCTTTGGTTTCAGTAAAGAAGTGATGAACAAGTCCCACCAAGCTGAACTTTTCCTCTTTCAGCACATTCAGCTCTCTGAAAGTGAATGGAAATATGAACTGGATGTCCTGGTTGGCTTTGTCTTCAGCCCAGTCCAGGCTGTATTTCTGTGTTAAGACTGTTTTCCCAATGCCAGCCACTCCCTTTGTCAGCACTGTTCTGATTGGTTCGTCTCTTCCAGGTGAGGCTTTAAAGATGTCTTCTTGTCTGATGGTTGTTTCTGGTCTGTCTGGTTTCCTGGATGCTGTTTCAATCTGTCTGACCTCATGTTCATCATTGACCTCTGCAGTCCCTCCCTCTGTGATGTAGAGCTCTGTGTAGATCTGATTCAGGAGGGTTGGGTTTCCTGCTTTAGCGATGCCCTCAAACACACACTGGAACTTCTTCTTCAGGGTGGATTTAAGGTTACGATGACAAACTGCAGCTTGAAGTTCTGAAAGAGAAGAAACATGTAGAATATCTTTTGAAAGTGGAAACAAACACTTAATTCCAAAAGAATGAATCTTTAAAACATGTTGCTCCATCTCATAAGACATCAGTAAATTTCTCATTTATCCAGCAGCTTAAATCTTTAGATAAATCCTCTTACTGCTCTGCAGACGGTCAGCCAGCTCCTCCTGCTTCATTCTCCTCAGAAAGTCCACTATGATCTTCACAAACGCCTCTCTGCTGCTGCTCCTCTGACTCTCTAAGCATTCTGGGTAATCTGGACTCAGAACCTTCTGGATCTTCTTCAGCTCGTTCTTCACAAAAGTGATGATGTTGTCCTCCAGCAGCTGGAACAGAATATTTATGAATGAGCCAATCAGACTGAAATCATGGAGCCAAACATCAGATCCATGTTGGACACACTGACGATCCACTGGTCTACAAAGAGCAGCATGGAGATGACTGTGAACAGAACAGATGTAACAGTAGTTGTTGTACATGTACAGACCATAAATATGGAGTCCAGCTGTGTTTGATGCTGCTGGGCAGACTGACCACTGGGAACCTCTGAGCTCTGCTGCTCCACTCTGTGGAGGAACCATGAAGGATTAGATCAACACAGGATAAAGATCCAGGAGTTTCTGCTCAAATAACTTCATCTGAATCAAGTCTGTCAAGCTTTAAACTCTCAGATTCTGAAGATATATTTTCTGTTTTCTATGAACTTTCTTTCATCAGTGATGGAAGTGATGATGTTGCAGAAGCTCAGAGGAAACTTTGAGAAAACTGTGATGAACCATCAACTAATGCTCTCAGGAGGCCAAAGGTCCCTGAATGTAACTGTGCAGTAGAGTCGAGTCTAATCAATGATCTGACAGAAGAACATTAAAAAGGAGTTACCACTGCTGTCAAAATTAACATGTAGGGTTAGGGTTAGGGGTTCATCTGTTATCATGATTAACATGATAAAAACCTTTAACACGACACATCTGGATGCAGAACAACTCAAAATCCCTGAAATGTTTCTATCAACGCACTTCGGGCAGTTTGTCCGAGTAGAGTTACCTTTGCACACGTGCAGATGTGCAGCACATCTGTTAGTGACGGCAGCTGAACCAATCAGCTCAATATGGAAGATGACAAGCACACACTGACCTCTCGATGGAAAGTTTGAGCATTAAAAAAATAACAAGACGGACCAGCCGACCAACATGAAGGATTCTGTACATCGTGACAGAAGGAATTTTCTTTTCACCGAAGCACTTCCAGCTTAAAATATCACAACGATGCAAAGCACTGATGACACAACTGCCAAGTGGACAAACTGCAGACCTGTTAGTGTTGTTAATAACATAGTTTTGGTTCCTCGTGTCAAAGACTTGAAGAAGAGTGACAGAGAGTGTTAGACTGCTGCAGGATCAGTGCCACCTCCACAGACCTGTGAAGAAAATGATTGTTTGACAGATGGGCTCAGATTCAGGATCAGCTGAGGAGTTTGTGGCTGACAGAATCCTGCAGGTACAGAGCAGAGCCCATCATTAGCATGCAGGACTGTCCCTGGGGGGGTCGGCTCATTCAGGAGGTTAATCAATGTTTACATGTTCAATAAACATGTTAAGTGTGTAAATTTGCCCTTTTCTCTCGAGTCTGTTTGCTCATGAAATGAACTTTGATTCGTTTACATTAAAAATGATGTTTAATGGTGATTAATCCAAATGAATCCACAGTAACCCTGTGATGAGTCTGATTAAACATTTTCATTAACAGCAGTAATATAGATTATATATGATTATATATTAGTGCACACTTAGCTTTTAGTATATATGTTTGTTACAAAGTTGTATTTACAGCAGAGAAGCTGAGTTAAAGACTGAAAACTATTCAAAGTCTCTTTGAATTGAAGCGTTTAACATTCTTTGTGTTTATTCTGCATTGACTTCATTATATGGTGTAAACGTCTGTTACAGGCTTAAATATAAAGTTGGAAAAATGTAACTGCAGCTATTGATCAAGTAATTGTGATTAATCAGGATTAATGACAGAAGATTGTGTCATTAATTAGTCATGTTTTAATCTACTGACAGCACTAGTGTTCACTCTGGTGCCTCCAACTGTTTTACGCCCTTTCAACACCTTCGTGGTCAAAAGTGTACACGCACAAAATCTACAATAAAACCCTCACGCAGCAATAGGACAGACACACAATCCATTTATCTCTGTGTCTCAAACACACACACGTGTATTCAAAGCCTCGATTTGTTCATATTTCATCTGTTGTGTTTTTATCTTCAGCGTTTTCAGTGTTGCTGCATTTACACCAAAAATGTTTCCATTGATGAATCAGATTGATTTGAATGTGTTTCATCCATACAAATCCCTCCCTGGTGGTCACATGACTCTATAACATAACAGGAGTCATGTGACAAGAGTTTCATGCTGTAAAATGTCAAAATGGTTGAATGTGGTGGAGTAAAAATGTGAGATGTCAACTACTTTTCTTCAATATGAAATGTTTGCAGGGCCTGACAGGAAGTGGACGGACGCTCTGATCACTTCCTGTTTGCTGAAGTGGGTTTTCAGTTGTTTAGAAACCAAAGGCTTGTTTTAAAAGACAGTTTAAATGGGACTGAGGGAACGACGTGTTTGTAGTTTATATCCAACAACATCAAGCAGTTAAATCAAAGAGCTCATGTTGCTAACAGCTCACCTCTCTGCAGCAGACACAGGCTGGGATTTAAATTCAATGGGATGACCTTTAGACCGGTCACTCTGTAAGGACACAGAGCTGGGTGGAGGTCCAGGCTGGTTCCTGTGAATAATGATGCAGCAGTGATGTGAGTGCTGAGCTGTGACATGGAGAAGAGTCATGGACAGTTAGAGATGGTCATCTCACCTCTGAGCTTTGGTCTGGCTCTCATGTTCCCCACACAGAGTGCTTTTAGAGGGAGGGGCTCCCTCCTCTCTGTCCTCACACTGATCCATGCTGCTCAATTCAGCTCACACACACTTTCTACCTGCAGAGGAAACAAATCATTCATGTGCACATCAGCTGAAATCCTCCTTTCATCATGTGTGCTGTCCAAATATCAGCTGCTTCTTTCCTGCTTCATCTCAGTGTCAGCTGGATGCAGTCAGACAGCAGTGTGAGGCAGAGGAAGCTGCCATCAGCTGCTCTGCTATCAGTCCACTAGATGGAGCCTGAAGCACACACGATGCATTCACTGACACACACTGATTCACTGTGACTGGAAGCTTCAGTCAGTCCAACACGTGTGAACAACATTTTAAACATTTCAGCTGATCCAGGATTCAAAGAGGATCAGCAGAGTTAAAGCTTCACACTAATTCTTGCTGCTGAGTTTGCAGAGAACTGCACACACACTGATTCACTGCTAATGAGAAGCTTCTTCCATCCAGTAATTCATCATCCATCAGCTCTGCTGCTGCTCTCAGTCCTGGACTCTGATCACACACTAAAAGCAGCTTTTTAACTCGTGTCTGTAAGAACTCTTAGTGTTAGCTTAGTGTTAGCTTAGCGTTAGCTTAGTGTTAGCTTAGCGTTAGCTTAGTGTTAGCTTAGCGTTAGCATGCTGTGTGCTAGCTCAGCGTCAGAGCTCTGCAGGTGTCTCGTGTGTAAATATTAATCACAGTGACAGTAAAGGAGGTAAAGGGCTGTGACGTCATCACGTACGCTGCGTCCTCTGTGGGCTCTGAGTGAACTCAAAGTACAAACTACAAGTACACAAACACGAACGTAGCTCAGAGTGGCGGACACACTCGGCCTCGTTGGTCCAGCTGTGAGTCCGTTACCGTGAACTATGGAGCGGCAGATTTGTGCTGAACTAAGCTGCACACAGCTGATGTTAGCCAGGAAACATTACACACTGACTTTAATGGAGAGACCGGAAATACAAACACACACAGTTTGTTGTGTGAAGAAATCAAACACGAGCTGAACAAACAGTAAAGTTCCTAAAGACAAACTGTTAAAGGAGGAAACAAAGCAAACTTACAGTTTCTTCACACACCAACAACAAGCTCCACTCCACACCTGGACACTAAACACGGACACACAGGTGAGCTGCTTCCTGGAAGGAGGCGGGGCTCCACCTGAAACTCAGCACAGGTGGGAGGGGCTCAGCTCTGTGTGTGCTGATGTGTTAACTTTAAAAATATGCCGTCTGACTGCTCAGACTGAGTCAGAGTAAAGTTCACATGCTGACGTGTGGAGACATGAAACCTTGTTGTAGCTGCAGGTGTGAACACACTGATCCCAGATCAGCTCTGCTGTATTTGTAACATGAACATTTCTGCTGCAAAGCTTCAAATGTTCAGCATGTTTCTCTGTTTCCAGTCTATAGATCCAGTCACACTTTCTACCTTCACCTGTGCAGTAAAGACTGAGAGCAGAGCTGAAAGCAAGCGTCCAATCAGTGAGCAGCATCAACACCTGAGCTTCATTCAGACTCTGTTATTGAAGATGTTGTTGGTACAAAGTTCATCTGCTGCTCACATGAATCCATGAAAGATTTATTTCACTGAATGTTTCTTCAAAGCTCATTTCAACCTGTTGAAGTCATGAATGAAAGTGCAGACTGAGAGTGGATCACATGATGTTTGAGGTGTGTCATGTGACATGTTCAGTATTGTCACACATGTCTAGATTGTCCCTGATATCATAACTGCTCAAACACTGATGATTATATTTGAAGAATTATTCCTGATGGCAGCAAAGTTTGAATGGAGCTCTCTGTCTGTGCTGATTTGTCGCCCTCTGGAGGTCAAAGCACAAACTGCATGATGTCACTGTAACCACCACAGAGACAGGAAGTGTTTTTATGACTGAAACACTGAAATGATGCTAACGGCTGTCGTTAGGCTCACTGACAGCAGTGCTGATGTGTTCATGTCAAACACTGGCTCAGGTCAGACTCCTTCATCCTTCTCCAGCGTGAGGCCGCCCTCAGACCCACAGGAGCTCTGACCTTTGACCTCCTGACCCTAACCATTTTGGTCTTGTTGCATCTTTAAATGCAAATCCATCCAAACTGTAGCCGAGCAAAAGAAGCTGGAAGTTGTTCTATGAATGATGTTGTTGAAGGAGCTTGGAAAGAAAAGCGTCTGGACTTCTTTAAGTTGCTTGAAGAGGGACATGGACGCCTTAACGCCCACTCACATCCTGGGACATTTGATCACAGGAAATCACATGATAGCGTGGGGCTAGATCTCACAATGGGTTCACCCAAGACCTTGGCTGATTGAGACCCACACCCGTTTTTACGGAGGAGGAGTTTCACATCCTGAACATGTGCCAGCCTGGTTTAAAGGGACCAAAAGTAACTGGACACCTGATTCAGTTCAGCTTTATTCATCCGCTCCAAACCACAGCAGCAGTCACCTCCAGGGAACCAGCTGATCCATGTAACTAGGGACAGACCACAGCCCAGAGCACTGGTTCATGATGTGTTTGTGGACTGTAGGTTGTTTGGATAGAGATGAGATGTACTCAGCAGTCTGTCTCTAATGTTTAATGAAATGTTCTGAAGATGATAATAACTTGTGATTTTCTTTTGAATGAATCTTTAATCGTGTTGTAGGGCCTCTGACTCTCATGAAGATTTTCACATCAATGTGCTTTTCACAAAGATATTACAGTTTTTTCTGATTGCTTAAGCACATTTATTGTAACTATTGGCTAATTTTGCAAAACTCTTCACACAAATAAGAAAACCTGTCACCCAATAATCAAAACATTGTAGTTCTCTTGCAAAAGCAAACACAGCTAGATTAACTCTTCACACCTTCGTAAAAATGGTGTTTCCGTATCAAACAGTACACACAAGCCATCATCTACTAAGCACACAATGCGCCAACTGCACACCGATGGTATGAATACAAAACACATCTGGCTTTTGCTTTCTCTGTGCACAAGGTAGGCTATGTCAGTTTGAGCTCATACTTCTGTCATAGATCCATAAGCATAGAGGGATCCAAACTTCAAGTACTGGTGTTTATTCAAACAGATCAAAACAAACACAAGTGTTTATTTCCAAGTATAGGATTATTTGCAATCGCCACAATGACTATATGGGTTACTTGGTCTGCAGTGAACATGCTGCCTCTGCCCCAGCATCTGGTCATCTAGCAATTCTGTAAAGTAACAATTTCAGTATTTTTACATCAATGGTATTGGTGTGTTTCTCATTGGCATATGGCAGTGCTACAAATCTTTGTGCAAAGTGACTGTACTCACCGATTCTCATTTCAAGATGTCCTTATGGTACTTGCTACAGTGTAGCGGCTCGAGTTAGGCTGGACCCGTTGGCCAGCTACCCTCAGGGTCATTCCACGGTTGATTACATGGTCCACTATTGTAGCTCTGATGTCATCAGCAATTCTATTTCTTACTCTTCCTACCCTTCCTCTCCCCCCTCTTCATCTTCCTCTCCCCCCTCCTCGTCTTCCTCTTGCTCCTCCTTGTCCTTGTCGTCCTCTTCATCCTACTTCTTCACCTCCACGTCCTCTTCCTCGGCCTCCTCTACTTCTCACTCTTTCTGCTCCCTCCATTGTACTCCGCACACACAGCTTACCTGTATTATAGTGCTTGGGCTGATTGCAAAGTAAACTAATTATCTAAAAAAGTTTTCACATGTGAAAGTGTGCCAGACAGTTGGCAAATTAGTGTTAATGATAGCCATACATGTGTATACTTTTGCTAGGAGTGTGTTGGAAATTTGGTAATTGAGTGTTGTGCAGTGAATTGTGCCTACAGTTTTGCAAAGTGTGTGTTACAAAATTGCAAACTGAGTGCAAAGCAGTTTTTGTGCTTTTTTGTTTTGCAAACTCAGTGAGTGGTTTTGCTATACGTCTGAATGGTTTTAGAAATTGTGCTACAGGAATCACAGTTAGGGTTTAAGCATTCAGAAAAAACTGTAAGAGAGTGTTGAAGCTCATTGCGTTGCCCTCCCAAGTTAGTGTGTGTTAGTCTATGATGGTGCAGTTTGTGTATGCCTGCCGGGGTTTGGTGTTGATGGCTGTTTCTGTGGTTTTCCAGCAGGTGGAAGAGTGGACCAGAACGGCAGCATGCACGGGGTGTGCGAGAACACAACAGCAGGGAGCACGAGCACACACGGGAGTCGAGGGAGCAACTGGGATTTATTGTGTTTACAGCTCTCAATGTAAATAAACACACTGTTTGCACACAGAGCTCTGCGCCTGGGTCCTCTTTCCCCACATCCCCACGGTCTGCCAGCCAGACCGTGACACAGGCTTACTTACTGCAGGCTTTAACAAACACTCCTTTGGGTCCAGGCCCAGCCACGTGTTTGTAAGCTGCTGTGCTCCTCACAAATAAAGCCTGAAGCAGCTCAGACTGTTAGAAGCAGCACTGAGCCCTGTTACAGTTATAGTGTTAGAGCAACGGCTGCAGCCTACAGCATTTAAACTAGCTGACAGTAAACACATCAGTCCAGATGTTACCACATTACTTTGTGATGCTGAGAGTTAAAGGAGACTGGCTGATTAAAATCCCATTCCTTACATCACCGTCCTCTGCTCTGACTGCTTTCATTTAATCACAATCAGAATACTTTTTTGATCCCCAGGGGAAATTATTTAGGTTACAGTGCTGCAGCACAAACAGGAACAAAGACACAACACACTAAGTAAGAAATAGCACAATATACACAATATATACATGCATATATGTACATATTAGAGATGGACCGATCCGATATCACGTATCGGTATCGGGTCCGATACTGACCTAAATTACTGGATCGGATATCGGAGAAAAATAAAAAATGTAATCCGATCCATTAAATATCACGAAAGCACCTCACAAAACTTGCAACACGCCGTAACTCACCTCAGAACGTTAGCACGTCGGAGCAGTATGCATCACGTGATAGAGCGGCTGTGGCATGCGGGACCTGTCGTGGTCTGGATAGCATGTGGAGCTTCGCTAGCAACCCGGCATTTCATCTCCGACAAAGTTATCCCCGAGAGAAGTAAAGCAAGTGTGTAAGTCCATCTCTGAATGTTTGTAAAGCATGCCTGCATTAAGCTTAACAAGCGATATAAGGAGCGACTGCCTCTCCGGCTGCTACTTCAATCATGAAACTGCTTAATGATCAGCTGATCGGCTTTTCTGTCGCGAGTCCGTCTCTCTTGTTTGTTTTTGGTCCACTTTGCACCAGAAAGAGGAAACCAGCGGCTGAACAACAGCAGCACGTTTAAGCTTGATAAGCTGTTGTTAGAAGTTATTTAATATTACTTTCTACTCCAGGATCTTTTTCTACGTAGCTGACGCTGGTAACTGTGCAGGGGCGGATCTAGCAAAGTTTAGCCAGGGGGGCCGATAGGGCATTAACAGGGAAAAGGGGGCACAAAGACATACTTTTCTTTCTTATTCTCATTTAAAATGTCTAGCTTTTAATAAATAATTATCTGACACCCAAAGTTTTAATTTGATGTAAAATGAATAGAAGTCAATTACTGTATATAGTAACTATTAAGTCTAACATATATACCCTAGTAAGCTATAGTACTTTTTCCTTTGGGAAGGCACCATCTGTGCAGTCTGCAATTTTGTTGAAGAAAGATGTTGAATCTATTTAATATTTCTTGAAAAATAATTGATTTCTGTGCATTTTTTTTCACACTGCATCAAATTAAGGTTGATTACGTCGATTAAGCATCATGAGGTGGAGCGTGAGGGGTGGTTCCCTATTTTTTATTTATTTCTTTTTGTTGTTGCTGGGAGTTGGAACCCTATTAGTTAGGTTGCTTAATATTTACGCTAAGTACTCTTTAAAATACCAGAATAGGGAGGATGGTGTAGGTTTAAGTTTATTAGATTGATCAGTATTGCTGAACTATGAAATATTTTTTTTTGCATACAGGTATAACAGAATAGCTTTAGTGTAGTTGTTGTTTTAAACTTGAGTATGAACTTATACAAAATGCAGCAAGATATTTAAAAAACAGTTTTGTTGATTAAAAAACACTATATCGGATTCATATCGGTATCGGCAGATATCCAAATTTATGATATCGGTATCGGTATCGGACATAAAAAAGTGGTATCGTGCCATCTCTAGTACATATGAGTCACTTATAAGTAATATGTGAGTGCTGGGGTCTATGACAGCAGGCAGGTCTGTATTTATGTCCAGGACGGTGTGGAAACCCAGCTTCCTCCAGCCGAGTGATGTGTGGATTCACCTTTCTCACTCACTCACTATGTGTTAACAGACCTCTCTGCATTGAATCATATCTGTTATTAACCTCTGTCTCTCTTCCACAGCATGTCTTTGTCCTGTCTTCCTTCTCTCACCCCAACCAATCACAGCAGATGGCCCCGCCCCTCCCTGAGCCTGGTTCTGCTGGAGGTTTCTTCCTGTTAAAAGGGAGTTTTTCCTTCCCACTGTCGCCAAAGTGCTGCTCATAGGGGGTCATATGATTGTTGGGTTTTTCTCTGTACCTATAATTGTGCGATCTACTGTACAATATAAAGCGCCTTGAGGCGACTGTTGTTGTGATTTATATAAATAAAATTGAATTGAATTAAGAAGCTCAGAAACAAAAGTGTCTGGACTTTTTAAAAATTTCTTGAAGACATTTCATCTGAGAAGCTTCTTCAGTTTTACACTGTGTACACAATTATTATGCCAGAACTATTTTCGAGGATTAATGTCATTATGGACCAAGGACAGTACTCTGGGTCTCCTGCAGAACAACTCGAGCTGTGATACCTGAATGAAGAGCCTCTGCTGCTTTAAAGAAGGAGGCTCGAGGCAGAGGTGAGGTGCAGACCAACCAGCTTTTATTCAGCAACTTTAACAGAAGGATGAGAAAAATAAAACTATACAGCACAGTGATGCTGACTGAAGCCACAGCATTAAACTAAACAAGCATCTGATCATCTTTAACAACATCTAATAAATAATGACAACTATTTACTCCTGTATTTCCTACAATAAAGCCTGTTCAGATATTTGTTGCTGATGGAAATGTAAAAGGCTCCCAGGAACCAAAGGACAAAAACAGAGGCAACAGTCACAGCTGCAAAGGATCCCCTAACACATAAACTGGTTCGAAGATATTTTCTAGCTCTGCAGAGGAGCTTGATTGCACGGACAGTAAAAAGTGGATTCAATAACAGCAGCGAGCGCTGAGTGATATAACGGTGCTGCGAGCAGCAGTGCAAAGGCTCACACAGAGACAGCAGCTACACTGTGTGTGGATGTGATCCACAGTCACAGCTGTGGGTTTCAGTCAGTGTGTCTCTAACTTCATGGTCACATTTCAAAGCTTATTGGAGCCAGAAGATGTTCAAGTAAAAGATTTATTGCTGTGCTCGTCTACCAGGATAACAGGAGGTTCATAAAGCTGTGTAATACTTCAGCTTTCCATCATGGAGTAGTAGTTGTGTCCCTTTGTGTTTATTAGTGTGTTCACACGTCTACTTTAACTTCACTCTGTAATGAAAGGATTCAAATCACTGATAAATACATACATGCTGACTCTGAGTCTCAGTGAAGGAGGAAAGGATGGATGAAGGCAGCCTAGTGTGGGTCATGTGTGTCCAGCAGTCATCCAGGGCCTGGATCCATCTGTAACAGGAAGACAAAGTCCAGCCTGTAATCATCCTATCAGGCACAGCGTTTCCATCCAGCATCCTGACGACGCTAACAACCCGTCAAACGTCTCCTCTGGTCCACAGAAGTCACACTTCCTGTGTCATGTTTACCTTTTAAGTGTGCTATTCAAGCCTGTGTGACCAACTCTGACTCTCCAGATTCAATCCTGGTCTCTGCTGCAGCTTCTTCTACACGACTGTTTTCTGTATAATAATATCTGCCTTTCCCGTCTCTGTCCCAGTGTGCCTGCCACTCGTCCTTCATCTTTACCTTCATTATACTCTTCACCTCACTTTCACTGTATTTTATAGTCAAACCTGCACGACTTCTTCTTGCTGCACCTTTTTAAACTTATCGTCCTGTTCATTGCATCAACACCGATATTCACAGGGAGCCATAAGAAATCCACTTCTATCCCTCTGTGTTTGATTCTATACAGTAAATGAAGTATATCAAAAACAATATGTTGCCTAGAGTCTGAAGACATATCACCTGTGCTCACTAGCACGCTGCTAGAGTCCCAGCAAACCACATACCTCCATATTAGTGCGTCCTCCACCCAGTTCAAGCCAGTAACATCACTACCAGCTCCCAGTATAAACTGCCACATCATCTGTAATTCTTTTACTCATCACCAAACTTATTTGTGGGAGAACAAATGCAGCAGCCGTTCTTTTATCTGACAGTGTTGACGCATCAGTAAATATCCTCACATGACCTGAGGACTTTCCCACTATATGAACCTGCTTTTAGTCGCCCCTCCTCCCTCGCCACAAGCTTCCTTTACAACATAACTTATAAAAAACAACTTTATTGACAATCAGCAATAACAATTACAGACAGTCTAGAAGAAGAATCACATGATCAAGGAGCAGAAGTTTATGGTTTTAATAGCTTTTACATTTTGGGAAAGTTTTAAAAACATTGTTTGGTTTTCTTTCTAAAGCGTTGAAAGGATGGCTTTGCATCAGAAAAGTAAGATCAGCAAATGAATCCATTAAAGTTCTTTTGCCTTGTTTGCAAAAGAAGCCAAACAACATTTGTGTCACAAAGAGAGACTTCAGAACAGATCAAAGATCACAAACATCAGGCACTGATGGAAACAGCCAAACACAGAAACAGAGGCACCAGCAGGTGAAGGAGGCCTGTTGTAGAAATGACTCTGAGTGCTCAGGTAGAAACGCATGATAGAACCAGTATGTCTAATATTTGGAAACCAATCTGTGTTTGAGCGTCCTGGATGAAACACAGATCATGTTGCAGAGCGAGGACGTCGTCTTTCCTCCCGAGTGTGTAACTACAGGACGTGTGCAGAAGGTTTAATCGTCCTCCTGACAGTTACTGATGAACGAGTCCTTCAGGGAGGCTCCAGGATCACTGTGGCTTTTACCAGCTGCTGCTAAACTGAGAGGTGTTGCTGCTTCATGTGTGAAGATGTTTGCATGGCTTTAACAGTGCAGACGTTCCTCATGTGCACCCATTTCATATGTTTTATTGTGATGTTTAGTAACATCTGCTTTCCTCCTTCAGGCAGACGATAAAGTGAGCTCAGCCTTAAACATGTGGAGAGAACGTTTGACCGACAGTCCTGGGACGACTGCAGAACAATGGTTTGTTTTTAATGATAAAGTTTCATAATGGAAATAAATGCTGAGCCTGTTTCATGATGTTGGCCCTGCAGCATCAGGCAGGATTAATACTGTAACAAACGTGTGTCACAGTTATAATGACTTTAAATGAAGACTTGGGTTGGATGGAGATGTCAGCTGGATTTGTGCTGACTGTCACTTTAAATGTTTTCAGTTCAGCTTCTAAATCTACTTTTGTATAATGTTTGCTGAGTTTTGCACTTCATGACGCTTTTAAGAAGAGCCAATAAATCCTGACTTTACACAAAAATAAAGGTTTAATGTGTTTAGTGTGACAGTGGAGGAGAGCGCACATAATAAGAGTCATTAACAGAATGGTGACAATTATAATCTGTCTCATTTTAGGAGCAGCTCACAGGCACAACAGACTACAGAGCAATCAAAGCACCAGTTAAACGTCCATGTGACCGGCTTACAGCCAATGAACAATCAGTCCCCACTGTCCCCACCAACATCACTGTACTGGAAAGACTGTGCTGCCATGGTCAGAGATGAACTGGTGCTAAAATGTAAGGCAGCTGATGTGTGTGGCCTTAGCAGCACAAATGCATCACGGCTGCAACGCTGCAGTGTGTTTAAACATTTGAACATTTCTGTGGCTTCAAACCAGCAGCTGCTCTGTACTCAGTCGTGTTTGTGTGTCTGTCAAAGTGATTGTTGTCTTTAAAAAGCCTTTTGTGTTTGAGTTTTGTGAGCAGTGCCGAGCTTCTCTGTAGTCTAAGCTGAGTCGATATATTTGATTCCATGTTTGGTGTGATTTTCAAAGTCAGCAGCAGCAAACGCTGAACAAGCAAAGTTTGGGCCCATCAGAGACAGCAGTGGACCTGCTGACCTGTAGGTGTTGGAGGTGTTTGTGTGCAGCTGTGGGTCAGTCAGCTTTATTTCACTTATCCATGACAGAGCGCTGTTAGCTGTGAGTTAGCATCCACTGAGCTGTTTCATCTACTCTGTCACTGCCAGCAAGCAGAGCCCAGGGTTGGCTTCATAAGCTGGACGTGGCCTTGCTCAAGGGCACTTTAGCAGCACGTTCCCAGCAGTAACAGAGGGATTCAAACTGGTGACCCTGGAGTAGGAATCACCCAGAAAAGTCACCTTATGCCAGAAGTTTTAGTGAGACGGGAACAACATTACAGCTCTGATGTCATTGACCTGTGCAGTGAGGACATATTGAACTGTGAGGACACAGCTTATAGGTTCAACACTGACCCTGGGTCAGCATGTGCAGGTGACATGGTGTTGGTGTCACCACTACAGACAGCTCAGGTTCAACTGGTTCTTCTTTGATTTGCTTCTATAGCACAAAGGTTGACACCAGTCTGGTCCAGTTAGCATCTGAATCCATAAACGTGTGAGCTCGTCCCACCAGAGGATGTCAGCATCATGGGGATAATGTCTACAGCAGGAAAACACAGGGACAGTTGGGTTTGCTGCACATCTGGAACACACAGTTAGCTCAGATATGTTCATGTCGCTAACACCAATACAGTGACTGAGTGCTCTATAGCAGCTAATGCTAACAACTGTAACACTGCTGTTTGTCATGGTTTTCAGACCAAATGATAACAAAACGTTGGGAAAAGTGAAATATTGGAACATGAAATCATAAATTATTACATTTAAACAACAATAATACAGCTAAATTTCCCCTGTTGGCTCATAAGCTGCTCACCTGGATGCTACATCAGTGCAGTCCTCTCTGAACATTAGATAATCAACACACACACTTATTGTTGAGAGGCTGACTTCACTAAACTCACAGAAACTCTTAAGAAGCTCCTCAAATGATGACTTTGGAGTTTTGTGTTACTGTCAGTGTATAAAAGCTAGAAAAGGAAGAAAAGCAGGAGAAATGATCAAAGTGCTGCTGTGTGCAGGAAGAACTACAACATGTTAGTGAGAAACACAAACAGGGTGTGAAACACACTCCAGAGGAAACGCTGTGTGCAGGCTGTCTGTGACTTCCTGTGTCTCTGCCACAGACTGGGACAGACACCAGTGAAACCAGTCACTGTGGTCATGTGCTTGTAGCCAGCAGCCTGTGATGTGAGGCTGCTTGAGTCAGTCGTCTGCTTCCACCATGTAAACCTTGGTGTCTCCTACATGCACAGATGTTTCCTACAGACTGTGCTGCTCCAGCTGTCACACAGATGTTGAATCAGCAACATCTGCTGTCACGTCCTCCCTGGTCCCACAGATAACAGGCTGCATACAAGAGGCTCACCTCTGCTACCTGCTGCTCCACTCCCCATCGCTGTTTTGGCCACGCCTCCCGTTGGTCAGCAGGTAAAGGTGAAGCCTGGGACATGGAAGCCTTTACAGCAGAGCTTCATGGGCCTGTCCAGCAGCAGGCTGAGGAGAGAAAGGTGACAGAGTTCGCTGTTACAAACAGTTTCTCAGCTTTGATCTAAAAGAGCTTCTTTCCTGTTAAAGCAGCTGAGAGTGAGCACATGTTCTCCCCCTGAGGTTCTCATGACAGAGGAAGAACTCACAGCTGAGGAGGACCAGGATCTCCATCCACTCACAGTCCCTGCAAACAAAACCACCATTTGAACTTTAACATTTGTTGTCAGTTCTTGTGTCACTCAGCACATCTCAGCTGTTCCTCTGAGTTTCTTCTGAAAGTCTTCCTGTGATTGGCTGTTCACAGACACATGACTACATGAATCAGCTCCACATGTTCTCAGCAGCAACATCTGGGCAGCTGTGACAGGTTAAAGACAACATGTTTCTAAGTGCAATTAGAAGAAGAAGCCAGTAAAGACGCGTCTGTGATGCAAAGCAACAGAAGAGCAACGTGAGCCACAGTAAGTGATGGAGGATGAACTGGTCCTGTCTCTGTTGGTGGGCTCGTATACTGGCAGGAAGGAAGCTTCTCTGGGATTTCTCCCTCAGCACCAGTGAAGCCTCTGTTTCTGTCACTATTGTCTCTTTGAACTGTGATTATTTTGTGCTTTCACAGCATTTTCCTGTTTCATGGTGTTTTAGAAGCAGCAGTGTGTGTGAGCTCTCAGGGCCACCGTCCATCCTGTATACTTGTTGTTTGTAGTGTCACCAGTGCAGTGATGACCACAGGGTGGCGCTGTGCTGCATCACAGGCAGCCTGAGCTGGGCCTGTTCCATATAACATATATATCAGATGATGATATGAAACATCGTTTGTTTCATGGTGTAAAATCTGTTACATGGTTGTGATGCTCACTGTAGTGTCTGTATTAAAGTTCTCTCTTTCTCTTATATTTAATATAACCACACTACGGACGCTCGTTAGCAACAACGACGGTAAAACCATCGCGTGGCTCCGCCGTCCGCTTCTTTATTTTCCACATAAACCTTTCACAATAAAGCTCAAGATCCTATTGAGACTTTTCAAAATAAAACGAATCACACGAAAGAGCATGCAGAGAGTTTAGGGATGAAAAGCCAAAAAGAGCCGTCAGGGGCTAAAACATGAATGTTACAACAGGCTTTTCCCCGCAGCACGCCGTGTGATAAATACTCACAAAGACTCACAAACGTGTTGTTTCATACGTCGGTCAAACACTCGACACCCAGCTGGAAACACTTCAGGGAAGTTCATCTGCCCGAGATTCAGAAAATCGCCATAAACGCTCCATATTCACCTTTACATGGAATATAAAGGGAAAAGAAGAAACACAGTGCTGTGTCAGCGTTAGACATATAGATATATCCTTGCTTTTAATACATTTGAAGGTGGGTGGGAGAGGTGCTTCTCCGCGTAGTCTACGGTCTCTTTGGGATCGGTAAAGCTTTTCCTCACATCACCATGGGTCACTAACAGCTTTGCAGGGTATAGCAGTCTGTACCTGACGCCGGTCATCCCACGTAGTCTTCCTCTCATATTTGCAAATGCGGCTCTGCGTTTCCAACAGAGGGAGGGAAATCTGGGAGGATGTTTATTTTAAAAACCCTTATACATCAGGTTCTTGTTCTCTGCAGCTTTCAGCAGAATTTCCTCACCAATGTGGTAGTAGTGCAATCTCAAGATGATGGGCCGAGGAAGATGACTTTGTTTGGGACGCTGGCGATTCACTCTATGTGCTCGATCGATGAGTGGCTTCTCCTCGAGAGATAGCGCCTCCGCCAACAGGTGTGAACCAACTCAGTCATCTTGGGTCCCTCTGTGCCTTCTGGTATTCCTGCAGTTCTTAAATTATTCCTCCTGGAGTGCCTCAAGAGCTCCACATCTCTCATCTAACTTCTTTACCTCCGCAGACAAACGCTCCACAGTGGCCTGGAGAGTGGCGATGGTGTCAGAGTGGTTCGAGGCACAGTCCTGCAGTTCAGTCAAAGTGTTATCATGCCTGGCCACGTCGCTTTTTATGTCCGAGGGCTGGATGCTCTGGTTCAAGGATGATATCTCGCCTCCTATGGTGGTAGAAATCTCTAATATGCAAGTGTCCAGTGCTAGTTAGTTAGTTCTAGTTCTAGTGGTTAGTGGGGCTTTATTTGATGATTCTAGTGTGTGTTACATTGTTGTCATATTGTTGAGTCGCAGAGCTGCACAGTGTTACAGTTTCTGTAGAGTCTGGTATAAGGAACTCAGATCCCTCTGTGAATAATGTTCACTGAAACTGATCTGTAGTTAATGAACTAGTCAGGATTTACACTAGAGAATGTTTCTGCCATTACATGGCCTGTATTTGTAGAGCGCTTTACTCGTCCCTAAGGACCCCAAAGTGCTTTTTTGCCCAAGGACACAACGACCGAGACTGTCCGAGCCGGGGCTCGAACCGGCAACCTTCCGATTACAAGACGAGCTGCCAACTCTTGAGCCACGATCGGCCCACATATTGTTGTCTTTTGTTGCAGACACCAAGTGTTGAGATCCTGTCTCAACCTCCTACATTCTTCCAGCAGGTTACACATTATTTTTTGTATTTGGAATCAAATATATGTGTCAGTTGGGCCTAGTGCAGGGGTCAGCAACCTTTAACACCCAAAGAGCCTTTTGGACCCGGTTTCCACGCAAAGGGTCAGGGTTCGGGAAAACACTGGGAGCCGCAAATACTTTGTGACATCTAAAATGAAGATAACACTGTGTATATTGTTTTTACCTTTATGCTTTGTGTGAACAACTACAGTGTGTTGCTTATGAAATCCATGAAGTGCTACAGAGAAAATTACATTTGATTTATGTAATGAACACATTTTGAGCTCTTAAAGAAATATAACAAAGGAAAGCTGAACTACAATGATCCATGTAGCAAACACAAACTGTTATATCGCCTTTGGGCTTTTGGAGCCTTGACCTGACTTTTAAAAAAAGCGCGTTCATGCAAACATCGTCGGGTCTGCCGTGATATGTTTACAACGGGACTTCTGCTCCTGAACCTCTGCGCACAGCGTCTGCAGGTCGGGGCTGTACGAAGTCACTTTATCTCTACAGGACTGTAAGCTGTCGTCTGTGAGGCGTGAGCGTGTTTGTTTGAACACAGTTCACGGTGGAGAACAGCTGCTGACATAATGTGGATCCAAGACCCATAACTGGCCTACCTGGGGCTGAAAGTCTCCATAAATGCAGGCGTTTCGGCGGCTACACCGGCTTCCACGAGTGTGACGCTTATTTTGAGAAAATAATAGAATATAAATGTATTTTTATATTTCAATATCACAATAATCTTCCAATGTAGAACTACAAGTTAAAAAAAGAACTAACATAAATCAAATCCACTTCAGCTAAATACTTCTCATTTATTTCCATCTTACATGCTGTGACTGCAGCCATTCCCACATCTCTGTGAATGGGACTCATGGACATGGATCAGTGGTTGTTGATCAATGGTCCTGAGAATCTGCATAATTAAGATGAAGGAACGGAGCTCCCAGCCCATCGTTCCTGCAGCTGCTTTCAGTCTTTATGCAAATGTCCTGTTTGTAAGACTGAAACCTGCAGCTGAGACTGAAGACGTCACCTGATGATGACGACACGTTTCTCCCACAAAACGCTGCGTCCAGATGAACAGAAGCAACAGACTCACTTTCCTGGATGATTGAGATGCATCAAGACTTCATTGTGTGTTACTTCTCATTCAGCACAGACACATTATTCCTGTTAGGTCATGTCAGCTGTCACTCAGTACAAGCACAACTGTGAACAACACAAACTTCTCTTCAATGTGTCACAGAAACACTAAGTGTGAGAGCCTGTATGACACACAGGACAGACTGTAAGCTCTGCTGGCTGCACAGCACTTTGTAGCAGTTTTCCAACATGTCCTCCACCCGTGATGTCAGTGGTGGGACCCCAGTCACAGCACTCAGCACCACCTCCTTTAAATGGATTTTATAGCAGTTCCTCCCGTTACTCGGTGCAACGCTTCTTAAATGTGTTTTTGCAGGATAAAACACAGCAGGTGGTGTAGAGAGGACGTCAGCTGACGGAGCAGAGGGAGGCAGACTGTGGATAAATGACAGAGTGAGAGGAGAGCAACCATGACAGAAGCACAGGTGTGGCAGATAGAAGTGGCTTTATAGACACTTATTGTCAGTCCTCGTGCATGCTGTGGAAATAAGTGTCTGTGTCATGAGGTGACATGTGAGCTTATCTTTGGTCAATAAAGCTGAACGACCAGTTTTCACTTTGCTTGTTACGCTTGTTTAGTGACGTCTGGGTTTCTGTGGAGCCCGAATTTTGATGAGTTCTGGTGAAATCATCTGAGATCATCTGAGCATCGGTGAAGAGTCAGCAGAGAAAGTGTGGGACAGAAGTTTGCTTTGGACACATGGACTGAAATCAAAAAGTAACAAACAGGATTTCCAATGGACAGTATGGAGAAGTGAAAGTACACAAAGGCTGTGCTGGAACACGTGTGTTACACTTTTTGACAGCTGAGAACAAAACACAATATTTTGCATCATCTCTGCAGTGTCTCTTCTTTCCTCTGCTGTTGTGCTTTTAGCTCCAAACTGTTTCAAATGGTTTGTCAGCAAGCTGACCTCTGACCTCTGCAGTACTAACTCCTGACCCGTACAAAGAGCGGGCGTTTCTGACCTTTGACCTGCAGCTGTATGTCTCTCAGTCTCAGTTCTTCTCTCCGTCACTGATGGAGCAGGTGTAGTTGCTGCTGACAGTCAGTCGTTTGTTTTCTCAGAGTGAGGCTGAAGTCTGAACTGTTCAGAGCATCAGGTCTCATCAACGTGCGCTGCTGTAACGCCGCTTTGTCCTCTGAGATCACCAGATATGAAACCTGAGTGCTGACAGAGCAGCATGTTCCCCCTCATTCACCTCCACCACCACAGCCAAGGCATGCTGGGAAACTGAGGACACACAGACGGAGAACTGAAGTGTCTGCTGTGTGTTCATCTCAGAGTCCTCACAGGTGACACATTAGCTCCAGAACACCAAGCCAGGTGTTTGAAGCCTGACAGGGATTCTTCCCATCCAGAGGGAGGATTTAGCTGCACAACAATGAACATTAGTGTGTAGTTTAGAAACACAGACTGTGCCTGCACTGCATCTAGTGAAGAAAAGTGTTACTGCCAGAGAACCAGGCTCCTTTAAAGCAGCTGATATTAAGGTTGAAAAATCAACAATAAGCTGATGTAATCAACGTTTCACAAAATGGTCAGCAGCTAAAATCTGGAGCCGTTCTTTGGTGGTAATTAACAGTTTGTTCTTGTTAGCTAATTATGTCATTAAAGGTAGCAGCAGAAGCCTTGTGTTGAAAGCCCATTCACTCACACATTCACACAGTATGTGTGTGTCTGTGTTACACTGTGGACATCCCTTCTGTTGGAGCGCCATCTTGTGGCAGGTTTAAGAAATGTTCTTCTTGTAAATCCAAACTGATGCACCTCCATAGCAGACTGTGGAGGCTTTCAGTGACATGAAGACTTGATTTATACTGTCATATTCTCCTGTTACACAAAGCACAGCACGCTGAACATGGATGAACTGAAACTCCCAGCATCTGACTGAGGAAAAGCACAAATCATTCTCACACTGACTCCTGCTTGATTTTAGATTTGCTTTCAAATCCTCACACTTTCATATGAAGCACTAAATGGGCTCCAGACTGTTTATCTCAGCTTCCTGTCAAACACACTGCTGCTCACACCGAGGCTCAGTTTACTCCTCCAGCCTGGCTTAACCTGCTGTCTGTTAAAAACAGTCCCACACTCCTCTGTTTAATCCTTCTGATCAGACTCTTTGATTTTGTATTGTTTTTACCTGAAGTTGTGTTTTTGACATGGTTCTGTCTGTGAAATAAAGCTCACACACACACTGCTACAGTCCTTCATACACTTAGAAACGAAGCTGCTCCTTTCCTCAGTGCTGACACATAAAGAAGAGTTGCTTTTATATCCAACACGTCTCTGTTCCAGAAAACAGCTTCAGCAGCCTCTGAGTCTGAACTTGGAGTTGGTTATAAGCCACAGGCCTGTGTGCACAGCAATGAGGAAATATAATGCAGTAAGTGAAACATGGATGTGTGGAACAGATTATCCCAAAGGTTGATTCTGTTCATCTGGACGTTCTCAGTGAAACATTTGGTCTCTCGGTCAGGTGACTCCTTTAGTCTCAGCTGACTGCAGCTTTCCAAACCTTTGTCACTGGATCACTCACTTCATCTCCAACGTGTCCCTGACACAGACAGCTGGAGCCGTTACAGCAAAATCATTGATCATCGTCTTTAGAACATTAGCTGGTGTTGGTGGGCAGGCTAGCAGTGCTAATTGTTAGCACTAGTTCTGCTGCTCTCCCTTTGTCTCTGTTATTGTTGGTCTTTAGTGAACAATAGAAAGTGTCTTCATGAGACTGTTGCCTAATGTTCAAATGTAGATAACACCACCTGCACCAACCTGTTACACAGCACAACCCTCTGGTGTAGCTTTGGCTGGAGCACATATTGGCAGCTCCAGTGACATCACCACTCCATGGTGACATCATCTCTACAGACTGTGGCTGTTACATATCCTCACCTGGTAATAATAAGACTGTCCTCAGCTGCACACAGCTCCAAGATGAACAAACTGAAGTAAATACAAATTAGAGTTACGATAGATTGAAATCTTGTAATCAGAGCTAATTCTTAGTGAAACTCTCACAACATCATATCATGATCCTGGGTTAGTGTCTCGGTCTCAGATCACAACATCAGCACAGGCTTGGCTTGGGTGAGGTATTGAGTGGTTCTTGTCCATGACAGCTGCAGGTACAGTGCCATCAGCCATGCTGCACCACATGTCTGCCCAGGAACATTAGTGTGGCTGAGTCTCATGTAAACATTGTGCTAAAGTGGTGGGAAAGTGGCTGCAAGCTGGCTGCACTGTGTCCAATACTCTCAGTATGATATCCACAAACCTCTGAGTGTCACAGAGTGGGCCTGTGCTCAGCTCACTGTGCCCCATTCAATTCTACTTGCATAGTTTTACAAGTAAAATTAAAAGTTGCTCAATGATAAGTTATTGTAGTAACAACTAAGTCCATGGTTATTATTTGTTAATAGTAGCTTAAAGCTTCTGCACCAATCATGGAGCAGCAGGTTTAGAGCATGTGGATCTACAAAAGTAAGTCCCAGTAAGATGGGCTGAGCCTTACATACTAGAAGAAACATGTCATTCCCAGCAGATGAAGCGCCCTTTAAAGCAGGATCTCACTTTAAACCTAAAGAACTTGCTATGAGCATGCAGTGCATTCATGGTTATTATTCATACGATTGTGGGTCGCTAATAAAGTGCAACTATCACATTACATTTTATTATTAAATTGTTGTTAACAATCCCTTCACTTCTGCTTATCTAATTCATGGTTGCAGGATGGCTGACAGCTTCCATTAGGCAGGAGGTAATGTCCATTCTGGCCACAGTGCAACCCACAATGTGTAACTGACACTATTATATTGCATTATGTCACATTGTTACATCTTTTTAATAAATGATGACAGTCAGCTGAATTTGCTGCCCCCTTGGTGGAGGACATCAGGATCAGCAGCTGCTGCTCCATCACAAACACCACAGAAGAAGAACAACACTGGATCAGATTATCTGGACGTGTTTGACAGGGACAGTGTTCATGTTCATGGACATCAGGACAAAAACAGACGATGGAAACCTGCCAGATTTGAGCTAAACTGCTCGTTTCCATGTGTAGTCCCTGGGAGGTCACATGACCAACAAAGACACACAAGCTGTGTCCCAAAACGTCGGCTGCATCCTCCGGAGGCCGCATTTGAAGGCCGATGACGTCACAGCCAGGCGACGAAGGCTGTCCCGATTCCTCGAATCCTTCAAATGCGTCCTTCATTCCCCCGAGTTTGAAGGATGGGTCGGGTGTGTCCTTCGTGGCCCACCATATCCCAGAATTCATAGCGCGGCCCAGCCAAATTTCAGCTGCCAACAATGGCGGCCGCTACTAAGTTTTAAAATTTAACGAGGGAGTACTACTTACTTACAATGAATTCCTTACACTATATAATTTTCCCGTCAGTGTTGGGGAATTCTCAATGGTGCTTGGTGCCATACCCTCAGGGACTTTAATGTTATATAAAAACACTGACAGCTCAATATCTGCCTCAGTCACTCTCCCTGATCCAGCTGAGTCAGCAGTGGGAAAAATCTGCTTTTCACAGGAACTTGGTAACAGCAATAAGAGAATACGTAGTTTATTCCAAGAAGATATCATGTCTCTCCCATATATAGAATATCTTACTGGAACCGACATGTTCCAGATATCACCTGGAAGACAGTCTGGATGATCCCATAAATATCTAATTGTGAACAAGGTGAAGGAAATCTCATATAAAATTCTTCATAAATGTGACCCAGCCAGTCACTATATGGTGACATTTAAAAGAGACATAAATACTAATTGAACTTTCTGTGGGGATCATCCAGAAACTGTGGCACATCTCTTTTGGTTCCTCTACACAGAGATTCTGGAAGAATTTAGCAGTTTTGTTATTGTCCATATTTTAAGGGAGTTTTCTTTACGATGGAAAATGTTTTATTCTGTTTCTTTAAGTTCCCCAGGAAGAATGATAAATGTTTTTTATAAAATATTTGTTAATACTTTTAGCTATTTTATATCCATAAATGTAAGTTTATTAATAAAACACCATATTTCTGCCTTTTTATAAGGATATGAATTGTACATATAATCAATTTCAGACTCAACCAACAAAAAGCCTCTCAGAACAATATTTATATGTAGATTTTTTTCGCCTCCTCATATCATCATTTTTTTACTCCTGGTTCTGTATGTTCATGTTCTGTTCTTTTGTAAACTTCATCTGTTTGTATGTTGTATACTCATTGTGTTTCAATAAAGTTCGATTTAAAAAAAGGTACGTTCTAAACGAAGCTTCAGACGTGACTGATCACGTGACTCTGGCCAAACGAATCAAGCCTCGACACGGTGCTTCTGAAGCAGCGCGTTGATCTTTCTGACACACGCACCGGAGCGTCAGCTTCAAGCGGACCATCACTACGTCTCACATCTAAAGGTGTCAAGGTAACTTTGAACTGAGTTCAGTCAATCTGGAGTTTTTCCAAGTTTTCTGTTGCTCTCTGTGAGAGAAGAGCGTTAAAGGCGGGGCTCTCCAGAGTCGAGTAAAACAGGAAACCACAGCTGGGTGTGTGTAAGTGTGCAAACCAATAGAATGCATCGTGGTGGGGGGGGCATCACGGGCAAGAAAAAAATAAAAGAATCGGTCGTACCCATGCTTCCCCGACGTCATGCCAGCGCATATTGGGAAATTCGTAGGCACCGATCGGTTTTCTATCAGCCATTTGCTGGGAGTAAGGGCGCCCTCCGTTTGCGAGGTGCGCCTGCTGCTGGCGGCACAGGGAGGAGAGGGCGGGGCGGCGGGGAGTCTCTGGCTGGCTGGAGCGGCATCTAATAACCAACTCGCAAAACAAAATAAAAACAACAAACAGATATTATGATACAGACTTATAATCTGCACCCATGTTTTTTCTAAATTCTATAACGTGAGCGCGAGAGCCCTCGGTGCGCCTGCGCGCTGCTGAAGTCAAAGTAAACTTTATTGTCATCTCCGCTACAGACAGTCCAGCATATAGAGAGACGAGACGACGAGGCTGCAGTTACAGCGGTGCAAGTAAACAAACAATAAATATAAGAAGAGTAAGAAAATAAATCTACACTTTAGGACTCGGGGTAAAGGATCAATAACAATTTAAATTTATAATTTACAGTTTGATGATTTAAAGTCTCACACAACCCGTCAAAAGGGGCGGGGCCGGCTGCTTCCAAGTAGAGCACATTTCATTTATAATGATGTAAATCCAAGCCCATCATGGATTCACGATCTGAATCCTGGGTTGTGTGAAATCCCAGAAATCAACCTTAGACAAAGTGAATCTGTGAACTAAGGTGTAGGTCTGTTAGGCAGGGCCGTGCAGAGAGGTTTAAAGGGGCGGGTGCTCAAAGTTAAAAAGGGGCACATTGAACCAGGCTGAATAACAACAACACACTTTCATCAAGAATCTAATATGGGCAACAAGGCAAAGCAAACGTAGCCGATGCTTTACCTGATGGGTACAATGTTGCTGTTGAGGGGTTGCTGTGGATAGTGCTGGAGGGCAGGCAGGGCTGGACTGGGACAAAAAATCGTCCCGGGCATTTTGACTGGAGACCGGCCCACCAAAAATGTGACGTCATTCATGGATAAAACCGCAAAGGATTCTGGGAACTTTTGGCAAGCGGTACTAGCGCATGCAGGCTTTCAATTGAACTCAGTTACACAGCGATAAAAAGAAACACAAAAAATGGCAAGAAGCTGCTGTATTATTAACTGCAATAGCCGGTGTTGTGCCAAAAAGTGATTGTCTGCCAAAAACTGATTTCCGGTATTTGCAAAGAAACTGATTGCTCGTATTTAAATTGCTATAAGTAACTTGTTGGGCTATAATATGTGAAACATATGTCAAATGCATCCCTCATGGATGACATAAAGTCATACTGAGCTACAAACAACATTAGTGTAACAAGGTAGAAGCCGCAATCAGTCTGTGGCATTGACTTTTATATAACCTTTATTTATGCCGTAAAAAAAATCTAATTAACATTAAAAATGTATTTTTTAAGAAGTAGTTGGACAGCAGAAATGGCTCAAATATTACAATTATTTTTCCACTACTAATTAATTACCGTTGAGCTCAAAGGTTATATTAATACACGGTTAACGAATGTGTATTTATGAAGACGATTTGTGAGACGAACAAAGGTAAACGTACCTTTGTTCGTACGATGGTCTTTCGGTGCATTTCAAGGTCCTGTACCCATCCGTCGGTAAACTGTACCTGGGCTTGTTGCAGTGAGCTGAAGTTACTAAACTTCATGAGTGTATGCACTCACTCCAAGAACCGTATAATTATAAATCTGAGCGTGGTGAAAGTTGGGCAGCACGCTGACGTCTTTTGTCCCTCTGTGTGCTCGTAAGGGTCTGACCCTTTCACTCCTTTGATTTTTCCTCGTATCTTTTCTTTGTCTTTTCGTCGAGTCTGTCTTTGTACGGACCGGCATTGTTCTCCGTCGTTTTGTACATACCTTTTTTGTGCGGCAAAGAAAAATCAAGAAGGTATTGGAACCGGAGAATGAACGTTTTGCGGTGCTGCAATTGCAAATGCTTGTATTTGATGCGGTTCTTGGATTATTTTGCCAGGAGTTCCCGGCATGCAATGCGCAAAGTCACGTGGTCTGTCAATCGCTATAGGAAAAACCATAAAGCCTTTGCATGAAAACAACTGCTTTGATGTACACTGCCTTGTTGGTATATATGTATCAATCTGATAAAGTTAAACCTACACCATTCTCCCTATTCGGGATTTTAAACAGTACATAGCGGAAACAAAAAGACTGCTTGGTAGAGTTAACCTCCTGAACTATCTACAACACATGGTAGAAACCTGAAATTAAGACCAAGAACACTAGAGGTGAGACATGATCATTAATTAATATTAAAATTAATAAATGACAGATTTAGGGATATTTTCATAAAGTATTTATTTACCAAAACAATAGAAAACAGCATGGTAGCACAATATATTTTGCTAACACAGCAACCTTTAAATATGAAAGGAGACAGAGAAAGAAAGGTGAGAAAGAAGAATAAGAATAACACTTAATTGAGTTTTTGATGGCATTTTACACACAGTACTAATACAGTATCTAGAAAATATGGGAAAATACTGGCATCATATACAGTACTTACTTCTGAAGAAATTATATGCGACCCTGAAAAACAGGACACAAGTGAAAGGACAAAGAACTGTGAATGGCAATTGATGGACTTGCTCAGATGATCACAGTACTGGCATCTTTATTCCAGAAAGGAATTAGAGAAATCATATACACTAGTACTTACGTTGATGAACTTAAAAAGTTGAACGGTCTCGAACCTCTTAAACAAACAATGTATGATCAGACCCTGACAAACAGGACAGAAAGGAATAAAGATTAGATGAATATTAAAATCTATAAAGGACAGATTATGATTGAATTGTATCACCAAAGACTATTCACTCATCAATAAAAGGTCACCTACAACACTTCCACAGCAGCAACACTGAACATATCTTAAGACATGGAAACCTTTATGAAGTGAAAGGACAGACAGTGAAGGTTGAGAAAGAATTGTACTTAATAGATTTTTTCAGACGATGACAGTACTGGTATGCTTACTCTAGAAAAATGGTTGAATCATATTCCATATAGTACTTACTTAAAATGAACACACTTCAGTCCTCCTAAAATGACTGACAGCATCTGAAATGAAACAATGACAGATTAAGACTGTAAGAATATATGTTTATAAATGCCTAATACTCCAATCTCATATTTATTCTGTCTATTAAGATGGACAAATTCTAAGCATTTACCAATCACTTGACTTGTTTGAAGTGAAGGTAGATACTAAACGTATTCATTTAGGCAATAACAATAAAGCTGAATTTAATATTAACAATAGATAATTACACAGCAAATTCAAAAGTGTTAAATTTTTTGGTGTTAATAGTCTCCTTGCAAAAGTAGAGTTAATTTTACTCTAAGCAGAGTCACATTATTTTAATGTAACTCTGAGGTGTAAAATGATAGTAGTTAAAATCGAGTGTTAAAAATGAAACACTCATTTTTAACACTCGATTTTAACTACTATCATTATCACCTCCAGATTTGACAGAGAAACACTCTCTGTCAAATCTGGAGGTGTTACAATGGAAACATTAACTCTTGACCTCTTAACTCTGAACTCCTAGAGGGGCTATGACACCAACAGAGTAAATTCACAGACTCCGCCCTCAGCACGGCTCCAATCGAAGCTAAAGTGAAGCCGTTTCAGAATATTTTGCTCTACATATTTGAGTTGTTTGCCATGCTTGGTAAGTCATTTTTTCAAAGATTGTTTCAATTATTATTATGAGCTTTTACTTCTGTGGCTCTTTGGAGTTGAGACAAAGCTGTGTGAAAGGCATTAGCCATGTTGCTCGCTGATAGCATAATATTCTGTTTTAGCTAGCTGAAAGGTATTGTTTGCGGGCAAATACCACAGCCATGAAAAAAAGCTTGCATGTGAATTTTCAGTCAAACGTTTGGTCAAATACACCTAAAACAATGTCTAGAATGTGAAATGTTGGTATAATGGTGCTGCTTGAAGCCTGAAAACGATCGCCCATAAAAAAATAATAAAAAAACGAGCAAACAGCAGTAGCAGACGTCCTGACTCGATTCTACGGTAGCATTTAGATCCCTCCAGAGTTTTGTGCACACGGTTTAGGTAAAAATGAAAAAAGTTGAGGTTTTACATTTAGTTCAGTATTACCTGTTGCCTGTGTCCTTGTCTTTTGGGAAAATACTTTACACAAGTAATGGCTCAAAGAGGATTCCTTTTTTTTTTTTTTACTGTGCTGCAATTGTTTACTGGATTATTTGTGCCATTAATTAGTGTCAACTAATTTTTATTCAATCTCCACACAGGATATGCTTGTGAAGATGGAATATGGGGGAGAGCAGAAGTGCGTTGAAGTTCCACAAAGTGATGAATGAAGGACATGCATATTGTATTGAAGAAATAAGTGATGAGAATGCTGTTATTTGCATTTACCATGTCAGACCTTTTGATAAACAAAATTCTAATGAAAGTGAGAACATGTATACTGTTACATCTTTCAGAAAATGTTTTGAAATTGTGGTGCACAGTTCAGAATAAATGTTTTTCAAAAACCATTGCATCTTTTTAGTAAATGTTTATTTCCAAAAGAAATTTCTAGAAGTTCAGAACAGTAAAATTCCCGCTTTTTAGAATGAATTAGAAGATAACTCTTACGTAGTTAAACTAAAATACTCTTTGAGAGTTAATATATAAACTCTTAACACCAAGTGTTAAATTATCAACTCCAGACAGATTTGGTGTTTAACACTAAATCAGAGTTAACGTACCAACTCTCCAAAAAGAGTTAAATTAACACTCTCTGGTGTGGACCCATATAGACACTTTAATAGTGTTGAAATCAAATCCGACAGTGTTAATTTGGACATGCTGGATTTGCTGTGTAGGAATGTTTTGCTCATTTTTATTTCACCTCACCAGGTTACAAAAGGAGCTTTCTCAGCAGGTCACTCTTCTCAGCTACCCTGTCAATGACCATGTCAGAGTCCAATGACATGAGAATGTCCTTTTCAGTGGCCATCAGCATAAACATCTCCAGCTTGTTTGCAGACAGGCTGCTTCGGAGTCTGCTTTTAATGAACTTGAGTGTAGAGAACGTTCTTTCACAGGCAACCTGAGTGAGGGAGAGGGTCAGCAGGTACTTGTATGCCAGCCCAAGGAGACGATAGGCATCAGACAGCATGTTGAACCGCCTGAGTATTTGATAGCAGCACAGTGGGCAATTTTTGCAAGAACCACAGCTTTCGGTCACAATTTCACTTTCTTCGTCCCATTCTTCAGATCTGTCCTTTGCTGTTCTGGTCGTGTACTCATCTACATGTGATGTCTTAAGCCTTTCCCACTGTTCAGCAAAACGTTTCAGTTCTGACTGAAGGTTATTAACTGTAGCCCTGCTGTCAAATTTAAGTAGACAGGCGCTGAGGTTCTGAAATGCATTACTTGGAAGAGAAACTGTTCTGACCTGGCTAAACTTCCTGGGGTCCAACCATGCCAAATCGGCAAGAAGAGGGCCATGTATGACAAATCGTCTGTGGATTGCTTCAATAACTGTGTCCAGGATGATGTTTTGCACTTTCACCTCATATGATTTCTCAGCATTGATTTGCAACTCATCTTCAGGCATCTCTCCGGCCATGCCTTTTCTCTTTTTGGCTCTCTTTTTAGGTAGTTCAGCCTCCACTTCCATGTCTGTGTTGTTCTCCCTCTCCTCTAGTTTTTGATTTGTCTGTTTCACAAATGTGTCTGCAGCTGTCTTCACAGTTGGAAAGTCCCTGGCAATACTTTTGAGGCCATCTTGTGTGGCAGTCACCATATGATGGGCAGAGAGAATGTCCATCCCCTTTGACTGGAGGTACTTTGACAGAGGAGTTGTTGCTCAAACACTCTAAGAAATATCTGTGCTGTTAACACAGTTTCATGCTTCAAGAGACTCTTTAAAGCCTCGTGCTTTGGCACAAACAGCTGGCTTTTCTTTTTCCCTCTTTTCAATGGCTTCCATCGTCAGCACTACATCAACGAAGAGGCCATCATCTGGTTTTCCAAAATGTCCAAAGATTTTCTGGAGGGCATCATGCTTGGCCCACCACCGTGTCTCACCTATTGGACTGAGGCGTCTGTGTCTTGTGTTTTCGGTTTGTTTCTCCCACAGATTAACCCTGTGATAGGACTCCTTGATGAACACAGCTATGTCATTAAGTAAATTAAAGAGTGATCCACTTTCAATGACACTTTGTGTTGTGTCAGCAATCACAAGATTAAGTATGTGTGCATAGCACCACACATGCACATGAGTTGGAGACTGGGCAGTCATAAGTGCTGAAAAGCCTTTGTACTGGCCCTGCATATTTGAAGCACCATCTGTTGCATTCCCAATGCACATGGCCTTGTCTAGATTCAGATGCTCTAAAACTCCAGAAAGCAAGTTTACAAAGTACTGCCCCATGGATGCTTCGCACCTCACTATGGAGACAAGCCTCTCCTGCACAGACTCAGTAACATACCTGATGATTACTGAACACTGATCATAACCTGTGATGTCTTGGGTTGTGTCTAGCTGAACAGAAAACATCCCAGCTTTCTGGACATCACTGGCGATGCTCTCTTGAAGGAGATGGCCAAGTGCATCAATCACTGAGTTGACAGTTGTTTTGGAGAGTAGGGTGATGAGAGATCCTCTACCTCTTGATCCACTGGTCTGATGCAACTTCTTGCTTTTTTCAATGCAGTCATTCAAATGTTCTCCAAGGCACATATCATACTTGCCTAATAACACAATCAGTTCCAGAAAGTTACCATGATCGATGGTGTTATCACCTAAAGTGTATGCAGCCTCATTCTCCACATGCCTATAGCTGAGTCCCCTCTTCCCAAGTACTTTGATCACATCCACTATACGCTCTAAAACTTGCCGTCTCTTTTTCACTTGTGCTCTGTGAGCTGACAACTGACTGCCAGCAAACAAGCTCCTGATGTTGCCTTTTGAGCACCTTAAGAAAAAAGCTTCAGCACAGGTCTGGTGTGTGTTGCTCTTTTCATGCTCCTCTGTGCGCAGATGTATATGTCGCCAGTCACTCATGCCTGTTATAAATGTGCTGGTGTCAGTCAGCCTTGCAAATGCCAGACACACAAAGCAGAACAATAAATGGCGTTCTTTGCAATAAGTAAGCCACTTCCTGTTGGTGCCATCTTTACAGCTGAACACCCTCATCACAACTGCACTGCTACTGTTCTGCTGTGGGTGGTAATCTAAGAAGGCCTGTAATATGGCAGGTTCAGGGCGAGCAAAGTAATCGATGCCCTGGCTCTCACTCTCCTGCTCTTCCATCTCTCTCTCTTGCTCTTCCATCTCTCTCTCTTGCTCTTCCATCTCTCTCTCTTGCTCCATCTCTCTCTCTTGCTCCATCTCTCTCTCTTGCTCTTCCATCTCTCTCTCCTGCTCTTCCATCTCTCTCTCTTGCTCTTCTCTCTCTCTTGCTCTTCTCTCTCTCCTGCTCTTCCATCTCTCTCTCTCGCTCTTCTCTCTCTCTTGCTCTTCTCTCTCTCCTGCTCTTCCATCTCCCTCTCTCGCTCTTCCATCTCTCTCTCTTGCTCCATCTCTCTCTCCTGCTCTTCCATCTCTCTCTCTTGCTCCATCTCTCTCTCTCCTGCTCTTCCATCTCTCTCTCTCGCTCTTCCATCTCTCTCTCTTGCTCTTCCATCTCTCTCTCCTGCTCTTCCATCTCTCTCTCTTGCACTTCCATCTCTCTCTCTTGCTCTTCCATCTCTCTCTCTTGCACTTCCATCTCTCTCTCTTGCTCTTCCATCTCTCTCTCTTGCACTTCCATCTCTCTCTCTTGCTCTTCCATCTCTCTCTCCTGCTCTTCCATCTCTCTCTCTTGCTCCATCTCTCTCTCCTGCTCTTCCATCTCTCTCTCTTGCACTTCCATCTCTCTCTCTTGCTCTTCCATCTCTCTCTCTTGCTCTTCCATCTCTCTCTCTTGCTCTTCCATCTCTCTCTCCTGCTCTTCCATCTCTCTCTCTTGCTCTTCCATCTCTCTCTCTTGCTCTTCCATCTCTCTCTCTTGCACTTCCATCTCTCTCTCTTGCTCTTCCATCTCTCTCTCTTGCTCTTCCATCTCTCTCTCTTGCTCTTCCATCTCTCTCTCTTGCTCTTCCATCTCTCTCTCTTGCTCTTCCATCTCTCTCTCTTGCTCTTCCATCTCTCTCTCTTGCTCTTCCATCTCTCTCTCCTGCTCTTCCATCTCTCTCTCTTGCTCTTCCATCTCTCTCTCTTGCTCTTCCATCTCTCTCTCTTGCACTTCCATCTCTCTCTCTTGCTCTTCCATCTCTCTCTCTTGCTCTTCCATCTCTCTCTCTTGCTCTTCCATCTCTCTCTCTTGCTCTTCCATCTCGCTCTCTTGCTCTTCCATCTCTCTCTCTTGCTCTTCCATCTCTCTCTCTTGCTCTTCCATCTCTCTCTGCTGCTCTTCTGTCTCCTCTGTCACAGACTTCTCCACTTTTGATGATAAATCAGCTGGTGCAACATGTATGGATTGGCACAATTTGTTAAGATTTTGAGAAGTTTGAGAAACTAACCTTAAGCATAAAATAAAATTTACTATCAGTAACTTCATAGCACCCGCCCAGCAGTATATAAACTCCGTCATGCTAGTTACGCTGTACGAGTTATTAACCTGTGCAGTTAATAAAAGGACAGGTAATGTTTGTCGCGCTGTTGCACGCACAGCACGCTCGTTTGTTTCAGTTTGTCAGTAGCAACAAGACAGCTTACCAACGTGTACGTAATAAGCTAATACTCCTGGGTGCTACACACTACAGTGCACGCTGTACACCTACTTACTGGTTGTGTGGCATCAGTCTGTGTCTCTGAGTTAACTTGTGTTTCTCCTACAGCTCCGGACCGCAACAAATGCGCGTGCTCTTTGTGAGCTCGTTCCCGGCTCGTAACCACCGCGTTCTGCTGTCAAGGGTGATCATTGGTTAAATGTGATCATGTGACTGATGCAAGCCAGATCCTTTTATTTAGCGAAACTGTGATTAATAGTTAAATATTATTGTTGAGGGGCACAGACAGGACTCCGCACCCACACACACATTAAAAAAATAATAATAATATTTTAAAAAAAAAAGTTGCCTCAACAAAAGGGCACCTTGGGCACCCATCAGGAAAGGGGCGGGTGCTCAAGCCCCTCTAACCCCCCCCCCCCCTGCACGTGCCTGCTGTTAGGTTAATTGTGCTGATCCTCAGGTTGGGGGATTTGTGTTTGTACTGGAGCGCAAAATTCAAACCAATGGAAGATGGACAACAAAAGTTCAAAGCCATCAGGTGCTCAGGTTAGAAAAAAGAGAAAAGATGCAGGTAAGCAGACGTGTGATTGGATAATGGCAGGTCATCCTGAACCAATCAGACTAAACTCCAAACAATACATTATGTTACAGATTTTAATATTAATTAGTCATTGTTACTTGTTGATTTGTCCTTTTCTCATTGTGTGACGAATTATGACGACTGTTTGGTAGCTGTTATTGTCTCTCTCTCTCTCTTCATGTGTGTTTCTCTGGTGAAACAATAGTTTTGTGTTAATGTTAGGGCTGCACGATTTTGCATAAAATGAGAATCACGATTTTTTGGCTTAGAATTGAGATCATGATTCTCTCATAACAATAAATAAACATAAAACAACAAATGTCTCACGTTTTGTTGTTGCAGCAAAATGTTGTCCTGCTTGAAATTCCGTCTCCACCGTTGCTCGACACTGCGTGTACAGAGCAGGTAGTGCAACAATAGAAAAATAGTTGCGGGACGGCACTGTGTAGCGTTTGTCTAGGGTGTTGATCGTTTTCCTAAATCCCTCATTTTGCACAGTGTTGATGGAGCCATATCTTTGGTCAGGTGATAAGTGATAGCCTCCGTAATGTCTTTGTGCCTGCGGGAGTTCGACGTGTATAGGGAAGCGCTGTATAAGGTTCCCATTATTGATGTTTGGGTGGTTGACCGGGACGGATTTTCTCCTGTCACTTTCTCGTCATCCCTGACGTGCTCTCCGTGGTTTTTTCCCTGCTAATTTTAGCATCACACGGCACAGCTTCTGTATCACGTGGTATAAGGCTCCGCCCTTGTCATTTGTTGAGCAGGAAGAGTGAGCGCTTGTTTTCATGCAGAGTACGTCCCGGATCAAAATGCGGTACATTTGATCTCTGTTGTTTTTGCCTGATGATTGGTTTGAGTCTTGGCAATCCACATTGCTGGTGTTGCATCTTTCAATGCCAGCAATGGCAGGTATCAGTGCTCAAACCTTTTGTGTTTGTTTCCAACAAGTTGCCCACCTCGGGAAACAAAAATGTGTTCTTTTACTTGTCAGATGAACATATGAGACACTTTGACTCTTCAGTGCAGTGTGGAGCCTAACAAAGATCTGTTTTGTGTCCCAGCTGATCAGCAGGAGGAGGAGAGTCTGACGGAGCAGCAGAGGAACATTTTCAGCTACTTGGACTCAGCTCAGCCACTACAGAGGAAACAATGAGCTCAACACAGAAGGTGACAGACAGAGCAGGACCATATGACCAAAGATATTTATCACCATATACATTTGAACATTTGCCATAACGATGTAGCTGACGATAGAATTGACACCAGACAAAATACTTTACAGCTGCACAACTTTATTAAAAACCCATCAATGTATTTTCACTGAAACAAGCAGCTGTTGTTTATGTGCATTAAAGTTATATAAAAATGTAACAGTGCAAATGCAAATTCCTCGCTGACAGTTTAACCAAAAGGCGTTTCCAGTGGAAACTGGCCGACACATCCTGAGCATAACCATGTATAATATCCACTAAACTTCAGAAGAGGTTATACAGTCGTGGCCAAAAGGTTTGAGAATTGCATAAATATTGGAACCTGGAGAAGTTGCTGCTTAAGTTTTTATAATAGCATTTTGCCTGCACTCCAGAATGTTATGAGGAGTGATCAGATGAACTGCATCGTCCTTCTTTGCCATGAAAACGAACTTAATCCCCAAAAAGCCTTACCACTGCATTTCATTGCTGTCATCAAAGGAGCTGCTGAGACCATTTCAGTGATCGTCTTCTTAACTCAGGTGAGAATGTTGGCGAGCACGAGGCTGGAGATCATCATGGCTGTATCCCGATTCAGGTTCTGCAGCTTTAAAGTCCTCAAGGGCCGCGTACTCAAAGACCGCTAAGGCCGAAGTGCGAGGCTCGTAGGCTCGTGAAATGGGACGTCTAGTCTCCGTCGCGCTGCCCAGGTTGCCTAGCAACCATGATACTAACAGCTGGAAACGTTTCATACAGCTTTGTTTGACAGAAATGAAGGAGAACATATTTAGTTCATTTGTTTCTACATGAGCTCTGTGTGATTTGATGAGTATCTGAGGCTGAGACCACAGGACTGTGAAACATGATTGTTGGGCTTCATTTCTGTGCTGAACAGTCGTTTAAGATTAGCTGTAAATAACAATTAGCTGATGTTGTTCATGAGACTAAAGTCATCTCACTGTGGCAATGTAAATATAATATGGCCAATATTATAGTTATTATATTAATCACTTCACTCACAGACAAGTATCTGTGACAGTGTGTATATAGATGTGTCATATATAAGAGACAAATATTGTTTATTTAATATGTTGGTACTAAATGTGGTTCAGTGCTTACATATATGTGTAAAAAGCAAATGTAGGAGCTGTGATAACTGTGTCTGATAGAATGAAGAGTAGACTGATATATGAAATATTCCTTTATTGGGTGAGAAAATCAGACCATGTCATAACTGCTTTAAGTCACACAGAATAGATATCAGAGCCTTAAACAGGCTGACGTCTGCTAAATGGGTCAAACTGGGCAGAAAGTCTACAAACACATAACATCCTTATAGAATATGATGTAACACTATAGATCAACTTAGCTCAGAATATATAAAGCATATAAACAGTTACAGCAATATGATGCAACAAACACAGCAGCTGCTGATCCAAAATACTCAAAGCTTCATAGAACTGAAACCAACATTTATTTTTAGGTCCATTCTGCTGCTGATACAGACTTTAGGTTTCTGAACATTAAACTTGTTGCTGCCTTTCATAGTGTGTAACTTGAAGGCCCTGAGTACTTTCTCCCACACTGGAAACACTGGGATGATCACATTATTTGAACATTACCTAATAAGACTGATTCAGCACAGACAGTTATGTTAAACTTTCCTAGCAGTCCTTCACAAACAGGGAACAGTCTGTCTATTCTCTCCATCTGTCAGCTGCTGCTGGCTCTTCCTCCTCCTCTTCCTCACACACTGCTGAGTTTGTCCTGGTGGATCATCAGGGCTGCAAAGCCTCACAGATGATGTGCAGCAGTGGCTCCCTCAGTCTGTCCTCTGGACACTTGCAGTCGTCACACATGGAAATCAAATGTGTGATAAGCTGCAGGATTCAAACACAAGTGTAACTTATAAACACATGTTCATACTTTTATTCCACAATCAGAGAGAAAGAAACAGAGAGAGAGTGCAGGACAGACAGACAGGTGACAGTCTCAGGTGTACACACTGCTACACAACAGCACCAGAGAAGCAGGATTTAGTGTTTGTGTTATTACGAGTGTAAACAAGAAGAGTTCCAGATGGTGCAGTGGACACATGTGTGACTGCTGTGATTAAAGCATCTTTCTTTCAGCTTAACGAGTGAACCGTCAGCTCGTTCAAACACACGTTAAAGTGCGTTTGGCTCGACACCACCGAACAGAGGCAGCAATATAACACAGCTCACATTAACAGTGCAGTGGATCCTGCTTGTGCCGTGATGTTCAGGACTGCAAACCGAGCAGCATCACTGACTTTCAGCTTGTTGTGTTTGTGGATATATGACTGACTTTAATTATCCACAAAATCATCACATTCTCTGTCAGATGAAGGTCGACTATTGAACGGCGTATATTTTAAAGGCTTTAAAAGCAAGTTAACGCTGAAAGTACAAACATCACTAATGTCACATAACTCTGCCGACAAGGCATAGCTATGGCTATGAAATGCTCTTTGTGTATCACTTCTTCATTATGAAAGATGTCATTAATGCACTAGTAATGTCTCATCTGGAGTATTGTTCAATCATTTGGTCAGCAGCTAATGAGACAGATCTTAACAGACTTCAGTTAGTCCAGAATAAGGCGTCCAGATTAGTGTGAAGATGTTCATACTATACTAATATTGATCAAATGCATAATAACCTTTCTTGGCTTCCTGTACAGGCTAAAATATTCTATGGCTTACTTGTAGTTCTAAAGAAAGCAATTCTGTTAAACACACCACATTTATTCTGCTCAGCTGCAGTATCCAGATGAAATACATCATCATATTACACAGTTTTCAACAAGCTGCAATTTAGTAAATGCTCGAGTTAAAAGTAACGTTTTGTAAAACTGTTACATTTAGAGCAACTTTTAAGTGGAATAAGTTCCCTTAAAAAATTAGAGAATTATTCAAAACTTCAATGAACACTTAAAAGCCGATTTACAGAGCTTTTAGTTGTTGTAAATATTGTAAGACATGATTTGTTTTTGAAATTTGTGTAATGTGCCTCAATGTTATTGATATTATTATTATTGATTGCTTATATTTGAACAATTGTGAAACCTCACTGTGGATGTAAGAGTGAAATTATGTGGATATCTTGAATCCACTTTATTGTGTAATATTTTATGTGAGTATTTGACGGAAGACGAGCCACATCTGTTGTGGAAGCTAACGGGGTTCCTTTAGAATAAACAAACATAGGATTTATTATCACTGAATAATTCTGTATAAATCTACACAAATTATAGAAATATGTAATAGGAAACAACAAAATAATCTAAATTATAAAATAATGTGTGTGTGTGTGTGTGTGTGTGTGTGTGTGTGTGTGTACAATCAGGAGGGATGGGCATGATTTTAGTGTTTGAACAGTCATGAATTATCTTTTTTTCTTTTATTTAAGTGACATCAGAAACAGCAGTATGCGACATCACGTGATGGCGGAGCTTCAGTTCATCCTTTGTCATCTTTTTTTTTTTTTTAATAGGACAGGGGGAAAGAATGAAAGAAAGAGAGGGAGAGAAAGAAAGAAAACCAAAGGGGAGAAGAGACGGTGAGAAGGGGGGGAAGAGAGAAAAAAAAACAAACAACAAAAAAAACTCCTGGGTCACCTGTATGGAGAAAAAAAACAAAAAAACAAACAGAGGAGACAGCAAACAACAAAGAGCAACATAATAATAGAAAAAAAAAAAGCACCATCACAATAAACTAGCTAGTCATAGATATCAATAGTTATTATTAAATAATAGACGATATTGTTCAGCACGCAAGATAGACAGCGCACAGTGTGCTTTGAGGCAGCAGCCAAGAAAGCTTTAGTCCGCGTCTGTGAATATCCATGTGTACACCTGTGTGCATACCTGTGTGGATCAGCATGCTTGCATTCCAAAGGTTTCTCCATGTAATGATCTGCTAGGGAGTGTGGGGAGCCACAGCCCTGTCCTTTATGGTATCAAGCGGGTATGGAGATCAAAACTCCAGACATCCAGGGGCCCCCAGAACACAAGAGACCAAGGAAGACCCACAGAGGGGCAGCTGCGCCACTGTCCCAGTAAGAGCTAAGGAGAGTCCCAGATGAGGGCTCATTTAGCAGCCGCGGAGCAGAAGCCAGGGGGAGTTGCAGTGATGCGCCCGTGGGCTCCGCCGGCAGCCAGCTGTGCCTGAGTGACCGAGCCCCAGGCCGAGAGGCCAGGGGCTCGGTCACCTCTGAAATGGCCCGAGCGAGCCGCCAAGGAGTGAGCCGGTGTGCACCCGGACGCCCACCCCCAGATACAAAGAACCACCAACGCACCGACACCTGAGGGAGTCCGCCACCGGCAGGGGAAGTGGTGGTGGGTGGAGATAGGCCTCCAAACCTTGGAAGGCCCGAGATGTCCCCAGAGAGGTGGTGTCTGATACCCAACCTGACATATAAATACAAACATACAGGCACACACAGACACAAACATCCATTCCCACCCTCATGCTCTCATATGTACTTCACACTCAACCGAGGTGGAGACAAATATAAAGAGACACTGTATACGCGATCACACTCCCCAAGCGTACTCTACAAACCGGGTCTAGGTACCCTTGCCCCTGGAGGGGGGAACTGCACCCAGACCCAGGTGGTGTTACCCTTTTCCCTGCGGTGGGGAGAGGCAGACCGCCCCGACTCCGCAGCAGCAGGGAGGCCCCAGACCGCAGCCGGACGGCCAACTCCTCCTAGCCCCCCCGCTCCAGCAGGCCGCAGAGAACGGGGGTGAGAGAATTATCTTTAACAGCAGGTTGGATGTAATGTGTTAGAACTACCAGCAGGTGGGGATAAGAGACCTTTAAGGTGTTTGGTGCCACGCTCCACCTTCAGGTTTAAAACTAGTGTTAATGGAGTTTGAAGGTTGAGTTTGTTCCACGACTGCATTTCACTCACTGCCTCTGTTTGTATCTCTGTCACTGCAGGACCAACATGGAGCCAGAAGTCAGCGCTCTCAGGAGGCCGACAAACCTCACAGAAGAAAGGGAGAGAAAAAACACACCTGTGACGAGTGTGGGAAGGGTTTTACTGTGAGGGCTTCACTAAAACGGCATCAGGTCATCCACACTGGAGAGAGACCGTTCAGCTGTGACTTGTGTGGGAAGGGTTTTTCCTTGAAGGGTTACCTAAAAAAACACCAACTCATCCACAGTGGAGTTAAAGCGTACAGCTGTGATCAGTGTGGCAGAGCTTTTACTCGCAGTAGTCACTTACAGAGTCATCTAGTTACCCACTCTGGAATTAAGGCATACAGCTGTGATCAGTGTGGCAGAGCTTTTACTCACAGTAGCGGCTTACAGAGTCATCTAGTTACCCACTCTGGAATTAAGGCATACAGCTGTGACGAGTGTGGGATGGAGTTTACTCTGAAGGCTTCACTAAAACAGCATCAGGTCATCCACACTGGAGAGAGACCGTTCAGCTGTGACTTGTGTGGAAAGTCTTTTTCCTTGAAGGGTTCCCTAAAAAAACACCAACTCATCCACAGTGGAGTTAAAGCGTACAGCTGTGATCAGTGTGGCAGAGCTTTTACTCGCAGTAGCAGCTTACAGAGTCATCTAGTTACCCACTCTGGAATTAAGGCATACAGCTGTGACATCTGTGGAAAAACTTTCAGCCAGAGAGGGAACCGAAATAAACACCTACGCATTCACACCAGACATGATGTGTACTGCTGTGAACAGTGTGGCAAACAGTTTACAACAGACGCACACTTACAACGACACATGTTTACCCACACTGAGGAGAGACCTTATCAATGTGACCTGTGTGAGAAGACTTTTAAAGCTCCACATCACCTGAGACAACACCAACAGATCCACACCAGAAAGAGAGTCTACAAGTGCAGCTACTGTGAGGTATGTATTTATATTGTTATCTTGTCATTTTAGCCTGACTGTTTGGAACAACTCTGCTCATTAAACTGTGTTAGCATGTTAGCAATTCTACTGCATGGAAAAGCAGCTCTGAGTGATTATTCAGATTTTCCTTTCAGTTATGATTTTAGTATTACTGTAGTATTATGGTGGTAGTATTGTAGTTATTGCAGCCCAGTAAACTGAGTGTGTTAACTGAAACAGTCAAATGTAGTTGGACGTCTGCAGAGATGCTCTTTATTTCAGGCGACGTTCAGGATACAAGGACTGACTTACACTGTCTTTGTGTCTTTGTTTAGAAGCAGAGCGACACAGATGGATCCAGTTCTCAACCCTGTCATCACTGTGGTGGTGGGAAAGACTTTCATTGTGACCTCTGTGGAAAAACTTTCAGTCGGCAAGCTGCCCTTAAAACACATCAACGTAGACACACTGGAGACAAACTGAAATACTGCAAAGAATGTGGGAGAAGCTTCACCACATCACATCACTTAAAACAACATGAACTGATTCACAGTGGGGTTAAAAAGCACCTCTGTGATCAGTGTGGGTCATCCTTCACCACTGCATGGAAGCTTAAATCACACAAACGAGTCCACACAGGAGAGAAACCACACAAGTGCAGACACTGTGAGAGAAGGTTCTCACGGTCAGGTCATCGTAACATTCATGAACGAACACACATAGAAGGAAACTACAGCTGTGACCAGTGTGACAAGAGCTTCAGGAATCTCAGTTCATACTCTGCACACAAACGATCCCACGTTACTAATAAACTGTTTCACTGTTACCAATGTGCCCAAACATTCACCTCATTGTCTGCTCTGTGCAAACATCAGCGCGATCACTCAGGGCTGAAATCACTCCCATCACTGGATCACAGTGAATCTGAAGACACAGAAAGATCCTCTGGTTTCTGTGTCAGACTCAAAAAGCTTGAGATCAGGCTCCACAGAGTTCAGATAGAATCATTTAAACTTGTGTTGAACTGAACTGGTTGCTGGGCTGAACTTCTACATAATACAGATCTACATGGGATCTTCTTTTCTGTTGTTTTACTGAGTCAGTTTTGTCCTTTTTTCTCTGTCCTGGTTTTGCTCGTCTGTAAATGATTGAAACTCAGTCAAATAGTTCATTGTTCTCCAGCAAAACGTTTTGGAAACTCATGTTTAACCTTTAAAACTCTGACATGTTTTAGCACACAAGGCTTCATCGGGGAGTTCACTCATGATTGGACCATGAGAACAAAGGTTTTTAGTTCTTTCAAAGAGAGTCTTGGAGATGTTTGATGTTTCTGTTTTTCTGAAACCACCTGAAAGAAAAACTATTTTTCTTGCTTTATGTAGTGTGGAAGTTTTTAATGTTTCTTCATCTGTGATGTTCTTGAATGTGTTCACGTGAAGATGGTACAAATAAACTGTCCTTTCAGCTTTAGCTCCTAATTTATTCATTATTTATGGATGTAGCACAGCAGCCGTCTCTTGATTAACACATGGAGGGCTCGGGATCTGATGGTGTCGTCTCCCTAATTTGCCCACTCAGTAAATCTCACTCATGGCCAAGAAATTGAAATAAACCTTGTTTCCCTGCTGGATAGTGATCCACTGTAACTCTGCTCCTCCATCCTGTTTAGGATTTCTGTGGCTGAAGTAAAATTCCATCACTTATCCCAGCTAACCCAAAGTGAAATAAAGTTTTGCTCATCTTAAAAAAGCATTACAATAATGGGCATTACCAATGCAAACTGAATGATACAGAAGATGAAAGAAGAGACTTTGACGCGTCAGTGTAGCGCGTCTGGCGCGTTTGACTCGCGAATAAAACCACGCGCGTGAGTTTTTGTGTTGCATTTTGTGCATACGCGCGTTTCGCGTCTACCGCTCGAGTTGGAAAAATCTGAACTCCAGCGTCAAATCGCGCCGCGACAACCAATCAGGAGCCTGGTGATGTGGCTGTTACCTAGGTCAAAGGGGCAGATCCAGCCAAAGCCTTTCATACTTCAATGGAGGGGAAGGCTAATCAATGCGGTAGCAAACAACTCGGAGCTGTACAACACCAGCTGCTTTCAGTACCGAGACAGGAATAAAAAGGACCGAGCTTGGAGGAAGATATGTGAAGAGATCGGGCAACCTGGTAAGTTCATTCATTTCTCTTTTGAAAGTTTTCACTGACCCGGGGAAGCAGCACAAAAGCTAGCAAGCCACCGCTATTTTCCCACTGACGTACAAATACCGTTCTGCTTTTATGCATGTTGTCATTTAGGAATATATTTTATTGTTTATTAATAAACAGCACACAGTGGTCCCGCTGTTCATCCGTCACTGCTTTGCTTTTTCGCTGATTTTTTATTGCACAGTACAGCATTGCATTCTGCAGCCTGATTGACAAATCTCCTGCGCTTGCCAAATTTATCACGTTTGGTTTTGATAACCATCGCGTCCAATAGAAAAAACAGCACAAAAACACCCATAACTATGAGCCTCATTCGGAAATAGACACCTGCACCGCGAGGGAAAAAGGTGCACGAAAGTGGCAGGCAGATGAAGACAAACCACGGCATATTAATACTTTTACGTTTTGCAATCTACAAAGGTTTGCACTTTGAGAATCAATTGTGAGAACTGTGACCAGGGGCTAGTTATTCTGAGAACCCCTGCAATAAATGAGGGACCACTGTCTACTCTATGATTATTATATCCAACCTGTTAACATTTAATACTGTATTGATAGAACCAACTGATTCTGCAGCAGAGCATCCCCAGTCCCTGAGATCCTGCTGCTGCACCCACAGGTATGTACAGCAAGCACTGATACCTTTTTAGTCGGTGGGATTCCCTTGTGATCACCTTTACGAAATATCTACAACCAATCTGATTATATCCTGTTATTGTTTTTTCTTTTTTTTCCAATGTTGAAATTAAAATCTAGTAGCAGCCTTCTCATTTCTTTGTGTTTTGTGCTGTTTTACAGGCCCACAGAGGAGGACGGCTCCGAGGCAGATGAGGGACGGGTCCCAGGACGGTCCATCGGTGGTGGAGCTGGCCATCCTGGAGTCCCTGAAGAGGCCACACCAGTCTCCAATGGAGCATTTCCTCCTCAGCCTTGTTCCTGCTCTGGAGAGCAGCTGGTCCTTTTTATTCCTGTCTCTCTGTAAATACTTATATTTTATATATTTATGTTTAATGTTTTTCTGTTTGAGACTTTTAATATTATTTCAAATAAATGTTTATAATGACTAATGTCTCAGTTCTACTACACCGCAAATGTTGGCACACGACTTGACACATGTAGAATTTATTTCATATTATACTAATGACAAAATATACTGATACAGTGGGATGCAGAAGTTTGGGCAACCTTGTTAATAGACATTATTTTCCTGTATAAATTGTTGGTTGTTACAATAAAAAATGTCAGTTAAATATCATACAGGAGACACACACAGTGATATTTGAGAAGTGAAAAGAAGTTTACTGGATTTACAAAGAGTGCAATAATTGTTTAAACAAAATCAAGCAGGTGCATCAATTTGGGCACCACAAAAAAGAAATGAAATGAATATTTAGTGTATATCAATGTGTGTGTCTCCTATATGATATATGGGGTGCCTTTGTCTGGATGTGCTTCCCATCCAGAGCTGCACAGCACAGAGGGAAGTTCCAGCGCTCCTGGAATCCCTCTGTGATGGAGCGCCAGTCTCCAGGTGAAGGCACAGCCATGAAGTCGTCCACTAGACAGTCCCAGATGGACGTCGCTGCCTGGGGGGTGATCTGGCTCACCGTGGACACACCGACTCTGAAACTGAACGCGATGGTCCTGAAGGAGTCCCCGGTGACAAGGAACCTGGACAAAATTGTTCAAAATCAGTATTATGTGTACTGCAGTTACAAAATACATTATTCAAATTCCAAAATACTTTTGTGATGTCAGATATAAATCACAAAACTTAAATCTTACATAAAACATTTTGTAATTATAAGGATAATTACAAAATGTATATTAGATCATATCTAAAACAGTTGTTTTGTTTTAACTTTAACATATCATAATTTGATTGGTAGCAACTTTCACAACTACAGTGAGCCAATCACTCATAATTCCTAAACATGTCAATCAGGTAGGAATGAAGTAAGACATTAATAGAAATAAAGAGTTGTGTGTTGACATGTAGCCCTTTCCTTGCTTAAATCATTAATATTTTTGAAAAATTAATCTGTGATAAGACAGCTTATCAAGATAGAACCATGTAACTAGAGATGAACCAAACTTTTCACAGTTTTATCTAACTCTGTTTTAATAAAGGCTGTGACCCCTGCTATAGAGTCTGACAGCTGCAGGGATTATATACAAATATTCAACTATCCCAGAATTAAACCAGGTCTAAATATAAAGGAGTGAGTATCACTACAAGGTTAACTCAGTGGTCCTAATGCTACAGTTTGATATCAGCAAACACCGAGCGCATACATTGATGTGACACCACAGCCATGCTATCATTCAAACACTGATAACAGCATAAATCGAATTAAATCGGGACTTGATGAGACCTTCTGAGTATCACTAGAAATATTATAAAGAGTCGTCTCTGTACCACAGTTTTCTTTCAGTAAACACCGACAGCATTCACTGTTAGCATAGCACATCCATGTTAGCAGTGTATAACTGGATGGATTAGCATATTAGCACAGATATCAATAAAGGACTACCGTATTAAATAGTTTTACTAACCTCAGGCAGACGGACAGGCGCTCTGCAGGTGGGATTGAGCGTCTGTAGTTGGTGTCTAGGCGGGCGATGCTGGGACCGACGAGGGAAAGCAGGTCCTCAAACTGGCCGACGGTGATAGCGCTGGAATCGGCCGTCATCCAGGCGCAGCTCCTGGAGCAAGTGGTGAAACTCACCAAACTGCTCATGCCTCTGGAGGACCTGATGGACCCAGGTACGGCGAGGACGTCTTTTACGCTGCTGCTCTGCTCTCCACAGTACATAGAGAAGGGAGACTCTCTCTTCAAGCGCTAGCTCGATAGCTGCCATCTTGCAAAGATACCGGTCTGGCACAACTCCCTCCCACATTCCTCCCACATTTCCGGTTCACGCGCGATGGATTTTTCTTGGACACGCGTTGAGACGCGAATGTACACGCGTCAAATTAGGGGCGTTTGGGGCGTTTTATTCGCGTCCATCGCGTTCGGTGTGAACACACCGTTAAAAACCTTGTTATGGCCATTCATGCTGTACAAAGTAATTAGACATGTGTGGTATCTACAGAAACGTCAGAATCTCAGCTAAAAGTTCACAAAACCATCTCAACAACCACCAAACAGCTGAAACAGCAGGTGAACAGATCACACAAAAAAGATGTAAACACAAATTCCCCTGATCATCTGTTTTTTAAACATGAAGCGTCGTTTTGGACGTTCATTTACTGCTGGTTCAGTGAATTTTGGTTGGACAGTGATGAAACCTGCAGCCTCAGAATCTGTGAGAAGTCTGCTTTCAGCACGCAACAGCATTGTTGTGTTGTGTGCTGTGGATCCACCTCTGCAAACTCATCACTGTTTCACCATCATGTTTCTACTTAGACAATAACAAAGGAAGCAGTTCCCAGGAACTACTTCCTGTCTTGTTAACATAAGAGTACGTTGCCCTTCAAAGCACCTCCACTTCTCCTCTTATTAGAGGACTGCCTTATTATTAATCTGCTAATTCTGTCAGTTGATGAAAGAAAAATGCTTGAAGTTTGGATTTAGAGGTTTGGACCGGTCACTCCTCACAGACGGACAGCTGGACCCTGCAGACTGTGACCTCTGACCTCTGCAGACACAAACATGATTGAAGCAGCTGTGATCACACAGACTGCAGATAATGCAGCTGTTTCCTGTCAGTAACATCCTCTTAGATTAGAGTTCAGCTTTTTACAGGAAAACTGGACAAAACTGATTTTTGTTACAAACTCATTTTCATTTCCTCTCAGCTCACAAACACAGTCAGACAATCAACCAGAGTCAACACTGATTATAATGTCAGTGCAGAATTATTTCTGTTACTCAGTGAGTTCAGCTCTCTGACCTCGTTGCTCCAGGTTCACCACTGAAGTCTGGATTATAACCTTTGGACCGGTCACTCCTCACAGACGGACAGCTGGACCCTGCAGACTCTGCTCTGTCCTCCTCTTCCTCCATCATCATCTTCAGTCAGTCTGAGAGGTAAACCACAAACACTCAGTGAGTTCACATTAACAGGAGGAACTGAGTTACAGTCGCTGACCTCTGACCTGTCATGTGACCATGAAACCAGGTCAATATGTCTGTAGGTTCAGTCATCCAGGTCATGTGATCTAAGGAGCTTGGAGAGAAAAGAGACGTCTTTAAGTTTCTGGAAGACGTTTCATCAGAGAAGCTTCTTCAGCTGTAAAACCAAACGGTGGAGAGTCCCAGATATTTAAACCTGAGAGGGAAAGAAAGCATGTCGCTGACCCACCACTGATGTTATTTCAAGGAGGAAACTGAGAGCCTTTGCACCAGGAGCACAAACATCAGCTCCAGCAATGATCCACTGATGTGTTTTTATTCCATGTATGAATGTTGTTATTGACAGAGATGACGTTTGTGTGTCAGTGATGCAGTGACTGTTGTTGTTACCTGTACAGGCTGGTTAGACTCTATGAAACAGATCATACAGATCTCTGCATGTTAGAAGAGACTATTAAAGGTCATGAATGAGACAAAGGCAGGGAGGCGTCCTTTACAGCTAAACAGCAGAGTGAGAGAACAGCCAGCACCTCTACATTTATCACATTATACAGCACATGTATGATACTGACAGGGATGAGAAGAATTTAGTGATTCTGATCCCATCATTGATATTACTTATTGATTCTCAGTAGCTCTGCTCTGACAGTCACCACCATCACTGAGCAGCATATCAAAGACATTTGTGCACATTAACTGCATGTTGTGGCTCAAATGTTTGTGCATGTTGGAGGCATTTCCTCTTTGTTGTGATCAGTGTTGGTCATTACTCAAAACAGTCATTATTACACATATTACACAGAACACTTTGATTAAAAGTAATGGAGTACGTTACTTCATTACTCCTCATAACATTACTTTGATGTTAAAATGAACAAATGAGCATGTAACAACATAAAGCTGAGGTACAGCCCCACACACCAACACAGATCCTGATGAGGTCACGTGATGTTTCTCTGAGTGTTTATGAACACAAATCAAAGATGAAACAGCACAAAGACACTTCAAAGTGATTCTACTGTAGAAACATGAACAGGTAGAAACCTGCAGCCTGACTGCTCATCACTTTGTTACCTGTTCAAGTTCAGCAGCAGCAGCTCACTTTATCACGGTGCTGGTCTGGGGTCAGTGTTTACTCAGCTTTAACTCACTCTGGGTTCTAGGTTAGCCTAGCTTTAGCTTAGTGTTAGCTTAGCGTTAGCATGCTGTGTGCTAGCTTAGCGCCAGAGCTCTGCAGGTGTCTCCTGTGTAAATATTAATCACAGTGACAGTAAAGGAGGTAAAGGGCTGTGACGTCATCACGTACGCTGCGTCCTCTGTGGGCTCTGAGTGAACTCAAAGTACAAACTACAAGTACACAAACACGAACGTAGCTCAGAGTGGCGGACACACTCGGCCTCGTTGGTCCAGCTGTGAGTCCGTTACCGTGAACTATGGAGCGGCAGATTTGTGCTGAACTAAGCTGCACACAGCTGATGTTAGCCAGGAAACATTACACACTGACTTTAATGGAGAGACCGGAAATACAAACACACACAGTTTGTTGTGTGAAGAAATCAAACACGAGCTGAACAAACAGTAAAGTTCCTAAAGACAAACTGTTAAAGGAGGAAACAAAGCAAACTTACAGTTTCTTCACACACCAACAACAAGCTCCACTCCACACCTGGACACTAAACACGGACACACAGGTGAGCTGCTTCCTGGAAGGAGGCGGGACTCCACCTGAAACTCAGCACAGGTGGGAGGGGCTCAGCTCTGTGTGTGCTGATGTGTTAACTTTAAAAATATGCCGTCTGACTGCTCAGACTGAGTCAGAGTAAAGTTCACATGCTGACGTGTGGAGACATGAAACCTTGTTGTAGCTGCAGGTGTGAACACACTGATCCCAGATCAGCTCTGCTGTATTTGTAACATGAACATTTCTGCTGCAAAGCTTCAAATGTTCAGCATGTTTCTCTGTTTCCAGTCTATAGATCCAGTCACACTTTCTACCTTCACCTGTGCAGTAAAGACTGAGAGCAGAGCTGAAACCAAGCGTCCAATCAGTGAGCAGCATCAACACCTGAGCTTCATTCAGACTCTGTTATTGAAGATGTTGTTGGTACAAAGTTCATCTGCTGCTCACATGAATCCATGAAAGATTTATTTCACTGAATGTTTCTTCAAAGCTCATTTCAACCTGTTGAAGTCATGAATGAAAGTGCAGACTGAGAGTGGATCACATGATGTTTGAGGTGTGTCATGTGACATGTTCAGTATTGTCACACATGTCTAGATTGTCCCTGATATCATAACTGCTCAAACACTGATGATTATATTTGAAGAATTATTCCTGATGGCAGCAAAGTTTGAATGGAGCTCTCTGTCTGTGCTGATTTGTCGCCCTCTGGAGGTCAAAGCACAAACTGCATGATGTCACTGTAACCACCACAGAGACAGGAAGTGTTTTTATGACTGAAACACTGAAATGATGCTAACGGCTGTCGTTAGGCTCACTGACAGCAGTGCTGATGTGTTCATGTCAAACACTGGCTCAGGTCAGACTCCTTCATCCTTCTCCAGCGTGAGGCCGCCCTCAGACCCACAGGAGCTCTGACCTTTGACCTCCTGACCCTAACCATTTTAGTCTTGTTGCATCTGCAAATCCATCCAAACTGTAGCCGAGCAAAAGAAGCTGGAAGCTGTTCTATGAATGATGTTGTTGAAGGAGCTTGGAAAGAAAAGCGTCTGGACTTCTTTAAGTTGCTTGAAGAGGGACATGGACGTCTTAACGCCCACTCACATCCTGGGACATTTGATCACAGGAAATCACATGATAGCGTGGGGCTAGATCTCACAATGGGTTCACCCAAAACCTTGGCTGATTGAGACCCACACCCGTTCTCACACCGTGGCTCGTGTGATTAGGTAGAGGATCAACAGGGGCTCCGTGTCCCTGAATTTAAACTGAATCTAAACACACCGTGCACAATGCCAAGTTAGATAATGGTTAAAAGAACAAGATAAGAATAAATAAAAAGATAAAATAAGGATAAGAAATAACTTAAAAAAATAAAAGAAAAAGATAAATAACTGCAAATAAGTACAAATAAGTAACTGAAGACACGTGTGGTCTGCAGATGTCGATGTACATGGATGTACATGGAGTTTAATGTGCAAAATGAACTTAGTGTGCAAAGTGACCTGATGTGCAAACTGCAGTTTGAGGTCGGTCAGCTGTTCAGGAGTCTGATAGCAGTGGGGAAGATGGAGTTGTTGAGTCTGGATGTTCTACATTTCACACTTCTGAACCTTCGTCTCGAGGGCAGAGGTGTGTCTCTCCTCTGGACTCTGTGATGGTAGCTGCTCTGCAGAGAGGGCAGCGGGGTCCTGATGATCTTCTCCACAGTTGTTATCACTCTCTGCAGGCGTTTGCGGTTTGCAGTAGTGCTGCCGTACCATGCAGTGATGCAGCTGGTCAGGCTGCTCTCCACAGTGCAGCTGTAGAACCTGCTGAGGATCTTGGCCAACATACCAAATTTCCTCAGCCTCCTCAGGAAATACAGCAGCTGCTGAGCCTTCTTGACCAGCTGTGTGAGTTTGAGTCCCTCACTGACTCAAACTCCTTCAGTGACACTTGCAGCCTTGCAGATTAGTTTGCTGATCCTGATGCATCTCTGGAGCTGATGCTGTCCCCCAGCAGACAACAACAACATAGATGCTCTCACTAGTCCACTTTACCCTCTAATCACATCTCTGACATCTGCAGGTTGCTCCATAGAGACTCTTGTGCAATGCCAGGTGTTTGTGTTTGTCTGTAGGTACACATTAGATATGACCATAGACGCACACACACAAGTGAACACAGCAGCACAGATGGTTTCCACCTGCTTCCCTCTTTCTTCACACAACTGTGAGGATGATGAAGAGGTTTCAGGACGAGGTGGTCAGCAAGCACAGGATAAAGCAGGGCCATGAAACTCTCTGGTGCAGCAGATGTTTAATCAGACTCAGCTTTAGGCTTCTTTTCCCACCTGGCAGCAAAGTAACAGCTTCACTAATGTGAACAGTCACAATGTTAAACGTTTCTATATCTTCATATATTTTTATCTGTTGATGCTGCAGAATAAAGTCTGTTAACAGAGTGCAGGATGTGTAGAGCAGGTCCAGCTCTCCCTTTACTGTGTCCACTTTCATCAGCCCCTGTGAAGTGACACAGAGTGCATGTGTGTCTGTCAGCTGTTGTTTGTTGTGAAGGATGGAACAAATGAACACACACTTTTAGAGAAATCTGAAAAAGCAACACGTGCTTGGGCTCCTTCTGTGCTCGTCTTCATTAATGCTGATCTTTCTTTCCTGTTTGTTCTTTGGCACAAGCTTCAGTCTTTTCTCCCAGGGCTCCTTCACACTTAGAAACACACCTACATTCATTTATACACAAACATCATGAAACAAAGGCTTTGTAAAAGAGGACATGAGATCCTCTCTGAACAGCACATTCATATCAAACACAGGACTGAACAGGATATACTGAGTCTGTGCTGTTTTCATTGTTACTTGCTGAGTATTTTTCCAGTGTTTGAAATGTGACTCAAGTCTGATTCTTCTACTGTGTGTGAACTCTAAGCAGCTGCATTAAACAGCTGCTTTTCAAACCAGGCTCAATCCTATGACTCTGTGAATGTAAACTTTTGTCACCTGCATGAATAACAATCCTTGATCTAGTCAGGACTGCAGTGCTCCTGTGATCCCAGCTTATAGATGGAGGCTAGCATGAGAGGCTCAGCAGCTAAAGCAGCACACCTGGGTCTCCCAGCCTATCAAAAGCAGCCCTTTGCTTCACCTGCTTCACTAAACATTATTATTATTATTTAAGCAGAGTGGTGTGATTGATGTAGGCATTGCTGTGTGACAGGAGGACTTTTCTTGAAACAGCTCGTGTGATGTGAGCTGACGTAAAAACAGTGATGTTAGCTTGATTCTCTTGGCTAAAACTATTTTAAAAAGAGGGTCAATCATGCAAATCTGCCAATAGAAGCCAAAGTTACAGCCCCTCAGAGTTTAAAGAGAAAAGGCCCGTTTCCAACACTCGGTTGTGCAAAGGGAAACAGGCCCACAGTGCCTGAGTGTGTGGGTAATTCTTCAAATAATATTCAAAAGCAAACATTTTTAAGCATGTAAATAAAATTCAATCATTTCTGCTCTTCAATACCTAAGAAATGAAAACTGGCAGATGGTCCCAAAATGTGAAACGCCTGGCTATCTGTGCATTTAGTGCTGCAAGTTTTCACTGTTTACCTTCAGAAGCATAAATCTCTGCACAGATAATGTTCATATGTGGATTCCTGGTTTTCTGCAGTTAATTGTGACCCAAAGCGTATTTTTAAAGTGGTTCCAGGCAATAAAGCCTAAAAATAAATACATCTACTTCCTTTTTCTGTGTTCCAGCCTCAGTGACTCTGACACAGTGCTGTAATATTTACACCTCTGATGAAAACAGAGTTTGTAGTTGCAGAGAAATACTCGACTCATTTTGGGCATTTACGAGCAGGAACCTCAGAAAGCCCCTCGCTGCTTCACTGGTTAAGAAGCAAAGCAAACATTAGTTCACAGTGATGTTAATTAAGGCCCAAAGTTTAGGAACGAACGTCAGCACTTCACTAATGAATGTAATGCTGATTCATGTGCTTGTTTTGTAATGTGCATGTTGTGCGTTGCTATTTCCCATATTCTTTGGCACTGATAGATGAAGAGTCTCAGGCAGGACCGAGGCTGCCAGCTGCTGACAGTGAGCAGGGAGAGAGCAGCAGAAGCTGGGCAAGAGCAGGGCACCTTCAGCCCCCTTCATCAGTCAGAAATCATTTGGGTGTCTGTGTGAAATGTCTGATTTTTAAAATCTTTTTGTAGACATATTTATTAAATGTTTAACAATTATATAGAAGAAAGACCATGTAAAGAACAAAACATGACAAAACAAAAATGAGTTGAAGTTATGAACTGTTTCTGAGAGACAAATAACACCAGGATCCTTTTTGTGTAGCTGACAGCTGGTAACTGTGCAGGGGCGGGTCTAGCAAAGTGTTGCCAGGGGGGCAGGTAGGGCATTAACAGGGAGAGGGGGGCACAAAGACATACTTTTCTTTCTTGTTCTCATTTAAAATGTCGAGCTTTTAATAAATAATTATCTGAATCTTACAACAAACGTTTTCATCTGATGTAAAATGTATAGAAATCCATTATTGTACATAGTCATTTTTTAGGGTGCCATCATAATTTCTTCAGAAGTAAGTACTGCATATGATGCCAGTGTTTCCCACATTTTCTAGATTCTGCACCAGTACTGTGTGTAAAATGCATCAAAAAGTCCGTTTGATTCTTTCTCAGCTGTCTTTCTGTCTCCTTTCACTTTTTAAAGGTTGCCATGTTAGAAAACATATTTTGCCCTGCCGTGCTGTTTATTGATGTGGCAAATGAAAGGTTTATGAAAACATATCTAAATCTGTCATCAGTAATCAGCAATGATCATGTCTCACCTCTAGTCTCTGTCTTAATGTCAGGTTTCCACCGTGTGTTGTAGATGTTCAGGAGGTTAACTCGACCAACAGTCTACTTCCTGTTTAGAATACCAGGACAGGGAGGATGGTGCAGGTTTAAGTTTATTAGACTGATGCATGTATACCAACAAGACAGCGTCCATCACTGTGACAACAGCGTTTGTTTTCATTCAAAGGCTTCATGGTTTTTCCTTTAATACCTGGGGGGCCGGTCTCCAGTCAAAATGCCCGGGACCATTTTTTGTCCCAGTCCAGCCCTGGTGTCAGATCTGCATGCAGTGTCAATGAGACGATCAACAACAGATCAGACAAAACACTCAGGCGGACACTCCTCTGTAGAAGGAAACATGGAAAGTGTGAGGTAATCAGTGCACAACATCACTTTGTATTTCAGGCTGTTTTTATATAGAACTTCAGCACCAATGTAAAAGTTCTGGTTTGAGGAAGATGAAGAACATTTTCAGGAAGGATGCCGTCTGCAAGCAGAGCTGCTTGAACCTCAGCGCTGAGGTCCAGACTACTTCCTGTGAAGCCACGTGATGTAAATCTGCTGCTGTAACTTCACAGTTTACTGAAGCTAAATGCAACGTTACCATATAATCTGTTTTCAACAAAGGTTTCACTCCGTCCGGTGTTGATGGAATGATTCAGGCCGTACTCGTCAGGCTTCCCGTCGACCACACGCATTTCAGTCACAAACCCCGTGACTGACAACAAGGGAAACAGCAGAAGAAAAGATGTGAAAAATACTGGATGATGATGATGGAGGATTAACCGCGGTGGCTAAACTGTTTCCTGTCTTTGTGGGCGTACTCACAGGGAAGTTTCCAGGCACGTCAGTCTTGGTGACTAAAGTCTCCATTTTCCAACATGTATCGCTACAGGTGCAAAGACACAACATTAATCATCAGTGTAAATATTTTAATGCTGTCCAAACGGTGTTTGCTTTGTCTGTCCTCTCGCACTCACAGAGGAAACGAGGACGCCACCTTCAACCCATCTTCAGTTGGCTCAACCATGGCCGGACTTCCTGTTGGCTTTGTGACAGCAAACCACTTGAAATGAGAGCAAACTGCAGTCAAGCACCACTTACAGCAACCTGTGGACACGCAAATGGAAAGCACTGAGAATCATACAGAAGCATAAGAGCTGTTTATTGTAACACGTGTGTGTGTGTGTGTGTGTGTGTGTGTGTGTGTGTGTGCACATTAATAATACACTGATGTATGTTAGTTTGATTTATGCTATATCTGAGAAAACAATTGCAGAATTTTACATCAAAGTTTCCAAAGCTGATGTTTTGTTGTTCACTCTGTTTTATATTCATATAGTTTGTTGTTTTTAAATCAGTGGACAAAATAAATATTATCACACAAAATCCAGGGTGAAACATAACCAAATAACCTAAATGGTGAAGTCATTATAGAAGTACATGTTGCAAAGGTCAGCCTCCTGTATAGACTGCTAAACTGTCTGGGGGGGCCCTGCCTGTCCTCGTTGGATAAGCTCCACCCCTTTTCCATAAGACGGAGACATTTGTATGAAAATAGATGGGCAGTAAAATAAAAAATAAAAAATATTATGGATGACTCTGTAAATCAAAGTCGGCCTGAGGCAGAAGCAGAAACCATGAGGAGCACAGCACCACTCCCAGAAGGGCACGAAGTGAAGCCATAGCTGCTGAAGAGTGAAGACGTGATGATGGAGGAGATCACAGATGAAGATCTGCTGCCTGCTGACTCTTTATATAGAAGAGTGAGACTATCTCCCCACCAACAGCTGCACTTATACAAACCCCAGGTGCTGGGATGGCTTTGAACATGTGACATTTTCTGCAAACACACGGACAGTTTCATAAGCACAAAGATTATTCCTGCAGCGGCAGAATCGTATCCACTGTGTGAGAGGTGAACGTCAGACAGTTCTTAGAAAATGTAGTTTCTCTTTAAGCTTTTAACGTCTCTTTTACCCCCATTTGTCTAAAACTACTTGACAGCCCTTCATGTCAGAGGTTTATTACCTGTGCAGGATGGAGCACATGGTCTCAGTCAGGCTGGACACGATCACTCCTACAGGAAGTAAATGTGATTTTATTTCACCTGTGAAATGATGAAAAACAGCAGAATAGCTCACGCTAACAAACGGGTGTTGAAATGTTTCATTTTCTGCTGTTTCACAGGTCAAAAAGGGCGTCGAAGCAAACTGAAGCTGAGCTGCTGCTGCTGTTGTAGTGCAGCATCTGCTGTGTGCTTCATCAGAGAACCTTCTGTACACAGCAGACAGAGGCGGCTGCCACTGAAGTCCATCTGCTAGAGAGCTTTAAACACTGGTTATTGAAGTGGCTTTGATGATACTGATACACAGTCTTTGCTGCTGTCACAGGACAGGGATCCACCAGGGAGTAGTTGTCAGGATAAAGAGCCTTCGCTTCTCTAAATATAAACTGGATACTTGTAGGAAACTTTGGGAAGCAGCATTTTTCCTCATATCGTCTAAACTGAAGTTAGCTCAGGTGCTTCTTCCATACTTGCTCTGCAGAAAGCCAAAGAGTTTGGAGCTCTGCAAACATTTGCAGCACAGCTGGATGTTTGTAACTTTGGTCACCTCTGTATCATCCCTCAGATTCTTTCTGCACAGCTTTGAAACCATGACAGCACGAGTGATGCTGAGGAGACGTCCAGTTTAAACAGACCTTTATTCCTGGAACACAAACACATGAAGTGATGCTGCTAAAGAAGAACATTTAATCGCACTAATGAATCAAGCATCTGTTTGTCTGTCAGTCTGTCAACAGTTCCTCTGATCGACTTCAGACTTGGTGGGTATTTTGTTTTTGCAGCGGTCAAAGTCGATCAGCGTGTTGCTTTGTCTGCTGTAAATCTGCCTGTACAAAGGGAAACATGCATGTTTTACATGCAAACTCACAACATGGCTGCATTTTTGTGATTATGTGTATTTTATATTGATTTATTCTATTATGTTTTGTATATGAATCTTTACAAGTGTGTCGATACAAAGGCTTGATTAAAACAAAGGTCTCAGCTGTGCTGTTAGGGATGCTCTCATATTTGTTTCAAATGTAATAAATCAAAGGATTTCAGGCTTTTCATCCTTTTTATTTGTTTGGTTCTAACAGCAGCTGGATAAAAACATGCAGGTGATGAATATAATTGTGTGATATTATGAGCATTGTGAATAAAGAAAGAGCAGAGATAGTAAAAAGGAAACAGGTGATGGACGTGAGATTTTCAGAACAAAAGCTCCTCAGTGAGACGATCACCTGGACACAAGGTCAGGCAGCTGGGACTCATCTAGAGAGCAAAATGGAAAAGTGATCTGTGCAGAACATCACTGTTGATTGCAGTTATTTACATCAGACTTCTTCTCTGAGATAAGAGCAGCATTTGTGGGAAAGATGACAGTATTTCCAGGCTGGATGCTGTTTGCAGGGAGAACTGAATGAAAGTCTCCTGCACCTCAGCGCTGAGGTCCACACCTGTGAACACAGATGAGGTCAATCTGCTGCAGCACGTAGAGCTTTACTGATCAGCAGGTTCAAAGGATTCAGCAGAGCGTAGAGTCAGAGCTAAATGCCACATCACCATAGAGTTTGTTAACAACAGCTTTCTTTGCCCTTTGTCTCGATGGACTGAATCAGGGATACTCGTCATACTTCACCTCAACCACGTCACTGAGAGACCCCAGCCTGACACAGCAGCAGAGATGATGAAAGCAGAAACAGCAAACAGATGCTTCAGTTGTGTTTCTCTCTGTGTGTGCGCTCACGCCCACTTGTGTGTGTGAACTTTCCACGTACCTCAGCTTGTTTCTCCAACATGAGCCATCAGGGCTGAAAAACATCACTAACACATGAATTCTTTCTCTTTTTGTTATCACCTGTGATCATGTGTCTTATGTTTCTGTCATTCACCAGTTCTTGTATAGTTACGTGTAACTAGACTTCTGTGGGACGTAAATGATTGTTTTGTATGCAGATCTGTACAAAGGATGGAAACACTTGATTACAAAGGAGATCTCAGCTGTGTTGTTGTGGATGGACTTCAACGTATTTGTTAAAAAAGAGAATAAAGCAAAGTGTTTTAGCTGTTTGGGAGTTTTTGTTTGATTCGATTCAGTTTTATTTCTATGGAGTCAAATAATAACAAAGGCTCTAGAACAGCCCTGAGTTTGTCCAGGTGACACTCCTCTGAAGAACAAAGACAAAGAGGAAGAAGGGGATTCGTTTTCAAGTCTTGTTTCTTTCAAAATAAAAGCTGAAATGTTTTGGAAGCATGATAATATTTTCAGCCAGGATGCCGTCTCCAAGGAGACCTGCACCTCAGCGCTGAGCTCCACATCACGCCCTGTGAAAGCACAGATATAAATCTGCTGCAGTGAGAAGAACTTTACCCAACACAAGTGTAGAAGTAGACATTTGACTTTACCTACAACCTGTTAACAACAAAGCTTTCATTGCCTCTGTTGTTGATGTCATGTAGGACTAATCATACTTCACATCAGCCATGCACACGTCAGAGGATCTCCAGGCTTTCAGTAATAAAGCCAAGCAGATGATGTGAACATAGCAATAGTAAAACATGCATCATAATCAGCTGTATGTGTCGACTATGTGGCACCTCAGTCTTGTTGGCATGAAGAAAAGTTGTGTAACATGTAGCATAAGGGCTGCAAAGACATCATGTAGACAGCAGTCGTCTGTTAGTCGTAACGTATCTCCTGTTAAAGAGTTAAATGTGCGTTCTCCATCTCTGTCCTCTAACAGCTCGCCGTACACCAACTCCAGCTGTGGTAACCGTGGCTGTGCCCATCAACACGCTGAAGCTGAGACGCCACCCGTCAAAATAAAAGTCTTAGTTCTGATATCTTGTAATGAGTTTGTAGATTTCCCACAGCTGATCGTAACAGCAGGCTGCCGGTTTGAAGAAGCCAGTTCAGGAATACTGGAACAGAAGCTAAACAAAGTCCTGCTGTGAACAGCAGCAATATGGATTTTACACATCCATCCATCTTTTCAGCTCAGGGTTGTGTGTGTTTGCACCATGTTTACAGAAACTGGAACGTGACTCCACTTGTGGACAAAATGAGCGTCCCCAAGAGTTTGAAGGCGTTTTTGAGACTAAACATGGTGTTTTAGTGTCAGGGGTACGATTAGGTTGTGGTTAGGTTTAGGGCTGAAGGTTAGGGTTAGGCATTCAGCTTTTAGGGTTAGGGTTAGGTGTTAGGTAAAGCATTACATCAATGTCCCCACGGAGATATGAAAACAGGACTGTGTGTGTGTAACCCTATCCCAGCTGTTATTAGGCAAGAAGCAGTTAAACTGTGGGAGGATGTCAGGGTACCAGGGGAGAATCAGACATGGATTCAAACCCAGGACCTTCTTGCTGAGAGCAGGTTTATCCCACCTACAAAGATCATCTGTACGTGCGCTGTAACTGAGTATTTTTTAAACATGAGAAACCGAATATAAGGGTTGCTCTGCCACTGCTGCCTTGACCGGTTACTTCATTTTATCCAGTGACCACGTTGGCAGCATCAAAGCTGAGTAAGGCCACGCCCACACTTACACCGGGATTTTTGAAAACGTAGATTTTTCTGAGCGTTTGCGCCTTTCATCCACACGTAAACGGCGTTTTCACTGAAAACTGAGATTTTTGAAAGTCTTGTTAAGTCTAATTGTTGAATGTTGCCATTGTGTTTCTTAAATTTGTACAGTCTTAGTTCAAGCAGTAGGATCAAAGCCATCCCTTTGATCCTGACCACCTCTCCAACCACTCTGTGCTGGGGGAGGTTTTATTGTAGATACATCCTATCTGAAAGATCTGTTTCTATTGATGTAAGCTTCCTGGGTTTACGACCCTTTGGTCAGCAGGAGGTCTGACACACACACACACACACACAGTGTATACATTTACATACAGTGCCTTGTCTTTGTAACCAAAGGGGGTTGCAAGGGGAGGTGTTTTGTAAACTATTGTTTGATGTTTGTCAATAAAAGGCAGCGAGAGGAGGTCATTTTCGTGGTGGACACAGATGAGAGGCCTCCCTTGCGCAAGTAATCGATCGATCGACTGTCTTGTTTTCTTCATGATGAATAAGTCTCTAGAATTAGCGGGGTTTGTGGAAACACAGACCCCACAGAAAACTTTAACCTTGTAGACTTCATTATGTTCCAGCTGCTCTACAGACGCTGTGACCTCGAACTTAAGCAGGTCGTAAAGTATGTGCAGCTCAATAACTTCATAATCAGACCCTGTGGTATTTAGGCAGCAGAACAACTAAGAATAACAACTACAAAGAATGTTTTTAGGTTTCTGTTGTACTGCAAGGTTCTGTACAGGAGAACCAAACCAAGAGCAAATATTACGTCTCATTTACACCTGAGCACGAAGAGCCATCAACATTTAGCAAATTGAATCATCTTTGTTTAGATGCAAGAAGAATCATATAGAAATGAAAAAGTAGAAATAGAAATCCAGAGCAAAGATATCCTCTAATTCAGCGTAGCACATGTGCAGCTGCTGCGATTCACGTAAGCATTCGGCTCGTCGCTGTTGCAGATTTTTCTCTCGCTGTTCTGGCTCACAGCGCTGCAAACACAAAAATAAATATCCCCAAAGGTGTGAAAGGGAGCTAATTAGTAAGAGTATTGTTACTCTCCGCAGGAGTAGTCCAGCAGTAGAAATCAGTCCAATAACAAGGTGTGTAACATCTAGCAGGGTGACAGAAAAACCCAGGGTAACTTCTAAGGACCTCAACGTCTCTCTCACATTGTGTTTTTTAAACATGCTTCCATTTGACACTTCAGTCTTTACTCTGAAATACAGGAAGAGAAATCATGGCTGAAACAATTTCTCATGAAACCAGGGGTGTGGTCCAACAGTCAGTTTGGTGAGGAAGGTTCCTAACTGAGAGAAGTGACCCAGAAGTATCTGTGTAGCAGCCACAATGAATCCAGATCATGAGCTTTATTAACTGATCAAAGTCTCTTCTTTCATCTTCTGTATCATTCAGTTTGCATTGGTAATGCCCATTATTGTAATGCTTTTTTAAGACCAGCAAAACTTTATTTCACTTTGGGTTAGCTGGGATAAGTGATGGATGGAGGGAATTTTACTTCAGCCACAGAAATCCTAAACAGGAAGGAGGAGCAGAGTTACAGTGGATCACTATCCAGCAGGGAAACAAGGTTTATTTCAATTTCTTGGCCATGAGTGAGATTTACTGAGTGGGCAAATTAGGGAGACGACACCATCAGATCCCGAGCCCTCCATGTGTTAATCAAGAGACGGCTGCTGTGCTACATCCATAAATAATGAATAAATTAGGAGCTAAAGCTGAAAGGACAGTTTATTTGTACCATCTTCACGTGAACACATTCAAGAACATCACAGATGAAGAAACATTAAAAACTTCCACACTACATAAAGCAAGAAAAATAGTTTTTCTTTCAGGTGGTTTCAGAAAAACAGAAACATCAAACATCTCCAAGACTCTCTTTGAAAGAACTAAAAACCTTTGTTCTCATGGTCCAATCATGAGTGAACTCCCCGATGAAGCCTTGTGTGCTAAAACATGTCAGAGTTTTAAAGGTTAAACATGAGTTTCCAAAACGTTTTGCTGGAGAACAATGAACTATTTGACTGAGTTTCAATCATTTACAGACGAGCAAAACCAGGACAGAGAAAAAAGGACAAAACTGACTCAGTAAAACAACAGAAAAGAAGATCCCATGTAGATCTGTATTATGTAGAAGTTCAGCCCAGCAACCAGTTCAGTTCAACACAAGTTTAAATGATTCTATCTGAACTCTGTGGAGCCTGATCTCAAGCTTTTTGAGTCTGACACAGAAACCAGAGGATCTTTCTGTGTCTTCAGATTCACTGTGATCCAGTGATGGGAGTGATTTCAGCCCTGAGTGATCGCGCTGATGTTTGCACAGAGCAGACAATGAGGTGAATGTTTGGGCACATTGGTAACAGTGAAACAGTTTATTAGTAACGTGGGATCGTTTGTGTGCAGAGTATGAACTGAGATTCCTGAAGCTCTTGTCACACTGGTCACAGCTGTAGTTTCCTTCCATGTGTGCACGTTCATGCCTGTTACGAGTACTTGAATGTGAGAAGCTTCTCTCACAGTGTCTGCACTTGTGTGGTTTCTCTCCTGTGTGGACTCGTTTGTGTGATTTAAGCTGACTTTCAGTGGTGAAGGATGACCCACACTGATCACAGAAGTGCTTTTTAACCCCACTGTGAATCAGTTCATGTTGTTTTAAATCACTTGATGTGGTGAAGCTTCTCCCACATTCTTTGCAGTATTTCAGTTTGTCTCTAGTGTGTCTACGTTGATGTACTTTTAGGGTCTTTTGCCGACTGAAAGTTTTTCCACAGAGGTCACAATGAAAGTCTTTCCCACCACCACAGTGATGACAGGGTTGAGAACTGGATCCATCTGTGTCGCTCTGCTTCTAAACAAAGACACAAAGACAGTGTAAGTCAGTCCTTCAACATTTGTATCCTGAACGTCGCCTGAAATAAAGAGCATCTCTGCAGACGTCCAACTACATTTGACTGTTTCAGTTAACACACTCAGTTTACTGGGCTGCAATAACTACAATACTACCACCATAATACTACAGTAATACTAAAATCATAACTGAAAGGAAAATCTGAATAATCACTCAGAGCTGCTTTTCCATGCAGTAGAATTGCTAACATGCTAACACAGTTTAATGAGCAGAGTTGTTCCAAACATCCATCCATCCATCCATCCATCTTCATCCGCTTTATCCGAGGCCGGGTCGCGGGGGCAGCAGCCTAAGCAAAGAGGCCCAGACCTCCCTCTCCCCAGCCACCTCCTCCAGCTTATCCGGGGGAACACCAAGGCGTTCCCAGGCCAGCCGAGAGATATAATCTCTCCAGCGTGTCCTGGGTCTGCCCCGGGGCCTCCTCCCGGTGGGACATGCCTGGAACACCTGACCCAGGAGGCGCCCAGGGGGCATCCTTGTCAGATGCCCGAACCACCTCAGCTGGCTCCTTTCAATGTGGAGCAGCAGCTGCTCTACTCTGAGCCCCTCCCGGATGGCCGAACTTCTCACCCTATCTCTAAGGGAGAGGCCAGCCACCCTTCGGAGGAAGCTCATTTCTGCCGCTTGTATCCGCGATCTCGTTCTTTCGGTCACTACCCACAGCTCGTGGCCATAGGTGAGGGTAGGGACGTAGATCGACCGGTAAATTGAGAGCTTCGCTTTTACACTCAGCTCCCTCTTCACCACGACGGACCGGTGCAGCGTCCGCATTACTGCAGCCGCAGCCCCAATCCGTCTGTCGATCTCCGGCTCCCTTCTCCCATCACTCGCGAACAAGACCCCGAGATACTTGAACTCCTCCACTTGGGGCAGGAACTCATCCCCGACCCGGAGTGGGCACTCCACCCTTTTCCGGCTGAGAACCATGGCCTCAGATTTGGAGGTGCTGATCCTCATTCCCGCTGCTTCACACTCGGCTGCGAACCGTTCCAGTGCGAGCTGGAGGCCCTCACCCGATGGAGCCAACAGAACCACATCATCTGCAAAAATCAGAGATGAGATTCTGAGGCCACCAAAGCGAAAGCCCTCCGCCACTTGGCTGCGCCTAGAAATCCTGTCCATAAAAATTATGAACAGAACCGGAGACAAAGGGCAGCCCTGGCGGAGCCCATCACCCACCGGGAACGAGTCCGACTTATTGCCGGCAATGCGAACCAAGCTCTTGCAACGGTCGTATAGGGATCGAATGGCCCGTAGCAATGGGCCAGACACCCCATACTCCCGCAACACCTCCCACAGGACACCCCGAGGGACACGGTCGAATGCCTTCTCCAAGTCCACAAAACACATGTAGACTGGTTGGGCAAACTCCCATGCACCCTCAAGTATCCTGGAGAGGATAAAGAGCTGGTCCAGTGTTCCGCGACCAGGACGAAAACCGCGTTGTTCCTCCTGTATCCGAGGTTCGACTAGCGGACGAACTCTCCTTTCCAGCACCCTGGCATAGACTTTCCCAGAGAGGCTGAGGAGTGTGATCCCCCTGTAGTTGGAACACACCCTCCGGTCCCCCTTCTTAAAGATGGGGACCACCACCCCGGTCTGCCAGTCCACAGGTACTGCCCCTGATCTCCACGCAACATTGCAGAGGCGTGTCAACCAGGACAGCCCTACAACGTCCAGAGCCTTCAGGAACTCGGGGCGGACCTCATCAACACCAGGGGCTCTGCCACCAAGGAGTTGTTTAACTGCCTCAGTGACCTCGCCCCCGGAAATTGGTGGGTCATTCCCCTCATCCCCAGACTCTGCTTCCTCCTCGGAAGACGTGTCAGTAGGATTAAGGAGGTCCTCGAAGTATTCCTTCCACCGCCCGACAATTTTCTCAGTCGACGTCAGCAGCGCTCCGCCAGCACTATACACAGTGCAGGTAGAGCACCGCTTTCCCCTCCTGAGACGCCTGACGGTTTGCCAGAATCTCTTCGAGGCAGTCCGAAAGTCTTTTTCCATGGCCTCTCCGAACTCCTCCCACACCCGAGTTTTTGCTTCAGCCACTGCCCGAGCCGCATTCCGCTTGGCCTGTCGATACCTGTCGGCTGCCTCCGGAGTCCCACAGGCCAACCAAGCCCGATAGGACTCCTTCTTCAGCCTGGTGGCTCCCTTGACCTCTGGTGTCCACCATTTGGTTCGGGGATTACCACCGCGGCAGGCACCAACCACCTTGCGGCCGCAGCTCAATGCAACAGCTTCGGCAATGGAGACGCTGAACATGGTCCATTCGGACTCAATGTCCCCAGTCTCCCTCGGAATGCTGTTGAAGCTCTGCCGGAGGTGTGCGTTGAAGATCTCGCGGACTGGGGCCTCTGCTAGACGTTCCCAGCACACCCTCACTACGCGTTTAGGTGCACCAGGTCTGTCCAGCGTCCTCCCCCGCCACCTGATCCAACTCACCACCAGGTGGTGATCAGTTGACAGCTCAGCCCCTCTCTTTACCCGAGTGTCCAGAACATATGGTCACAGGTCTGCTGATACGATTACAAAATCGATCATCGACCTACGGCCTAGAGCGTCCTGGTGCCACGTGCACTTATGGACACTCTTATGTTCGAACAGGGTGTTCGTTATGGCCAAACTGTGATTAGCACAGAAGTCCAATAACAAAGCACCGCTCGGGTTCAGATCAGGGAGGCCGTTCCTCCCAATCACGCCCCTCCAGGTCTCGCTGTCGTTACCCACGTGAGCATTGAAGTCTCCCAGCAGGACAACAGAGTCTCCAGGTTGAGCACCCTCCAGCACCCCCCCCCCCCCCCAGGGACTCTAAGAAGGCTGGGTACTCTGAACTGCCACTCGGCGCATAAGCGCAGATGACAGTCAGGACCCGTTCCCCGACCCTAAGGCGCAGGGAACAAACCCTCTCGTCCACCGGGAAAATCCCCAACGTACCGGCAGCAAGCCGAGGGGATATTAGAATACCCACCCCAGCCCGCCGCCTCTCACCAGGGGCAACTCCAGACTGAGACAGAGTCCAGCCCCTCTCCAGGAGACTGGTTCCAGAGCCCAAGCCATGTGTAGAGGTGAGCCCGACTATATCTAGCCGGTACCTCTCAACCTCACGCACTAACTCAGGCTCCTTCCCCACCAGAGAGGTGACATTCCATGTCCCTATTGCCAGGCTTGGCAGCCGGGGGTCAGTCCGCCAGGGCCTCCGCTCCTGGCCGCCACCCGGCACACAATGCACCCGACCCCTATGGCGCCTCCTGCGGGTGGTGGGCCTGCGGGAGGATGGGCCCATGTCTCCTCTTCGGGCTGTGCCCGGCCGGGCCCCATGGACTAAGGCCCGGCCACCAGACGCTCGCCCTCGGGCACCCTCCCCGGGCCTGGCTCCAGGGCGGGGCCCCGGTAACCCTATCCCGGGCAGGGTAAACTGTTCCCTCGGTGTCCTTTTCATAAGGGTCTTTTGAATCGCTCTTTGTCTGGTCCCTCACCCAGGGCCAATTTGCCATGGGAGACCCTACCAGGGGGCAAAAGCCCCCAGACAACATAGCCCCTGGGATCCCTGGGACACACAAACCCCTCCACCACGATAAGGTAGTGATTCAAGGAGGAGTTGTTCCAAACAGTCAGGCTAAAATGACAAGATAACAATATAAATACATACCTCACAGTAGCTGCACTTGTAGAGTCTCTTTCTGGTGTGGATCTGTTGGTGTCGTCTCAGGTCATGTGGAGATTTAAAAGTCTTCTCACACAGGTCACATTGATAAGGTCTCTCCTCAGTGTGGGTAAACATGTGTCGTTGTAAGTGTGCGTCTGTTGTAAACTCTTTGCCACACTGTTCACAGCAGTACACATCATGTCTGGTGTGAATGCGTAGGTGTGTATTTCGGCTCTCTCTCTGGCTGAAAGTTTTTCCACAGATGTCACAGCTGTATGGCTTAATTCCAGAGTGGGTAACTAGATGCTTCTGTAAGTTGCTACTGTGAGTAAAAGCTCTGCCACACTGATCACAGCTGTATGCCTTAATTCCAGAGTGGGTAACTAGATGACTCTGTAAGTGGCTACTGTGAGTAAAAGCTCTGCCAGACTGATCACAGCTGTATGCCTTAATTCCAGAGTGGGTAACTAGATGCTTCTGTAAGTTGCTACTGTGAGTAAAAGCTCTGCCACACTGATCACAGCTGTATGCCTTAATTCCAGAGTGGGTAACTAGATGACTCTGTAAGTGGCTACTGTGAGTAAAAGCTCTGCCACACTGATCACAGCTGTATGCCTTAATTCCAGAGTGGGTAAGTAGATGCTTCTGTAAGTTGCTACTGTGAGTAAAAGCTCTGCCACACTGATCACAGCTGTACGCTTTAACTCCACTGTGGACGAGTTGGTGTTGTTTTAGGGAACCCTTCAAGGAAAAAGACTTTCCACACAAGTCACAGCTAAACGGTCTCTCTCCAGTGTGGATGACCTGATGCCGTTTTAGTGAAGCTTTCAGAGTAAACTCCATCCCACACTCGTCACAGCTGTATGGCTTAATTCCAGAGTGGGTAACTAGATGCTTCTGTAAGTTGCTACTGTGAGTAAAAGCTCTGCCACACTGATCACAGCTGTACGCTTTAACTCCACTGTGGATGACCTGATGCTGTTTTAGTGAAGCCCTCACAGTAAAACCCATCCCACACTCGTCACAGCTGTATGGCTTAATTCCAGAGTGGGTAACTAGATGACTCTGTAAGTTGCTACTACGAGTAAAAGCTCTGCCACACTGATCACAGCTGTACGCTTTAACTCCACTGTGGATGAGTTGGTGTCTTTTTAGAGCATCCTTGAAGGAAAAAGACTTTCCACACAAGTCACAGCTGAACGGTCTCTCTCCAGTGTGGATGACCTGATGCCGTTTTAGTTTAGCCTTCTCAGTAAAACCCTTCCCACACTCGTCACAGTTGTGTTTTTTCTCTCCCTTTCTTCTGTGAGGTTTGTCGGCCTCCTGAGAGCGCTGACTTCTGGCTCCATGTTGGTCCTGCAGTGACAGAGATACAAACAGAGGCAGTGAGTGAAATGCAGTCGTGGAACAAACTCAACCTTCAAACTCCATTAACACTAGTTTTAAACCTGAAGGTGGAGCGTGGCACCAAACACCTTAAAGGTCTCTTATCCCCACCTGCTGGTAGTTCTAACACATTACATCCAACCTGCTGTTAAAGATAATTCATGACTGTTCAAACACTAAAATCATGCCCATCCCTCCTGATTGTACACACACACACACACACACACACACACAATTTTATAATTTAGATTATTTTCTTGTTTCCTATTACATATTTCTATAATTTGTATAGATTTATACATAATTATTCAGTGATAATAAATCCTATGTTTGTTTATTCAAAAGGAACCCCGTTAGCTTCCACAACAGATGTTGCTTGTCTTCCGTCAAATACTCACATAAAATATTACACAATAAAGTGGATTCAAGATATCCACATAATTTCACTCTTACATCCACAGTGAGGTTTCACAATTGTTCAAATATAAGCAATCAATAATAATAATAATATTTCTCTGTCAGCCTTCTCGGTTACGAATCGTCTTCTGCTCCTCTGTCATGCGGCGTCCCACAGGGCTCAATTTTAGGGCCACTGCTCTTTTCACTGTATCTATTGCCTCTGGGTTCTATCCTTAGAAGGCATGGGATCTCATTTCATTGTTATGCCGATGACTGCCAAATTTATTTGCCACTAAAACACAAGGATGGCATCTCCATAAAACCTCTCTTGACATGTCTAGATGACATTAAAGCTTGGTTGGCTCTAAACTTTTTAAATTTTAATGAAAAGAAAACAGAGCTGTTGGTGTTTGGACCCAGTGGTCCCTGTGAGTCCTCCCCTGTTGTTTTAGGATCCCTGGAAGTCTATTTTAAATCTGTTGTTACTGACCTTGGTTTTAAGTTGGACAGTGATTTTAAATTGGACAACCAAATCAGAGCAGTGGTGAAGTCCGGTTTTTATCATTTAAGGCAACTGGCAAGAGTAAAATCTTTTCTTTCGAGGCAGCACCTTGAAACAGTGATCCATGCTTTTATTTCTTCCCGCCTGGACTACTGTAACTCACTTTATGTGGGGGTCAGTCAGTCATTGCTCTCACGTCTGCAGCTGGTTCAAAATGCGGCTGCACGACTCCTAACAGGAACTCAAAAAAGAGAGCATATAACCCCCGTGCTAGCCTCTCTGCACTGGCTGCCTGTGTCTTTTAGAGTTCATTTTAAAATTCTTATGTTTGTTTTTAAATGCCTTCACAGTCTTGCCCCGCCTTACCTCTCTGAGCTTCTTCATCTCCACACACCCTGTCGGTCTCTCAGGTCAGCTGACCAGCTGCTCCTGGAGGTACCGAGATCCAGGAGGAAGCTCAGAGGGGGCGGGGCCTTCTCTATTGTGGCTCCAAATTTATGGAATCATTTGCCCATGCACGTTAGAGAGGCCCCTTCACTGTCCACTTTTAAATCACGTCTTAAAACCCACTTTTATTCCTTGGCTTTTAACCTCAGTGAGACTTAGTTTCTCTTTTAATTGAAGTAGTTATTTAATTAATGATTTCACTCTTCTTTTATTTGTGTTTTATTTATAGCTCATGTAATTTTATTTTACAGTTCCAATGTACAGCACTTTGTGTCAGCTGTGGTTGTTTTAAAGTGCTTTATAAATAAAGTTGATGATGTTGATGATGAATATCAATAACATTGAGGCACATTACACAAATTTCAAAAACAAATCGTGTCTTACAATATTTACAACAACTAAAAGCTCTGTAAATCGGCTTTTAAGTGTTCATTGAAGTTTTGAATAATTCTCTAATTTTTTAAGGGAACTTATTCCACTTAAAAGTTGCTCTAAATGTAACAGTTTTACAAAACGTTACTTTTAACTCGAGCATTTACTAAATTGCAGCTTGTTGAAAACTGTGTAATATGATGATGTATTTCATCTGGATACTGCAGCTGAGCAGAATAAATGTGGTGTGTTTAACAGAATTGCTTTCTTTAGAACTACAAGTAAGCCATAGAATATTTTAGCCTGTACAGGAAGCCAAGAAAGGTTATTATGCATGTTATCAATATTAGTATAGTATGAACATCTTCACACTAATCTGGACGCCTTATTCTGGACTAACTGAAGTCTGTTAAGATCTGTCTTATTAGCTGCTGACCAAATGATTGAACAATACTCCAGATGAGACATTACTAGTGCATTAATGACATCTTTCATAATGAAGAAGTGATACACAAAGAGCATTTCATAGCCATAGCTATGCCTTGTCGGCATAGTTATGTGACATTAGTGATGTTTGTACTTTCAGCGTTAACTTGGTTTTAAAGCCTTTAAAATATACGCCGTTCAATAGTCGACCTTCATCTGACAGAGAATGTGATGATTTTGTGGATAATTAAAGTCAGTCATATATCCACAAACACAACAAGCTGAAAGTCAGTGATGCTGCTCGGTTTGCAGTCCTGAACATCACGGCACAAGCAGGATTCACTGCACTGTTAATGTTAATGTTAGCTGTGTTATATTGCTGCCTCTGTTCGGTGGTGTCGAGCCAAACGCACTTTAACGTGTGTTTGAACGAGCTGACGGTTCACTCGTTAAGCTGAAAGAAAGATGCTTTAATCACAGCAGTCACACATGTGTCCACTGCACCATCTGGAACTCTTCTTGTTTACACTCGTAATAACACAAACACTAAATCCTGCTTCTCTGCTGCTGTTGTGTAGCAGTGTGTACACCTGAGACTGTCACCTGTCTGTCTGTCCTGCACTCTCTCTCTGTTTCTTTCTCTCTGATTGTGGAATAAAAGTATGAACATGTGTTTATAAGTTACACTTGTGTTTGAATCCTGCAGCTTATCACACATTTGATTTCCATGTGTGACGACTGCAAGTGTCCAGAGTGAGGACAGACTGAGGGAGCCACTGCTGCACATCATCTGTGAGGCTTTGCAGCCCTGATGATCCACCAGGACAAACTCAGCAGTGTGTGAGGAAGAGGAGGAGGAAGAGCCAGCAGCAGCTGACAGATGGAGAGAATAGACAGACTGTTCCCTGTTTGTGAAGGACTGCTAGGAAAGTTTAACATAACTGTCTGTCCTGAATCAGTGTTGGTCAAGTTACTTGAAAAAAGTAATCAGTAACTAATTACTGATTACTTCCCAAAAAAGTAATCCCGTTACTTTACTGATTACTTATTTTCAAAAGTAATTAATTACTTAGTTACTTAGTTACTTTTTAAAAACAGATTCTACATAATCCATCATATAAAATGTAATCAAATGGAAAAGTCTCTTTTTTTAAACTTGTTTTATTAGTTTTAATCTTTTAACTTTATGCATCAAGCAAAAATTTAATTATATGCAACATTCTCTGACTGGAAGAAATTAGTTTAACATTGAAACCTATTTTCTGCACATTCCAGCACATAAAATAAAATATTTGTTGTATTTACACTCAGTCTTTCAAATAGATGCAAGTAAAACACAGCAGAACATAAATAAAGTCAAAGACTCAGCGGTCCTGTTGCTCTATTTTCACCTGTAAAGCAGGAGTTGGGTAGGCGGAGGTTTACCCTGGTGCAGGTGTGCCGCGGTCAGTGGAAGAATCCGCGAGTTTCTCTGTGAGTTTCCCATTACGTCGTTGCGCACTTGGTGCTTGCTTGGAAGTTTAGGGTTTCTTTTCCGCTGTAAAAAGAAGTTTTCTTCCCACGCACGATGGACGCTAATGTTTTTGTCACTTCTTATGGAATCAAACTCAAAGTAAGGTCAGTACTTCCACGCTTTAAACGCTGCACGCTCATACTCTCTCCCACAATCGATATATGATCCAATGTTGATCTCCACACAGCTGTTGTCACTAACGGCGCACTCGCTTACGTCACTGTCGTGAGACATTCTCGCAAAGAAATCACGGTTTTAGTAACGCAGCGTTCCTACGGGAAAGTAACGGTAATCTAATTACTGTTTTTGCAATAGTAATCCCTTACTTGGGTTACAAGTAACGCGTTACTGCCCATCTCTGGTCCTGAATCAGTCTTATTAGGTAATGTTCAAATAATGTGATCATCCCAGTGTCTTCAGTGTGGGAGAAAGTACTCAGGGCCTTCAAGTTACACACTATGAAAGGCAGCAACAAGTTTAATGTTCAGAAACCTAAAGTCTGTATCAGCAGCAGGATGGAGCTAAAAATAAATGTTGGTTTCAGTTCTATGAAGCTTTGAGTATTTTGGATCAGTAGCTGCTGTGTTTGTTGCATCATATTGCTGTAACTGTTTATATGCTTTATATATTCTGAGCTAAGTTGATCTATAGTGTTACATCATATTCTATAAGGATGTTATGTGTTTGTAGACTTTCTGCCCAGTTTGACCCATTTAGCAGAAGTCAGCCTGTTTAAGGCTCTGATATCTATTCTGTGTGACTTAAAGCAGTTATGACATGGTCTGATTTTCTCACCCAATAAAGGAATATTTCATATATCAGTCTACTCTTCATTCTATCAGACACAGTTATCACAGCTCCTACATTTGCTTTTTACACATATATGTAAGCACTGAGCCAAATTTAGTACCAACATATTAAATGAACAATATTTGTCTCTTATATATGATACATCTGTATACACACTGTCACAGATACTTGTCTGTGAGTGAAGTGATTAATATAATAACTATAATATTGGCCATATTATATTTACATTACCACAGTGAGATGACTTTAGTCTCATGAACAACATCAGCTAATTGTTATTTACAGCTAATCTTAAACGACTGTTCAGCACAGAAATGAAGCCCAACAATCATGTTTCACAGTCCTGTGGTCTCAGTCTCAGATACTCATCAAATCACACAGAGCTCATGTAGAAACAAATGAACTAAATATGTTCTCCTTCATTTCTGTCAAACAAAGCTGTATGAAACGTTTCCAGCTGTTAGTATCATGGTTGCTAGGCAACCTGGGCAGCGCGACGGAGGCTAGACGTCCCATTTCACGAGCCTACGAGCCTCGCACTTCGGCCTTAGCGGTCTTTGAGTACGCGGCCCTTGAGGACTTTAAAGCTGCAGAACCTGAATCGGGATACAGCCATGATGATCTCCAGCCTCGTGCTCGCCAACATTCTCACCTGAGTTAAGAAGACGATCACTGAAATGGTCTCAGCAGGTCCTTTGATGACAGCAATGAAATGCAGTGGTAAGGCTTTTTGGGGATTAAGTTCGTTTTCATGGCAAAGAAGGACGATGCAGTTCATCTGATCACTCCTCATAACATTCTGGAGTGCAGGCAAAATGCTATTATAAAAACTTAAGCAGCAACTTCTCCAGGTTCCAATATTTATGCAATTCTCAAACCTTTTGGCCACGACTGTATAACCTCTTCTGAAGTTTAGTGGATATTATACATGGTTATGCTCAGGATGTGTCGGCCAGTTTCCACTGGAAACGCCTTTTGGTTAAACTGTCAGCGAGGAATTTGCATTTGCACTGTTACATTTTTATATAACTTTAATGCACATAAACAACAGCTGCTTGTTTCAGTGAAAATACATTGATGGGTTTTTAATAAAGTTGTGCAGCTGTAAAGTATTTTGTCTGCTGTCAATTCTATCGTCAGCTACATCGTTATGGCAAATGTTCAGATGTATATGGTGATAAATATCTTTGGTCATATGGTCCTGCTCTGTCTGTCACCTTCTGTGTTGAGCTCATTGTTTCCTCTGTAGTGGCTGAGCTGAGTCCAAGTAGCTGAAAATGTTCCTCTGCTGCTCCGTCAGACTCTCCTCCTCCTGCTGATCAGCTGGGACACAAAACAGATCTTTGTTAGGCTCCACACTGCACTGAAGAGTCAAAGTGTCTCATATGTTCATCTGACAAGTAAAAGAACACATTTTTGTTTCCCGAGGTGGGCAACTTGTTGGAAACAAACACAAAAGGTTTGAGCACTGATACCTGCCATTGCTGGCATTGAAAGATGCAACGCCAGCAATGTGGATTGTCAAGACTCAAACCAATCATCAAGCAAAGACAACAGGGATCAAATGTACCGCATTTTGATCCGGGACGTACTCTGCATGAAAACAAGCGCTCACTCTTCCTGCTCAACAAATGACAAGGGCGGAGCCTTATACCACGTGATACAGAAGCTGTGCCGTGTGATGCTAAAATTAGCAGGGAAAAAACCACGGAGAGCACGTCAGGGATGACGAGAAAGTGACAGGAGAAAATCCGTCCCGGTCAACCACCCAAACATCAATAACGGGAACCTTATACAGCGCTTCCCTATACACGTCGAACTCCCGCAGGCACAAAGACATCACGGAGGCTATCACTTATCACCTGACCAAAGATATGGCTCCATCAATACTGTGCAAAACGAGGGATTTAGGAAAACGATCAACACCCTAGACAAACGCTACACAGTGCCGTCCCGCAACTATTTTTCTATTGTTGCACTACCTGCTCTGTACACGCAGCGTCGAGCAACGGTGGAGACGGAATTTCAAGCAGGACAACATTTTGCTGCAACAACAAAACGTGAGACATTTGTTGTTTTATGTTTATTTATTGTTATGAGAGAATCATGATCTCAATTCTAAGCCAAAAAAATCGTGATTCTCATTTTATGCAAAATCGTGCAGCCCTAACATTAACACAAAACTATTGTTTCACCAGAGAAACACACATGAAGAGAGAGAGAGAGACAATAACAGCTACCAAACAGTCGTCATAATTCGTCACACAATGAGAAAAGGACAAATCAACAAGTAACAATGACTAATTAATATTAAAATCTGTAACATAATGTATTGTTTGGAGTTTAGTCTGATTGGTTCAGGATGAGCTGCCATTATCCAATCACACGTCTGCTTACCTGCATCTTTTCTCTTTTTTCTAACCTGAGCACCTGATGGCTTTGAACTTTTGTTGTCCATCTTCCATTGGTTTGAATTTTGCGCTCCAGTACAAACACAAATCCCCCAACCCGAGGATCAGCACAATTAACCTAACAGACCTACACCTTAGTTCACAGATTCACTTTGTCTAAGGTTGATTTCTGGGATTTCACACAACCCAGGATTCAGATCGTGAATCCATGATGGGCTTGGATTTACATCATTATAAATGAAATGTGCTCTACTTGGAAGCAGCCGGCCCCGCCCCTTTTGACGGCTTGTGTGAGACTTTAAATCATCAAACTGTAAATTATAAATTTAAATTGTTATTGATCCTTTACCCCGAGTCCTAAAGTGTAGATTTATTTTCTTACTCTTCTTATATTTATTGTTTGTTTACTTGCACCGCTGTAACTGCAGCCTCGTCGTCTCGTCTCTCTATATGCTGGACTGTCTGTAGCGGAGATGACAATAAAGTTTACTTTGACTTCAGCAGCGCGCAGGCGCACCGAGGGCTCTCGCGCTCACTTTATAGAATTTAGAAAAAACATCGGTGCAGATTATAAGTCTGTATCATAATATCTGTTTGTTGTTTTTATTTTGTTTTGCGAGTTGGTTATTAGATGCCGCTCCAGCCAGCCAGAGACTCCCCGCCGCCCCGCCCTCTCCTCCCTGTGCCGCCAGCAGCAGGCGCACCTCGCAAACGGAGGGCGCCCTTACTCCCAGCAAATGGCTGATAGAAAACCGATCGGTGCCTACGAATTTCCCAATATGCGCTGGCATGACGTCGGGGAAGCATGGGTACGACCGATTATTTTATTTTTTTCTTGCCCGTGATGCCCCCCCCACCACGATGCATTCTATTGGTTTGCACACTTACACACACCCAGCTGTGGTTTCCTGTTTTGCTGGACTCTGGAGAGCCCCGCCTTTAACGCTCTTCTCTCACAGAGAGCAACAGAAAACTTGGAAAAACTCCAGATTGACTGAACTCAGTTCAAAGTTACCTTGACACCTTTAGATGTGAGACGTAGTGATGGTCCGCTTGAAGCTGACGCTCCGGTGCGTGTGTCAGAAAGATCAACGCGCTGCTTCAGAAGCACCGTGTCGAGGCTTGATTCGTTTGGCCAGAGTCACGTGATCAGAATCAGAATCAGAATCAGAATGGGTTTATTGCCAGATGTTGAGGTTTACAACATTAGGAATTTGCTGCGGTGCTTCAGTGCAAACAATAAGAATTAAAGTGCTATGTAGAAAGAAAGATATGTGCATGAGATATACATTAGATATATACATGAGAATAAGAATTAAGAGTGCTACGTAGAAGGATATATACATGAGTGCAGGTGGTGATCAGTGCCAGACATGAAATGATGCAGTGACACAGCGTAGGGTCATGTGTGAGTGGCGGGGACAGTCATGTGGTTATTGTTCATGTGTCCAACAGCAGAGGGGAAGAAACTGTTCTTGTGGCGAGAGGTTCTGGTGCGAATGGACCGGAGCCTCCTGCCTGAGGGGAGCAGGTCAAACAGACTGTGTCCAGGGTGGGAAGGGTCAGCTGAGATCCGGGCTGCACGCCGCAGTGTCCTGGAGGTGTACAGGTCCTGCAGAGATGGGAGTCTGCAGCCAATCACCTTCTCAGCAGAGCGCACAACACGCTGCAGTCTCTGTTTGTCCCTGACAGTGGCTCCAGCGTACCACACGGTGATGGAGGAGGTGAGGATGGACTCGATGATTGCGGTGTAGAATTGCATCATCGTCCGTGTTGGCAGGTTGAATTTCTTCAGCTGCCTCAGGAAGTACATCCTCTGCTGGGCTTTCTTGATGACGGAGGTGATGGTGGGCTCCCACTTCAGGTCCTGGGTGATGGTGGTACCCAGGAAGCGGAATGAGTCCACAGAGGTGATGGGGGTATCAGTCAGGATGATGGGGGGGAGTGGGGCTGTGTGCTTCCTGAAGTCCACAATAATCTCCACTGTCTTCTGGGCATTCAGCACCAGGTTGTTGTGGCTGCACCAGGACACCAGACGTTCAACCTCTCTCCTGTAGGCAGACTCGTCCCCGTCCGAGATGAGTCCAATAACGGTGGTGTCATCTGCAAACTTGATTAGCTTGACAGACTGGTGGGTGGAGGTGCAGCAGTTGGTGTACAGGGAGAAGAGCAGAGGAGAAAGAACACAGCCCTGAGGGGAGCCGGTGCTGATGGTCCGGGAGTCCGAGACATTCTTCCCCAGCCTCACGTGCTGCTTCCTGTCCGTCAGGAAGTCAGTGATCCACCGGCAGATGGGATCAGGCACATTCATCTGGGAAAGCTTGTCTCGGAGATGGTCTGGAAGGATGGTGTTGAAGGCAGAGCTGAAGTCCACAAACAGGATCCTGGCGTAGGTTCCTGGGGAGTCCAGATGCTGCAGGATGAAGTGTAGGGCCATGTTGATGGCGTCGTCTACAGACCTGTTGGCTCTATATGCAAACTGCAGGGGGTCCAGGAGGGGGGCCGTGAGGGTCTTGAGATGGGAGAGAACTAGGCGCTCAAATGACTTCATGACCACAGATGTCAGAGCCACGGGTCTGTAGTCATTTAGTCCAGTGATCCTTGGTTTCTTGGGGACAGGGATTATGGTAGAGGACTTGAAGCAGGCAGGCACATGACATGCCTGCAGTGAAGAGTTGAAAATGCCAGAAAACACTGGGGCCAGCTCGTTTGCACAGTGTCTGAGGGTGGCAGGAGACACACCGTCTGGGCCGGGAGCTTTCCGAGCATTCAGATTCTTAAACTGCTTCCTCACATCTGCTTCATGAATATGAAGAGTTGTGGTCGGAGGAGGTGGTGTGAAATCCTCTTTTGTGTGGGGTGGGGGGGCGGGTGTTGTAGGTGAACAGTTTGAAGGTGGTGATGGCTCTATGGAGGGGGGAGAGGTGGGGGAATGAGTGTCCAAAGTGCCTCTATTGTTGGGGTCGTTGGAGGTGTGAAGGCTGCCTGATGGCTCGTCAAAACGACAGTAGAAGTCGTTAAGGGTGTTGGCTAAGAGCAAGTCATCAGTGGAGTGGGGGGTTTTAGGCTTGTGACGTCTGAAGCTTCGTTTAGAACGTACCTTTTTTTAAATCGAACTTTATTGAAACACAATGAGTATACAACATAGAAACAGATGAAGTTTACAAAAGAACAGAACATGAACATACAGAACCAGGAGTAAAAAAAATTAGTAGGCGAAAAAAATCAACATATTGTAACGTGCAGTGGAGATGAAGCCAGCCGCGGAGGTGTGCAGGTGGGTAGCGAATGAGCAACAGCTTCTGACTTTCCAAAAAGCACTCATTTATTTACAATATCAAAAATAAAAGTGCTACCTCTACCACACATTACTAAAGAGCACACTAGTCCGCGTACACACGGGAGCATCCATTACAGGAGGAGTGCGAAGAAGAACAAAAAGGGGATGACACCAGTCGTGAGACAGGAGGCGCCGCCATGTGGTGATACACTGCATTACAATAGCAACTGTTACAATATAAATATTGTTCTGAGAGGCTTTTTGTTGGTTGAGTCTGAAATTGATTGTATGTACAATTCATATCCTTATAAAACGGCAGAAATATGGTGTTTTATTAATAAACTTACCTTTATGGATATAAAATAGCTAAAAGTATTAACAAATTTTTAATAAAAAAACATTTATCATTCTTCCTGGGGAACTTAAAGAAACAGAATAAAACATTTTCCCATCGTAAAGAAAACTCCCTTAAAATATGGACAATAACAAAACTGCTAAATTCTTCCAGGATCTCTGTGTAGAGGAACCAAAAGAGATGTGCCACAGTTTCTGGATGATCCCCACAGAAAGTTCAATTAGTATTTATGTCTCTTTTAAATGTTACCATATAGTGACTGGCTGGGTCACATTTATGAAGAATTTTATATGAGATTTCCTTCACCTTGTTCACAATTAGATATTTATGGGATCATCCAGACTGTCTTCCAGGTGATATCTGGAACATGTCGGTTCCAGTAAGATATTCTATATATGGGAGAGACATGATATCTTCTTGGAATAAACTACGTATTCTCTTATTGCTGTTACCAAGTTCCTGTGAAAAGCAGATTTTTCCCACTGCTGACTCAGCTGGATCAGGGAGAGTGACTGAGGCAGATATTGAGCTGTCAGTGTTTTTATATAACATTAAAGTCCCTGAGGGTATGGCACCAAGCACCATTGAGAATTCCCCAACACTGTTTGACAAGTTTGATGAGCATCTTGACTTTTGGTCTTTGGATGTTAACAGTCCTGGATATGTGACTTCTTGTTTAACAGAAATGTTACAGAGAGCATTTGCAGTGCAGCCTTTAATTGCTAGTAATTCACATTTTTTTAGATTTCGACATAAAGCAGATGCCTCAGAGAAATCACTAATAACACTAAGGGCTGGACGGATTTGATTTGCATTCTTCAAGAAGAGTGTGGTGTCATCAGCTAGCTGGCTGATGATGAGCTCCTTATCAGCTGTGCTGATTCCTTGTATAACAGGTCAAATCTCGGGGTGGAGTCTTAATCATTTTAATTGAGCTATTGCCATTCGTGTACAAGGTTTTGATAGCTTTACAGAAAAATGCCAAATTTTTCCAAAGAGTGGAAAATAAATTGATGTTCAATTGTATCAAAAGCCTTTTAAAAATCCAGGAAGAGAATGAAGCTATAGTCAGATACCAAATCAGAGTAATCAAGTAGATCTAAAACCAGTCTCATGTTCTTAGAAAGGTGTCTGTTTCTCATAAAGCCTGATTGTGTCTCATCGATAATTGTGTCCAAGAACTCTTTCATTCTGTTAGCAAGTACTAAAGCCATAATCTCATAGTCATCATTGAGCAGACAGATGGGTCTCCAATTATCAATAAGAAGTAAGTCTTTGTTTGGCTTTGGAATAAGTGTTATGAGACCCTGAGTAAGAGTAGGAGGGAGGATGTTATTCTCTACACTTCCTATGAAAAGCTGCAGTAAGAACGGAGCCAGGAGATTAGAAAATGATTCATAAAACTCTGCAGTTAAACCATCTGTGCCGGGAGATTTGTTGGCCTTAAGTGCAGAAATAGGATTACAAACGTCCTCCACAGTCAGAGGTCACAGTGACTTCTATCTTCCACAACAATAGTTTTTAGGTTTTTAATATTATTGAGAAACAGCGTTGAGACATATATATATATATATATATACATATATATATATATATATATATATATATATATATATATATATTCTACTTTTCTAAATGATTGACTATTTCAATGGAGAACCTAAATGACACGGACCCGTGTTTGTTATTACATATCTCTATTTTGAATGTGACAAGTCTATCATTGCCTGTTATTCATAGGTATTAACAGAGTTTTTGGCCTTTTTTTCCTCTATAACAGTTAATTGACTCTTTACAGTGGCCTGCTATGGTTAATAATAACATGTTCAGTCATGAGTGAAATCAAAGCTTTTCTTCACTTTAGCATTTAACATTCCCAACAATATAATGTGATACCTTAATTAAAACACAGCTAATAAAACACAATTTTCTTAATGCAAACATCAGTGACTCAACATTAGCAACCAAAGGGTTCAGTCTGCAGCTCACACTCATGTGAAGCTACAGCCTCCCCCTTTAGTCTCTGTCATCCTTCTGCTCCTGCACAAACAAAGCAAGACAAAACCTCCACCCTTCTTCTACAGGCTGGGTGAATTGTTGTGGACATTCACTAATCCTAAAGTCGGCACCGTTTTTGTCTCAGTATCAAGTCAGTTAAACTTTTAGTCGTCAGTCCATCACAGTCCAGTCACATGCATACATCCACACACATTCATACCAGATATTGCTGATAATGGAGTCTCACGCGCAGCCTATTCGAGCCTCCATCACCAGCAAGATGACGTCATCATTTTAAAGGAAAACAGCTCCTTGTTTTTGGACTGGATTGACTCGCTGCAATCCTTTTAGGCTCAGGACTTCTCATGTGATCAATGTCACATATAAGTGAATTTCTCCCAAGCCCATTATAATCATGGAGAAAAACACTTTGCCACTGTTTCCAGTAAGAATATTTTATAGCGCTTTAAAGTTCAACCTCTCAGGTCTGGATTAAAGAGCTGATTTGTTAAATCGGGAACTCACAAAATACCAAAATATCACCACCGGTGGATCACACCTCTCAGATGTTCTTATCTCAGTGCACTGTAACAAAAGCACAAACAAACGCAACCAATAAAATACTAATAAAGTAACAAATACTGGGGCCCATTGCAAACATGTCCAAGCATAAAACCATCTTTCTCTCTCTTAGAGAAAGAAAACAATCCAAACCTCACTGATAAAATCAACCTAGTGTCAAGCAAAACCCAAAAATCAACCAAAACTTCACCAGAAAGTTTTCCTCCCTCCCGGGACAATATTGTGCAGGAATACAGGCACCGTAACTCCTTTTGCACTGACAAAAACATGTTGGATTTACTTGATTCAATAGTGGACACTGGTTGCACACAAAGGTTTTGCTTTGGCAGAAACTTAAATGACTGAGTTAAATCAACACAACCTTTTCATATTCAGTAAAGCTGCATGTTGTGTTCATAAAACACGATTGAAACATGTTCAGATGGAGTAAGTTGAGCTCCTGGAACATTTTAATCCTTCAATTGAAATTGAATGGGTCTACAACAACTACCATCCTCCTATCTCTATCCTGGTTGCAGCAGGGCTGGGAAATAACCCTGAAGTGATAGGTTACCAGGCAGGGTACACCCTGGACAGCTCACCAGTCTATCAGATAGAAACACACAGCCGTTTACATTCATGGATAATTTAGCCCAGGACCTTCTTACTGTGGAGCAACAGCACTAACCAGCATGCCAACAATGGAGGAAATACAGGAAAGCTATGATTTCCTGTATTTGAGGCAGAATTATTTTGTTCTTGCCCTTGACAGGTTAATCCACAATAAATAGCAACAGCATGCATGTGGTGTGTGTGTCGTTGTCTGCCTCTTATAACTCCAGTGATTTTCCTGTAGTTTGAAATCTTATGCGGTGTTGACACAATAATTTGTTGTAAACCAGGAAATTCCCAACTGTGGTAGAAAGCACAGCTTAGCCTTAGCAAATGTTCAAAGAAAAGTCGTCACTTCCTGATTTCTGCTTCACTGATAAATATTGTCACACTGGGGTTTTTGCAAATGATATCAGTGAGCACTGTGTGGCAGCTGGAGTCAGACAACTGAAGCTCCCACAATCAAGACCACAAACAGCTTTCAAAGGAGATTTGAAGCTTTTCTGGCAGCAAGCTTCATGATTTATGGGACTGGAACTGGAACAGAAACTACCTGATCACCAATGGTGAGCTGGCATGGAATTATTTTTATGACATTTTATCAAAGTTATAAATAAGCATGCCCATTAACACATAGTGAGTGAGCATGTTGTCTTCCCACGCAGTGAACAGCGGATGCTAATGTTTTTGTCACTTTTTACAGAGTCAAACTCAAAGTAAGGTCAGTGCTTCCACGCTTTAAACGCTGCACGCTCACACTCTCTCCACACTCGATAGATTATCCATTGTTCATCTGCACACAGCTGCGGTTTTAGTAACGCAGTAACGCAGCGTGCTTACGGGAAAGTAACAGTAATCTAATTACCTTTTTTGCAATAGTAATCCCTCACTTTACTCGTTTCTTGAAAAAAGTAATCGGATTACTGCCCATCTCTGGTTGGAGCTGTGCACTTGTGGGTTCCACCTTGTGTACACGTTTATCTTTGCTGTGTGTACTTGTACCTCTGAGTGGAAGCTGAACTCTTGAGTTCGAGTATCGAAGCATCAGCTGTGACGTTAAAGTCCAAACAGCTCGTTCATTTGACGTGCAAATGAACGAAGGTAACGCCGTTTTCATGTGGATGTGTCACTGAGACACTTTCCACATCCACAGCTCACAAAATGGGAAAACTATAGAAGTGTAACAATGAAGAAGTTACTATGTTACGGGTCCCAAGGATGAAGACCTCGATGACAAATATGTTACCTGTAAAAGCAGGTGAAGAGCAGAGTAAGGAAGACACGATGCGTCTCTGCTTTCCTCCAGAACGTGTCTGAGTCTGATTTATTTCACACAAATAAATGCTATAAAACACTAAACATGAGCTTTCAATATACTGTTCAGCTGGTTCCTCATTCACATCAATTACATTTACTTATTTCACAACATCAGTGAAATATACTCTTTTTAACTGGTTCAGTTTCTCACGTTCACACTTCTTTCCATAACAGCTACATCCTTTTATCATATCAATAAACACATCACATTGTCTTCTGCAGTGTCTTACTGGCTAAACAGTTCTATTCAATAACAGCATTGGTAAATACATTACATTTGTTCCCTCCAGTAATTTACTGGCAAAATCACTATTTAGTGCATCATGAAACACAGCTTGTTGAATCAACCCATGAATGCCTCTGTTAGCTACACAGAGTTGCTCAGAGTGCTTGTGTTACACTAGCTAATCTACTCAGTCACTTTAACAGAACTATTAACATTCACATCTCACAGAACTGATTTGATTGGAGCATTACAACACGTTTGCACAGAGCATAGGAGCGCACTGACTCTGCTTCACGAGCGCTCCACCTAACGAGCGGGCTCGCGGTGCGGTCGCGCGGGACACTCCTCTGGTTTTCTCCCGTGTTTACATATAAATAACTTTGGCGGACCGCCTTAACTCTCCCATTCACATTAACGTGGGTAACCATGGTGACAATAAACAACATTTTCGGTGCGAGCACCGTGTACCGACCTGTAAAAGCAGGTGAAGAGCAGAGTAAGGAAGACACGATGCGTCTCTGCTTTCCTCCAGAACGTGTCTGAGGAAGCAGCGGAAGGTGGGCTCCACTTACTGCTCCCCGAAACCCCGGAGCAAGCACCAAAGTTCCGCCCTCACTGCTTTCTAACATAAAATGAATCCCTGTTACATGGATTTTCTATCCTCTTAAAGAAACTGAAAATAAATACATATAGCAATGAAAAATGTCCCGTTACATGAGTGTTTTACACAAAATAATATTAATGTGGTCATTCCCTCACAGGGGTGCCACAACTACACTGCTGTTTTGACAGAGACACAGTGTGTTTATCTAACTTGGCTGAAGCCAAAGTTCTCCAGACAAATTCAGTCTGTTTCTGCCAAGTGTGAACTCACTGGATGAGCGCCAGATACACAGAATCAAAAAGGGATAAATTACTTTTCTTATGTCATGTTCCCGTCACAAACTGGCTCAAGGAGAGGGGAAGCAGGAGTCCACAGATGAAATGTTCCTATAAATAAAGTGGAATTTATTCAAACTTTACCAAAACTTCAACACATCAAATACAAGCAGCTCAGCAGGGAGTGGATGTGTGTTGCATGTGCCAGGTGGATGCAGAGAGAGGCCAGGGCCACGTTCAAACCTGAACACGCTGCACAGTGTTTTGTTCCATTTGTTAGGGATGAATGAAATGCTTCCTTGAAAGGATGTGTGCAGTCACCAGTGGGCGTGGAAGCATGTGCGCCCTCATTTGGTGGGTGTGCAAGAAAAGTCATCCTGTCACACAGCAATGCCTACATAAATCACACCACTCTGCTTAAAATAATAATGTTTAGTGAAGCAGGTGAAGCAAAGGGCTGCTTTTAATAGGCTGGGAGACCCAGGTGTGCTGCTTTAGCTGCTGAGCCTCTTATGACAGAACAGCGGAGAGTGGTAAGAAGGGAGGAGGGGGTCTGGCTGTGTTTGTGAACGATAGATGGTGTAACTCTGGGCATTTCTCTATCAAAGAGACGCTATGCTGTAAGGACATTGAGCTGCTAGCGGTTAGCATGAGACCGTACTATCTACCACGAGAGTTTACACACGTGATTATCAGAGGTGTGGACTTGAGTCACATGACTTGGACTCGAGTCAGACTCGAGTCATTAATTTTATGACTTTAGACTTGACTTGAAATAATGTTCTAAGACTTGTGACTTGACTTGGACTTTTACACCAATGACTTGGGACTTGAATTGGACTTGAACCGGTTTACTTGAAAAGACTTGATATTTTACCCCAAATATAAAATTTAACATGCATATTATATAGAGATTGAAAATGTGACGTCATTCACGGGTAGAACCGCAAAGGATTCTGGGAACTCGTGGCAAGCGGTACTAGCGCACGCAGGCTTTCAATTGAAACCAGTCACACAGCGATAAAAAGAAACACAAAAATGTCAAGAAGCTGTTGTATTATTAACTGCAATAGCCGGTCACATGACAGCCACGGGAAGCCGACGGGTAAAGAGATCGGTTGTTATCGGATTATGTCGTTGAAGAGAAATTGTTCGAGCCATGTTTCCGAAGTAACAAAGATGCGACTGGATTTCAGCCATTCAAAGACCAATTATAACGTCCCAGAACCCTCCAGCTCACAGGTTAGTCTGCTCCAAGCATTTCCACAAAGGTCAGTCTGCTGTTGTAGTTAATGCGTCATTTTCTTAACATAATTGGTGATATAGGTTACAAGCAAGTCTGGCGCTGAACAGAAATGGTCGCGCTATGCTCCTTTATTTATTGTGCATAAATAGTGAATTGTCCTGACACAATATTGCGTTTCGCTTCTGTTATTATGGTACATTGACAAAAACATATACTTTTATTCACAGGATAAAACAGGTTTTTTGTATCACTAATTGCCCAGTACGATTACAGCATACAGTATTATTGTCACTGCTACATTTCTGTGATGCTACCAGAAATTATTTCCACTGCTAATTAATTACCGTTGAGCTCAAAGGTCCTATTAATAAACTGTTAAGGAATGTGTATTTATGACGACAATTTGTGAGACTGGTAAACTTATGATAGGTACGATGGTCTTTACTTTCTACACGGTGCATTTCAAGGTCCCTGCACCCATCCGTCGGTAAACTGTACCTGGGCTTGTTGCAGTGACCTGAAGTTACTAAACTTCATGAGTGTATGCACTCACTCCAAGAAGCGTATAATTATAAATATGCATATAAATATGCTACGATGAGATAGCTGACTTCATCTAACTAGCAAATGTTGTCCAGGCTACGTTGGTGATGCAGTTTTTTTTAATGTGTATGATATTTTTGTCATGCGATTTTAAAGCCGGTCCTACAAGCGCATCCAAGAATAACATGCAGCTTATCTCAGAACTGTCGGTGAAAATTATTCTTGGAGCTAGGTTTAATTGAGCTGCATTTTAAAGAGGTGCAATTTCACAATTTGTGTATATTTTCTAAGTTCACTATTTTGTCATGTGTTGAGAAAAACACAGATTTAAAAATTACATGGTCTAATATTTACATTTAGCATAACTGCAACATGCTTTTTTTCGTTTTTTTTTTAAAGACTCGAAAGGACTTGAAATTCAAAATTTCAGACTTGTGACTTGACTCGGACTTTTACACCAGTGACTTGAGACTCGACTCTGACTTGCCTGACATTACTTGAGACTTGACTTGAGACTTGAGGATAAAGACTTGAGACTTACTTGAGACTTGCAAAACAATGACTTGGTCCCACCTCTGGTGATTATGATAGCTGTGTATGTCCCGCCCTCTGCTAACGCTGCAGCAGCCTGTGAGGTCCTGCACACTGTAACCAGCAGACTCCAAACACAGCACCCTCAGGCCCTTTTCCTGATCTCTGGGGACTTTAAAGATGATGTAACCATTTAATTATGGTTACATAATTAATTATGTAATTAATTATGCAAAATGCAAAACGCTCAGCTGTGTCTCCAATCAAAGCTCTGTAACTTCAGAGGTGATGTTCATATGTTGACTAATGGTTTTCTTTCATTTTTGATGTACTGCAGAATATTTGTATAAAATCCAGGCCAGGAAAATCTCCTTCATGTGTTTCTGTGTTTTGTCTTCAGCTACGTTGACACAAAGGCCTCTGCTGTGACGCTCACACCTTTGATAAAGTCTGGAGAGTGTCAGCTTCCTGTTTATAGATACAAAAATATGTAATGTTGTGAACTCTGGCCGCAGCGGCGCAAGAAAAAGGAGAATTACGGGAAGCACTCACAACAGGTAAAATCAAAATAACAAAGTAAAGTACTGTCACGGTCCTGGGTCTCCTGACCCAGCGTTTTTAGTTCTTTGTGATTTTCGTATTATTGTACTTGTGTGATTTATTCTATGGCTTCTAGTTTTGATCCCTTGCCCTTCATGTCTCCCTGTGTGCCCCTCTATGTATTTATGAGCCCTCGTCCCCTTTCGTGTTTATTCCGTGTCTCCCCTGCCTGTTATGTTGGTGTTCTACTCGTGCTCTCTCTCCTCCTGTCTGAACCTCTGTGCTCCCTGTTTCACCTCTCCCGTCAGTGTTCAGTTCACCCCGCCCTGTCTCGTTATGGCTATCAGTGTCACCTGTGTTCCCCGTGTGTTCCCACTCCCCTCGTTAACCCTCTGTGTATTTCTGTCTGCGTCTCCCTCTGTTCAGCGTGACGTCGTCCCTCTTGCTGTGTGGATCTCCCTGTGTGTCTCTCTGTGAGTTCTTAGTTTATGGTTTCCCAGTTTGGTTTAGTTTTTATGTCTGTTCTGCCAGCGAATAAAGCTGAGTTTTGAGTTCATTCCCTCGTGCCTGCGAGTCCTGCATTTTGGGTCCTACTCCTGCCTGCCGCACAGCGCTCCGTGACAGTACGACGTCACCAGATATGGACCCAGCAGACTTACCCGGGGAGAGCGATCTGATACGTGTCCAACGCCTAGTCGAGTGGATAACTCACACTTCCAATACAAGGGCCAAGATTGTGGGGATAAATGCTATCGAAGCAATCCTCAAAGGAAATTCTCATCTCCGCCAGGTCAGTGGATGTTTGGACCTATTGGCCAATTTGAATAACGCCCGGGAGGCGGCGCGAACTCGGGAAATATCAGACTTGGCCCAGCAGCAACAGACAACAGCCACCCTGGAGCAGCCGCGTCAGTTTCACCGGCCGGATGTGGTTTTTCCCGGCCCTTTGGAGCCATCTGCGGGGAAAAAGAAACGGCATTCACGCCGCCGACGCGCCACCCCACAGCCGGACATTCAGCCTTCTAATTCACCTGTTGTGCTACCAGAAGCTCAGTCGGCTCCCTCGCAGCCCGTCCCAGCTCAGTTAGCTCCCTCGCAGCCCGTCCCAGCTCAGTTAGCTCCCTCGCAGCCCGTCCCAGCTCAGCCAGCTCCCTCGCAGCCCGTCCCAGCTCAGCCAGCTCCCTCGCAGCCCGTCCCAGCTCAGCCAGCTCCCTCGCAGCCCGTCCCAGCTCAGCCAGCTCCCTCGCAGCCCGTCCCAGCTCAGCCAGCTCCCTCGCAGCCCGTCCCAGCTCAGCCAGCTCCCTCGCAGCCCGTCCCAGCTCAGCCAGCTCCCTCGCAGCCCGTCCCAGCTCAGCCAGCTCCCTCGCAGCCCGTCCCAGCTCCGTTAGCTCCCTCGCAGCCCTTCACAGCTCCGTTAGCTCCCTCGCAGCCCTTCACAGCTCCGTTAGCTCCCTCGCAGCCCTTCACAGCTCCGTTAGCTCCCTCGCAGCCCTTCACAGCTCCGTTAGCTCCCTCGCAGCCCTTCACAGCTCCGTTAGCTCCCTCGCAGCCCTTCACAGCTCCGTTAGCTCCCTCGCAGCCCTTCACAGCTCCGTTAGCTCCCTCGCAGCCCTTCACAGCTCCGTTAGCTCCCTCGCAGCCCTTCACAGCTCCGTTAGCTCCCTCGCAGTCCTTCACAGCTCCGTTAGTTCCCTCGCAGCCACCCTCAGTTCAGTCTCCTGTGTCCCCGTTAGCTCAGCCATTAACTCCACCACAAGCTCCATTTTCACCTCTACCATCGCTTCAGTCATCAGTTCGGTCTGCCACTCAGTCGCCCTTAGCTCCATCATCCACACTGCCACCTGTTTCTCTTCCACCACAACCGTCACTACACCCAGCCACTCAGGCTGCTACTCAGCCAGTCATTCAACCCATAGCCCTGCCGTTGCCATACCCTGTAGCTGAGCCACTAGCCGTCCGACCCACAGCCGCTTCAGCCACTCCTTCACCCGTTACACCTCCACTACAACCATCAGTGCAGTCTCCGGTGTCCCCAGTGCAGTCTCCGGTGTCCCCAGTGCAGTCTCCGGTGTCCCCAGTGCAGTCTCCGGTGTCCCCAGTGCAGCCTCCTTTAGCACAGTCACCCACTCAACCACCAGCACCACAACCGTCACTACCTCTAGTTCATTCCCCTGTGAAGTCATTAACTCCACCACCTACTCCACCCTCACCACCACCGTTACTACAGACATCAGTTCAGTCCCCTGTGCAGTCATTTACTTCTCCACCGTTAGCAGCTCAGGTCCCCGTGTGTCCAGCAGCTCAGGTCCCCGTGTGTCCAGCAGCTCAGGTCCCCGTGTGTCCAGCAGCTCAGGTCCCCGTGTGTCCAGCAGCTCAGGTCCCCGTGTGTCCAGCAGCTCAGGTCCCCGTGTGTCCAGCAGCTCAGCTCGCACCTGAACCTTTGGCCCAGTTCCCCGTAGCAGTGCGGTTTTCTAGCCAGCTTAACATTGAGCCCGGGGTCCCAATCCTCTCTGGCTCTACTTCAGCTCCTGCTGGAAGCTCGGATGAGCTCATCCAGGACTCCGCGGCTCCCACGCCGCCATCTACCTCGTCCGCTGGGGGTTCCAGTGAGCCCGGCCAGCACCTCCCTGTCTCCGCTGGAGGGTCCGAGAGGCCCGTTCAGCCTCCTGTCTCCGCTGGAGGGTCCGAGAGGCCCGTTCAGCCTCCTGTCTCCGCTGGAGGGTCCGAGAGGCCCGTTCAGCCTCCTGTCTCCGCTGGAGGGTCCGAGGGGCCCGTTCAGCCTCCTGTCTCCGCTGGAGGGTCCGAGAGGCCCGTTCAGCCTCCTGTCTCCGCTGGAGGGTCCGAGGGGCCCGTTCAGCCTCCTGTCTCCGCTGGAGGGTCCGAGGGGCCCGTTCAGCCTCCTGTCTCCGCTGGAGGGTCCGAGGGGCCCGTTCAGCCTCACGCCGCATCAGCTGGAGGGCCCGAGGAGCCTGTCCAGCCGCCATCTGCGACCGCCTCGTCATCACCTGGCCCGGCTACATCCGCCTGTGCTTCTGCTACGCCTGGCCCGGCCTCAGCCTCTGCAACCTCGCCTGGCCCGGCCTCAGCCTCTGCAACCTCGCCTGGCCCGGCCTCAGCCTCTGCAACCTCGCCTGGCCCGGCCTCAGCCTCTGCAACCTCGCCTGGCCCGGCCTCAGCCTCTGCAACCTCGCCTGGCCCGGCCTCAGCCTCTGCAACCTCGCCTGGCCCGGCCTCAGCCTCTGCAACCTCGCCTGGCCCGGCCTCCGAGCCTTCGTCTGCTGCAGCCTCCTCTTCAGAGCCTTCGTCTGCCGCAGCCTCCTCTTCAGAGCCTTCGTCCGCCGCAGCCTCCTTTTCAGAGCCTTCGTCTGCCGCAGCCTCCTCTTCAGAGCCTTCGTCTGCCGCAGCCTCCTCTTCAGAGCCTTCGTCTGCCGCAGCCTCCTCTTCAGAGCCTTCGTCTGCCGCAGCCTCCTCTTCAGAGCCTTCGTCTGCCGCAGCCTCCTCTTCAGAGCCTTCGTCTGCCGCAGCCTCCTCTTCAGAGCCTTCGTCTGCCGCAGCCTCCTCTTCAGAGCCTTCGTCTGCCGCAGCCTCCTCTTCAGAGCCTTCGTCTGCCGCAGCCTCCTCTTCAGAGCCTTCGTCTGCCGCAGCCTCCTCTTCAGAGCCTTCGTCTGGCCCTGCGCCCACCGGGCCATGGCCGGCACGCCTGGGACTGGAGGGCCGCCGCTGCCTTCCGCGCGGTCGGCCTCCTGAACTGCTCCGTCGTCTCCTTCGCCGCCGCCGCTGCCTTCCGCGCGGTCGGCCTCCTGAACTGCTCCGTCGTCTCCTTCGCCGCCGCCGCTGCCTTCCGCGCGGTCGGCCTCCTGAACTGCTCCGTCGTCTCCTTCGCCGCCGCCGCTGCCTTCCGCGCGGTCGGCCTCCTGAACTGCTCCGTCGTCTCCTTCGCCGCCGCCGTTGCCTTGCGCGCGGTCGGCCTCCTGAACTGTTTCCGCGTCGCCGCCGTTGCCTTGCGCACGGTCGGCCTCCTGAACTGTTTCCGCGTCTCCGCCGTTGCCTTCCGCACGGTCGGCCCCCTGAACTGCTCTGTGTTTTGGGTTGTTTTCTAGGGCTCCGGTGTTTTCTGTGCTCTTTGTTTTCTGTTCCGAGCCCTCCGTCCTGGGCCCCCGCCGCCCGCCCTGGGTTGTTTTCTGTTTGGTTTTGTTTTTCTGTGTTTGGGCTGTCTGGAGCCAGCCCTTGAGGGGGGGGTACTGTCACGGTCCTGGGTCTCCTGACCCAGCGTTTTTAGTTCTTTGTGATTTTCGTATTATTGTACTTGTGTGATTTATTCTATGGCTTCTAGTTTTGATCCCTTGCCCTTCATGTCTCCCTGTGTGCCCCTCTATGTATTTATGAGCCCTCGTCCCCTTTCGTGTTTATTCCGTGTCTCCCCTGCCTGTTATGTTGGTGTTCTACTCGTGCTCTCTCTCCTCCTGTCTGAACCTCTGTGCTCCCTGTTTCACCTCTCCCGTCAGTGTTCAGTTCACCCCGCCCTGTCTCGTTATGGCTATCAGTGTCACCTGTGTTCCCCGTGTGTTCCCACTCCCCTCGTTAACCCTCTGTGTATTTCTGTCTGCGTCTCCCTCTGTTCAGCGTGACGTCGTCCCTCTTGCTGTGTGGATCTCCCTGTGTGTCTCTCTGTGAGTTCTTAGTTTATGGTTTCCCAGTTTGGTTTAGTTTTTATGTCTGTTCTGCCAGCGAATAAAGCTGAGTTTTGAGTTCATTCCCTCGTGCCTGTGAGTCCTGCATTTTGGGTCCTACTCCTGCCTGCCGCACAGCGCTCCGTGACAAGTACGATAAAATAAAAACCAACAAAAGAACAACACAATATACTTCCCCGTACTGTTACTGCTAACCTCTGTTAACCTAGTAACTCTTACCTTCTAACTGACAGCTGGTCAATAAAGGAGCTCCATAAACGCTCCATATTCACCTTTACATGGAATATAAAGGGAAAAGAAGAAACACAGTGCTGTGTCAGCGTTAGACATATAGATATATCCTTGCTTTTAATACATTTGAAGGTGGGTGGGAGAGGTGCTTCTCCGCGTAGTCTACGGTCTCTTTGGGATCGGTAAAGCTTTTCCTCACATCACCATGGGTCACTAACAGCTTTGCAGGGTATAGCAGTCTGTACCTGACGCCGGTCATCCCACGTAGTCTTCCTCTCATATTTGCAAATCCTCTCATATCTGCGTTTCCAACAGAGGGAGGGAAATCTGGGAGGATGTTTATTTTAAAAACCCTTATACATCAGGTTCTTGTTCTCTGCAGCTTTCAGCAGAATTTCCTCACCAATGTGGTAGTAGTGCAATCTCAAGATGATGGGCCGAGGAAGATGACTTTGTTTGGGACGCTGGCGATTCACTCTATGTGCTCGATCGATGAGTGGCTTCTCCTCGAGAGATAGCGCCTCCGCCAACAGGTGTGAACCAACTCAGTCATCTTGGGTCCCTCTGTGCCTTCTGGTATTCCTGCAGTTCTTAAATTATTCCTCCTGGAGTGCCTCAAGAGCTCCACATCTCTCATCTAACTTCTTTACCTCCGCAGACAAACGCTCCACAGTGGCCTGGAGAGTGGCGATGGTGTCAGAGTGGTTCGAGGCACAGTCCTGCAGTTCAGTCAAAGTGTTATCATGCCTGGCCACGTCGCTTTTTATGTCTGAAATTGAGGGCTGGATGCTCTGGTTCAAGGATATCATCTCGCCTCCTATGGTGGTAGAAATCTCTAATATGCAAGTGTCCAGTGCTAGTTAGTTAGTTCTAGTTCTAGTGGTTAGTGGGGCTTTATTTGATGATTCTAGTGTGTGTTACATTGTTGTCATATTGTTGAGTCGCAGAGCTGCACAGTGTTACAGTTTCTGTAGAGTCTGGTATAAGGAACTCAGATCCCTCTGTGAATAATGTTCACTGAAACTGATCTGTAGTTAATGAACTAGTCAGGATTTACACTAGAGAATGTTTCTGCCATTACATGGCCTGTATTTGTAGAGCGCTTTACTCATCCCTAAGGACCCCAAAGTGCTTTTTTGCCCAAGGACACAACGACCGAGACTGTCCGAGCCGGGGCTCGAACCGGCAACCTTCCGATTACAAGACGAGCTGCCAACTCTTGAGCCACGATCGGCCCACATATTGTTGTCTTTTGTTGCAGACACCAAGTGTTGAGATCCTGTCTCAACCTCCTACATTCTTCCAGCAGGTTACACATTATTTTTTGTATTTGGAATCAAATATATGTGTCAGTTGGGCCTAGTGCAGGGGTCAGCAACCTTTAACACCCAAAGAGCCTTTTGGACCCGGTTTCCACGCAAAGGGTCAGGGTTCGGGAAAACACTGGGAGCCGCAAATACTTTGTGACATCTAAAATGAAGATAACACTGTGTATATTGTTTTTACCTTTATGCTTTGTGTGAACAACTACAGTGTGTTGCTTATGAAATCCATGAAGTGCTACAGAGAAAATTACATTTGATTTATGTAATGAACACATTTTGAGCTCTTAAAGAAATATAACAAAGGAAAGCTGAACTACAATGATCCATGTAGCAAACACAAACTGTTATATCGCCTTTGGGCTTTTGGAGCCTTGACCTGACTTTTAAAAGTCAGGTCAAGGCTGTGGTGGGCGTGGTCTGCAGCGCCGCTGCAGGGGAGGCGGACGCACCTGAGCGGCACCCGCAATCACGCCTTAACGTCTGTGCTCTCTCTGCTGTTGTTGGTGTGTGTCGGGCTGTGAGCTGCAAAGCTACAGCCGGCTGTGTGCGCACAGCAACCGTGTGTGTAAAGTGGTCAATAAAGAGATGCTGAAAAGCGCGTTCATGCAAACATCGTCGGGTCTGCCGTGATATGTTTACAACGGGACTTCTGCTCCTGAACCTCTGCGCACAGCGTCTGCAGGTCGGGGCTGTACGAAGTCACTTTATCTCTACAGCCTTGAAAGCCCATTCACTCACACATTCACACAGTATGTGTGTGTCTGTGTTACACTGTGGACATCCCTTCTGTTGGAGCGCCATCTTGTGGCAGGTTTAAGAAATGTTCTTCTTGTAAATCCAAACTGATGCACCTCCATAGCAGACTGTGGAGGCTTTCAGTGACATGAAGACTTGATTTATACTGTCATATTCTCCTGTTACACAAAGCACAGCACGCTGAACATGGATGAACTGAAACTCCCAGCATCTGACTGAGGAAAAGCACAAATCATTCTCACACTGACTCCTGCTTGATTTTAGATTTGCTTTCAAATCCTCACACTTTCATATGAAGCACTAAATGGGCTCCAGACTGTTTATCTCAGCTTCCTGTCAAACACACTGCTGCTCACACCGAGGCTCAGTTTACTCCTCCAGCCTGGCTTAACCTGCTGTCTGTTAAAAACAGTCCCACACTCCTCTGTTTAATCCTTCTGATCAGACTCTTTGATTTTGTATTGTTTTTACCTGAAGTTGTGTTTTTGACATGGTTCTGTCTGTGAAATAAAGCTCACACACACACTGCTACAGTCCTTCATACACTTAGAAACGAAGCTGCTCCTTTCCTCAGTGCTGACACATAAAGAAGAGTTGCTTTTATATCCAACACGTCTCTGTTCCAGAAAACAGCTTCAGCAGCCTCTGAGTCTGAACTTGGAGTTGGTTATAAGCCACAGGCCTGTGTGCACAGCAATGAGGAAATATAATGCAGTAAGTGAAACATGGATGTGTGGAACAGATTATCCCAAAGGTTGATTCTGTTCATCTGGACGTTCTCAGTGAAACATTTGGTCTCTCGGTCAGGTGACTCCTTTAGTCTCAGCTGACTGCAGCTTTCCAAACCTTTGTCACTGGATCACTCACTTCATCTCCAACGTGTCCCTGACACAGACAGCTGGAGCCGTTACAGCAAAATCATTGATCATCGTTTTTAGAACATTAGCTGGTGTTGGTGGGCAGGCTAGCAGTGCTAATTGTTAGCACTAGTTCTGCTGCTCTCCCTTTGTCTCTGTTATTGTTGGTCTTTAGTGAACAATAGAAAGTGTCTTCATGAGACTGTTGCCTAATGTTCAAATGTAGATAACACCACCTGCACCAACCTGTTACACAGCACAACCCTCTGGTGTAGCTTTGGCTGGAGCACATATTGGCAGCTCCAGTGACATCACCACTCCATGGTGACATCATCTCTACAGACTGTGGCTGTTACATATCCTCACCTGGTAATAATAAGACTGTCCTCAGCTGCACACAGCTCCAAGATGAACAAACTGAAGTAAATACAAATTAGAGTTACGATAGATTGAAATCTTGTAATCAGAGCTAATTCTTAGTGAAACTCTCACAACATCATATCCTGATCCTGGGTTAGTGTCTCGGTCTCACATCACAACATCAGCACAGGCTTGGCTTGGGTGAGGTATTGAGTGGTTCTTGTCCATGACAGCTGCAGGTACAGTGCCATCAGCCATGCTGCACCACATGTCTGCCCAGGAACATTAGTGTGGCTGAGTCTCATGTAAACATTGTGCTAAAGTGGTGGGAAAGTGGCTGCAAGCTGGCTGCACTGTGTCCAATACTCTCAGTATGATATCCACAAACCTCTGAGTGTCACAGAGTGGGCCTGTGCTCAGCTCACTGTGCCCCATTCAATTCTACTTGCATAGTTTTACAAGTAAAATTAAAAGTTGCTCAATGATAAGTTATTGTAGTAACAACTAAGTCCATGGTTATTATTTGTTAATAGTAGCTTAAAGCTTCTGCACCAATCATGGAGCAGCAGGTTTAGAGCATGTGGATCTACAAAAGTAAGTCCCAGTAAGATGGGCTGAGCCTTACATACTAGAAGAAACATGTCATTCCCAGCAGATGAAGCGCCCTTTAAAGCAGGATCTCACTTTAAACCTAAAGAACTTGCTATGAGCATGCAGTGCATTCATGGTTATTATTCATACGATTGTGGGGAGCTAATAAAGTGCAACTATCACATTACATTTTATTATTAAATTGTTGTTAACAATCCCTTCACTTCTGCTTATCTAATTCATGGTTGCAGGATGGCTGACAGCTTCCATTAGGCAGGAGGTAATGTCCATTCTGGCCACAGTGCAACCCACAATGTGTAACTGACACTATTATATTGCATTATGTCACATTGTTACATCTTTTTAATAAATGATGACAGTCAGCTGAATTTGCTGCCCCCTTGGTGGAGGACATCAGGATCAGCAGCTCCATCACAAACACCACAGAAGAAGAACAACACTGGATCAGATTATCTGGACGTGTTTGACAGGGACAGTGTTCATGTTCATGGACATCAGGACAAAAACAGACGATGGAAACCTGCCAGATTTGAGCTAAACTGCTCGTTTCCATGTGTAGTCCCTGGGAGGTCACATGACCAACAAAGACACACAAGCTGTGTCCCAAAACGTCGGCTGCATCCTCCGGAGGCCGCATTTGAAGGCCGATGACGTCACAGCCAGGCGACGAAGGCTGTCCCGATTCCTCGACTCCTTCAAATGCGTCCTTCATTCCCCCGAGTTTGAAGGATGGGTCGGGTGTGTCCTTCGTGGCCCACCATATCCCAGAATTCATAGCGCGGCCCAGCCAAATTTCAGCTGCCAACAATAGCGGCCGCTACTAAGTTTTAAAATTTAACGAGGGAGTACTACTTACTTACAATGAATTCCTTACACTATATCATTTTCCCGTCAGTGTTGGGGAATTCTCAATGGTGCTTGGTGCCATACCCTCAGGGACTTTAATGTTATATAAAAACACTGACAGCTCAATATCTGCCTCAGTCACTCTCCCTGATCCAGCTGAGTCAGCAGTGGGAAAAATCTGCTTTTCACAGGAACTTGGTAACAGCAATAAGAGAATACGTAGTTTATTCCAAGAAGATATCATGTCTCTCCCATATATAGAATATCTTACTGGAACCGACATGTTCCAGATATCACCTGGAAGACAGTCTGGATGATCCCATAAATATCTAATTGTGAACAAGGTGAAGGAAATCTCATATAAAATTCTTCATAAATGTGACCCAGCCAGTCACTATATGGTGACATTTAAAAGAGACATAAATACTAATTGAACTTTCTGTGGGGATCATCCAGAAACTGTGGCACATCTCTTTTGGTTCCTCTACACAGAGATTCTGGAAGAATTTAGCAGTTTTGTTATTGTCCATATTTTAAGGGAGTTTTCTTTACGATGGGAAAATGTTTTATTCTGTTTCTTTAAGTTCCCCAGGAAGAATGATAAATGTTTTTTTATAAAATATTTGTTAATACTTTTAGCTATTTTATATCCATAAATGTAAGTTTATTAATAAAACACCATATTTCTGCCTTTTTATAAGGATATGAATTGTACATACAATCAATTTCAGACTCAACCAACAAAAAGCCTCTCAGAACAATATTTATATGTTGATTTTTTTCGCCTCCTCATATCATCATTTTTTTACTCCTGGTTCTGTATGTTCATGTTCTGTTCTTTTGTAAACTTCATCTGTTTGTATGTTGTATACTCATTGCGTTTCAATAAAGTTCGATTTAAAAAAAGGTACGTTCTAAACGAAGCTTCAGACGTGACTGATCACGTGACTCTGGCCAAACGAATCAAGCCTCGACACGGTGCTTCTGAAGCAGCGCGTTGATCTTTCTGACACACGCACCGGAGCGTCAGCTTCAAGCGGACCATCACTACGTCTCACATCTAAAGGTGTCAAGGTAACTTTGAACTGAGTTCAGTCAATCTGGAGTTTTTCCAAGTTTTCTGTTGCTCTCTGTGAGAGAAGAGCGTTAAAGGCGGGGCTCTCCAGAGTCCAGCAAAACAGGAAACCACAGCTGGGTGTGTGTAAGTGTGCAAACCAATAGAATGCATCGTGGTGGGGGGGGCATCACGGGCAAGAAAAAAATAAAATAATCGGTCGTACCCATGCTTCCCCGACGTCATGCCAGCGCATATTGGGAAATTCGTAGGCACCGATCGGTTTTCTATCAGCCATTTGCTGGGAGTAAGGGCGCCCTCCGTTTGCGAGGTGCGCCTGCTGCTGGCGGCACAGGGAGGAGAGGGCGGGGCGGCGGGGAGTCTCTGGCTGGCTGGAGCGGCATCTAATAACCAACTCGCAAAACAAAATAAAAACAACAAACAGATATTATGATACAGACTTATAATCTGCACCCATGTTTTTTCTAAATTCTATAAAGTGAGCGCGAGAGCCCTCGGTGCGCCTGCGCGCTGCTGAAGTCAAAGTAAACTTTATTGTCATCTCCGCTACAGACAGTCCAGCATATAGAGAGACGAGACGACGAGGCTGCAGTTACAGCGGTGCAAGTAAACAAACAATAAATATAAGAAGAGTAAGAAAATAAATCTACACTTTAGGACTCGGGGTAAAGGATCAATAACAATTTAAATTATAATTTACAGTTTGATGATTTAAAGTCTCACACAAGCCGTCAAAAGGGGCGGGGCCGGCTGCTTCCAAGTAGAGCACATTTCATTTATAATGATGTAAATCCAAGCCCATCATGGATTCACGATCTGAATCCTGGGTTGTGTGAAATCCCAGAAATCAACCTTAGACAAAGTGAATCTGTGAACTAAGGTGTAGGTCTGTTAGGCAGGGCTGTGCAGAGAGGTTTAAAGGGGCGGGTGCTCAAAGTTAAAAAGGGGCACATTGAACCAGGCTGAATAACAACAACACACTTTCATCAAGAATCTAATATGGGCAACAAGGCAAAGCAAACGTAGCCGATGCTTTACCTGATGGGTACAATGTTGCTGTTGAGGGGTTGCTGTGGATAGTGCTGGAGGGCAGGCAGGGCTGGACTGGGACAAAAAATCGGCCCGGGCATTTTGACTGGAGACCGGCCCACCAAAAATGTGACGTCATTCATGGATAAAACCGCAAAGGATTCTGGGAACTTTTGGCAAGAGGTACTAGCGCATGCAGGCTTTCAATTGAACTCAGTTACACAGCGATAAAAAGAAACACAAAAAATGGCAAGAAGCTGCTGTATTATTAACTGCAATAGCCGGTGTTGTGCCAAAAAGTGATTGTCTGCCAAAAACTGATTTCCGGTATTTGCAAAGAAACTGATTGCTCGTATTTAAATTGCTATAAGTAACTTGTTGGGCTATAATATGTGAAACATATGTCAAATGCATCCCTCATGGATGACATTAAGTCATACTGAGCTACAAACAACATTAGTGTAACAAGGTAGAAGCCGCAATCAGTCTTTGGCAGTGACTTTTATATAACCTTTATTTATGCCGTAAAAAAAATCTAATTAACATTAAAAATGTATTTTGTAAGAAGTAGTTGGACAGCAGAAATGGCTCAAATATTACAATTATTTTTCCACTACTAATTAATTACCGTTGAGCTCAAAGGTTATATTAATACACGGTTAACGAATGTGTATTTATGACGACGATTTGTGAGACGAACAAAGGTAAACTTACGTTTGTTCGTACGATGGTCTTTCGGTGCATTTCAAGGTCCTCTACCCATCCGTCGGTAAACTGTACCTGGGCTTGTTGCAGTGAGCTGAAGTTACTAAACTTCATGAGTGTATGCACTCACTCCAAGAACCGTATAATTATAAATCTGAGCGTGGTGAAAGTTGGGCAGCACGCTGACGTCTTTTGTCCCTCTGTGTGCTCGTAAGGGTCTGACCCTTTCACTCCTTTGATTTTTCCTCGTAACTTTTCTTTGTCTTTTCGTCGAGTCTGTCTTTGTACGGACCGGCATTGTTCTCCGTCGTTTTGTACATACCTTTTTTGTGCGGCAAAGAAAAAACAAGAAGGTATTGGAACCGGAGAATGAACGTTTTGTGGTGCTGCAATTGCAAATGCTTGTATTTGATGCGGTACTTGGATTGTTTTGCCAGGAGTTCCCGGCATGCAATGCGCAAAGTCACGTGGTCTGTCAATCGCTATAGGAAAAACCATAAAGCCTTTGCATGAAAACAACTGCTTTGATGTACACTGCCTTGTTGGTATATATGTATCAATCTAATAAAGTTAAACCTACACCATTCTCCCTATTCGGGATTTTAAACAGTACATAGCGGAAACAAAAAGACTGCTTGGTAGAGTTAACCTCCTGAACTATCTACAACACATGGTAGAAACCTGAAATTAAGACCAAGAACACTAGAGGTGAGACATGATCATTAATTAATATTAAAATTAATAAATGACCGATTTAGGGATATTTTCATAAAGTATTTATTTACCAAAACAATAGAAAACAGCATGGTAGCACAATATATTTTGCTAACACAGCAACCTTTAAATATGAAAGGAGACAGAGAAAGAAAGGTGAGAAAGAAGAATAAGAATAACACTTAATTGAGTTTTTGATGGCATTTTACACACAGTACTAATACAGTATCTAGAAAATATGGGAAAATACTGGCATCATATACAGTACTTACTTCTGAAGAAATTATATGGGACCCTGAAAAACAGGACACAAGTGAAAGGACAAAGAACTGTGAATGGCAATTGATGGACTTGCTCAGATGATCACAGTACTGGCATCTTTATTCCAGAAAGGAATTAGAGAAATCATATACACTAGTACTTACGTTGATGAACTTAAAAAGTTGAATGGTCTCGAACCTCTTAAACAAACAATGTATGATCAGACCCTGACAAACAGGACAGAAAGGAATAAAGATTAGATGAATATTAAAATCTATAAAGGACAGATTATGATTGAATTGTATCACCAAAGACTATTCACTCATCAATAAAAGGTCACCTACAACACTTCCACAGCAGCAACACTGAACATATCTTAAGACATGGAAACCTTTATGAAGTGAAAGGACAGACAGTGAAGGTTGAGAAAGAATTGTACTTAATAGATTTTTTCAGACAATGACAGCACTGGTATGCTTACTCTAGAAAAATGGTTGAATCATATTCCATATAGTACTTACTTAAAATGAACACACTTCAGTCCTCCTAAAATGACTGACAGCATCTGAAATGAAACAATGACAGATTAAGACTGTAAGAATATATGTTTATAAATGCCTAATACTCCAATCTCATATTTATTCTATCTATTAAGATGGACAAATTCTAAGCATTTACCAATCACTTGACTTGTTTGAAGTGAAGGTAGATACTAAACGTATTCATTTAGGCAATAACAATAAAGCTGAATTTAATATTAACAATAGATAATTAGGAATGTTTTGCTCATTTTTATTTCACCTCACCAGGTTACAAAAGGAGCTTTCTCAGCAGGTCACTCTTCTCAGCTACCCTGTCAATGACCATGTCAGAGTCCAATGACATGAGAATGTCCTTTTCAGTGGCCATCAGCATAAACATCTCCAGCTTGTTTGCAGACAGGCTGCTTCGGAGTCTGCTTTTAATGAACTTGAGTGTAGAGAATGTTCTTTCACAGGCAACCTGAGTGAGGGAGAGGGTCAGCAGGTACTTGTATGCCAGCCCAAGGAGACGATAGGCATCAGACAGCATGTTGAACCGCCTGAGTATTTGATAGCAGCACAGTGGGCAATTTTTGCAAGAACCACAGCTTTCGGTCACAATTTCACTTTCTTCGTCCCATTCTTCAGATCTGTCCTTTGCTGTTCTGGTCGTGTACTCATCTACATGTGATGTCTTAAGCCTTTCCCACTGTTCAGCAAAACGTTTCAGTTCTGACTGAAGGTTATTAACTGTAGCCCTGCTGTCAAATTTAAGTAGACAGGCGCTGAGGTTCTGAAATGCATTACTTGGAAGAGAAACTGTTCTGACCTGGCTAAACTTCCTGGGGTCCAACCATGCCAAATCGGCAAGAAGAGGGCCATGTATGACAAATCGTCTGTGGATTGCTTCAATAACTGTGTCCAGGATGATGTTGTGCACTTTCACCTCATATGATTTCTCAGCATTGATTTGCAACTCATCTTCAGGCATCTCTCCGGCCATGCCTTTTCTCCTTTTGGCTCTCTTTTTAGGTAGTTCAGCCTCCACTTCCATGTCTGTGTTGTTCTCCCTCTCCTCTAGTTTTTGATTTGTCTGTTTCACAAATGTGTCTGCAGCTGTCTTCACAGTTGGAAAGTCCCTGGCAATACTTTTGAGGCCATCTTGTGTGGCAGTCACCATATGATGGGCAGAGAGAATGTCCATCCCCTTTGACTGGAGGTACTTTGACAGAGGAGTTGTTGCTCAAACACTCTAAGAAATATCTGTGCTGTTAACACAGTTTCATGCTTCAAGAGACACTCTTTAAAGCCTCGTGCTTTGACACAAACAGCTGGCTTTTCTTTTTCCCTCTTTTCAATGGCTTCCATCGTCAGCACTACATCAACGAAGAGGCCATCATCTGGTTTTCCAAAATGTCCAAAGATTTTCTGGAGGGCATCGTGCTTGGCCCACCACCGTGTCTCACCTATTGGACTGAGGCGTCTGTGTCTTGTGTTTTCGGTTTGTTTCTCCCACAGATTAACCCTGTGATGGGACTCCTTGATGAACACAGCTATGTCATTAAGTAAATTAAAGAGTGATCCACTTTCAATGACACTTTGTGTTGTGTCAGCAATCACAAGATTAAGTATGTGTGCATAGCACCACACATGCACATGAGTTGGAGACTGGGCAGTCATAAGTGCTGAAAAGCCTTTGTACTGGCCCTGCATATTTGAAGCACCATCTGTTGCATTCCCAATGCACATGGCCTTGTCTAGATTCAGATGCTCTAAAACTCCGGAAAGCAAGTTTACAAAGTACTGCCCCGTGGATGCTTCGCACCTCACTATGGAGACAAGCCTCTCCTGCACAGACTCAGTAACATACCTGATGATTACTGAACACTGATCATAACCTGTGATGTCTTGGGTTGTGTCTAGCTGAACAGAAAACATCCCAGCTTTCTGGACATCACTGGCGATGGTCTCTTGAAGGAGATGGCCAAGTGCATCAATCACTGAGTTGACAGTTGTTTTGGAGAGTAGGGTGATGAGAGATCCTCTACCTCTTGATCCACTGGTCTGATGCAACTTCTTGCTTTTTTCAATGCAGTCATTCAAATGTTCTCCAAGGCACATATCATACTTGCCTAATAACACAATCAGTTCCAGAAAGTTACCATGATCGATGGTGTTATCACCTAAAGTGTATGCAGCCTCATTCTCCACATGCCTATAGCTGAGTCCCCTCTTCCCAAGTACTTTGATCACATCCACTATACGCTCTAAAACTTGCCGTCTCTTTTTCACTTGTGCTCTGTGAGCTGACAACTGACTGCCAGCAAACAAGCTCCTGATGTTGCCTTTTGAGCACCTTAAGAAAAAAGCTTCAGCACAGGTCTGGTGTGTAGTGCTCTTTTCATGCTCCTCTGTGCGCAGATGTATATGTCGCCAGTCACTCATGCCTGTTATAAATGTGCTGGTGTCAGTCAGCCTTGCAAATGCCAGACACACAAAGCAGAACAATAAATGGCGTTCTTTGCAATAAGTAAGCCACTTCCTGTTGGTGCCATCTTTACAGCTGAACACCCTCATCACAACTGCACTGCTACTGTTCTGCTGTGGGTGGTAATCTAAGAAGGCCTGTAATATGGCAGGTTCAGGGCGAGCAAAGTCATCGATGCCCTGGCTCTCACTCTCCTGCTCTTCCATCTCTCTCTCTTGCTCTTCCATCTCTCTCTTGCTCCATCTCTCTCTCTTGCTCCATCTCTCTCTCTTGCTCTTCCATCTCTCTCTCTTGCTCTTCCATCTCTCTCTCTTGCTCTTCCATCTCTCTCTCTTGCTCTTCTCTCTCTCCTGCTCTTCCATCTCTCTCTCCTGCTCTTCCATCTCTCTCTCCTGCTCTTCCATCTCTCTCTCTTGCTCTTCTCTCTCTCCTGCTCTTCCATCTCTCTCTCCTGCTCTTCCATCTCTCTCTCCTGCTCTTCCATCTCTCTCTCTTGCTCTTCCATCTCTCTCTCCTGCTCTTCCATCTCTCTCTCCTGCTCTTCCATCTCTCTCTCTTGCTCTTCCATCTCTCTCTCTTGCTCTTCCATCTCTCTCTCTTGCTCTTCCATCTCTCTCTCTCCTGCTCTTCCATCTCTCTCTCTCTCTTGCTCTTCCATCTCTCTCTCCTGCTCTTCCATCTCTCTCTCTCTCTTGCTCTTCCATCTCTCTCTCTCTTGCTCCATCTCTCTCTCTTGCTCTTCTCTCTCTCCTGCTCTTCCATCTCTCTCTCCTGCTCTTCCATCTCTCTCTCTTGCTCTTCTCTCTCTCCTGCTCTTCCATCTCTCTCTCCTGCTCTTCCATCTCTCTCTCCTGCTCTTCCATCTCTCTCTCCTGCTCTTCCATCTCTCTCTCTCCTGCTCTTCCATCTCTCTCTCTCTCTTGCTCTTCCATCTCTCTCTCCTGCTCTTCCATCTCTCTCTCTCCTGCTCTTCCATCTCTCTCTCTCTCTTGCTCTTCCATCTCTCTCTCTCTTGCTCCATCTCTCTCTCTTGCTCCATCTCTCTCTCTTGCTCTTCCATCTCTCTCTCTTGCTCTTCCATCTCTCTCTCTCCTGCTCTTCCATCTCTCTCTCTCTCTTGCTCTTCCATCTCTCTCTCTCTTGCTCTTCCATCTCTCTCTCTCTTGCTCTTCCATCTCTCTCTCTTGCTCCATCTCTCTCTCTCTTGCTCCATCTCTCTCTCTTGCTCTTCCATCTCTCTCTCTCTTGCTCTTCCATCTCTCTCTCTTGCTCCATCTCTCTCTCTCTTGCTCCATCTCTCTCTCTTGCTCTTCCATCTCTCTCTCCTGCTCTTCCATCTCTCTCTCTTGCTCTTCCATCTCTCTCTCTTGCCCTTCCATCTCTCTCTCTTGCCCTTCCATCTCTCTCTCTTGCCCTTCCATCTCTCTCTCTTGCTCTTCCATCTCTCTCTCTTGCTCTTCCATCTCTCTCTCTTGCCCTTCCATCTCTCTCTCTTGCCCTTCCATCTCTCTCTCTTGCCCTTCCATCTCTCTCTCTTGCCCTTCCATCTCTCTCTCTTGCCCTTCCATCTCTCTCTCTTGCTCTTCCATCTCTCTCTCCTGCTCTTCCATCTCTCTCTCTTGCTCTTCCATCTCTCTCTCTTGCTCTTCCATCTCTCTCTCTCTTGCTCTTCCATCTCTCTCTCTTGCTCCATCTCTCTCTCTCTTGCTCCATCTCTCTCTCTTGCTCTTCCATCTCTCTCTCCTGCTCTTCCATCTCTCTCTCTCCTGCTCTTCCATCTCTCTCTCTTGCCCTTCCATCTCTCTCTCTTGCCCTTCCATCTCTCTCTCTTGCTCTTCCATCTCTCTCTCTTGCTCTTCCATCTCTCTCTCTCTCTTGCTCTTCCATCTCTCTCTCTTGCTCTTCCATCTCTCTCTCTTGCTCCATCTCTCTCTCTTGCCCTTCCATCTCTCTCTCTTGCCCTTCCATCTCTCTCTCTTGCCCTTCCATCTCTCTCTCTTGCCCTTCCATCTCTCTCTCTTGCTCTTCCATCTCTCTCTCTCTCTTGCTCTTCCATCTCTCTCTCTCTCTTGCTCTTCCATCTCTCTCTCTCCTGCTCTTCCATCTCTCTCTCTCCTGCTCTTCCATCTCTCTCTCCTGCTCTTCCATCTCTCTCTCTTGCCCTTCCATCTCTCTCTCTCTCTTGCTCTTCCATCTCTCTCTCTCTCTTGCTCTTCCATCTCTCTCTCTTGCTCTTCCATCTCTCTCTCTTGCTCTTCCATCTCTCTCTCTTGCTCCATCTCTCTCTGCTGCTCTTCTGTCTCCTCTGTCACAGACTTCTCCACTTTTGATGATAAATCAGCTGGTGCAACATGTAAGGATTGGCACAATTTGTTAAGACTTTGAGAAGTTTGAGAAACTAACCTTAAGCATAAAATAAAATTTACTATCAGTAACTTCATAGCACCCGCCCAGCAGTATATAAACTCCGTCATGCTAGTTACGCTGTACGAGTTATTCTAAGCGACTGTATAAAGTCACCACAACGAAAACAAACTACAACTAAAATTAGTTTATATCTGACACAGATAGACAGCAGGTCATAACTTCTTATCTGAAGTTCAGTTCCTCTGCCACTATGACTGGCGGCCGCCTCGGGTCTCTCCTCCTCCTGCCTCCCCTTTCCTTCATCCACCTGCTGGCCTCCACCACTTGCTGATCTTGCTAAATCTATGGAAGCTATGCCATAGCTACCACCAAACAATTCAGTAATTTTCACACATTTGGCAGCGTCTGCCTGAAGGGCTTGTTTCTTTTTGGCCCTAATTTTTTCGGCACCTCCTTTCCTTTTTTTGTTCTCCATTTTCTTTAGTTCGTCTATAAGATTGCTAAACATGGGGGAGGGTGCATCCGACCTCCTCGGCTGTAATTGGTCCAGCCCAGAGTCGATCATGACCAATTGGCCAATCCAACACCTTTCATTGTTTATACCCTTCCCAAAAAAAAAAACAAAACAAAAAAAAAAAACGGTCGGCCCATAAAAACAAAAAATCGCCAGCGGCCCACCGGGCAAGTGCCCGGTATGCCCGATGGCCAGTCCAGCTATGAGGGCAGGGCTGTGTTGGTCTGAGACTGTAGACATTAAAAAGTCCACAGGAGAGATGGTAGCTGATTAAACAAGTGTCATGAGATAATAACAAAATGCAAAGATTGGTGACAGCGCTTGGAACCATAAGGCAACAAAAAACTGTGAGAAATAATTTAGGCTCTGCCTGTGAATCACTCTTTGCTTCTCTTCTTCCATCCCATCATTTCATATATCACTCTGCACTTGCTGTCTATGTGAGAACAAGGCACAACTTGCTATTGCAATAAACTATAATCTAATTATCCACACCTAACAACTCTTACACTTAATCTATAATAAAATGATGACAGAAAAATGTTATAGCCCTGCCTTTAGTAGCCTCACACAGCTCCTGCTGTTTCCTCCTCATGTCCTTACCAGCCATGTCTGCACAATGTTATATCATGAGTAATATTTTTTTTAAAAATCCATCTAAATAAAACACACACATGCACGCACACACAGTGACATTTTAGACCTTCTTCAGAATACTGTATATACTATGGGCATCATGGTGCTGATCCAGAATCCTTACATTATTATTTATTACTAGAGCTACAATAATAAAGCAATGAGGAGGGGGAAGTAATAAATATGAAATAATGTCATTATGATGATTCCATTTGTTTCACTATCCACTCTGTGCAGGGCAAAGCTTATTACATGTTTAAACAGATACAATCATTTTACTGCTGTAACATCCAACTTTTGTCTTATTTAAAATATAAATCTAATATAATCTGCTTCTTAATGTATGTTCTTTAAAATACAGCGTGTGTTTTTAATATATTATAATTATAATAATGCATTATTATGTGGATATGCATATTAGATCGTTTTTTAGTGAAATATAATCCCCCCAGAAAGGCAGGAAAAGCCCGGAAACTTACTTTAAAACTAAATATGTTCCCTAAAACGGTGACAGAGCTACAGATCCATGACAGCCTTACACAGGTAGCCAGCAGCTGTGACCAGCACTACCTGTGCAGTTAATAAAAGCACAGGTAATGTTTGTCGCGCTGTTGCACACACAGCACGCTCGTTTGTTTCAGTTCGTCAGTAGCAACAAGACAGCTTACCAACGTGTACGTAATAAGCTAATACTCCTGGGTGCTACACACTACAGTGTGCGCTGTACACCTACTTACTGGTTTTGTCGCATCAGTCTGTGTCTCTGAGTTAACTTGTGTTTCTCCTACAGCTCCGGACCGCAACAAATGCGCGTGCTCTTTGTGAGCTCGTTCCCGGCTCGTAACCAGCGCGTTCTGCCGTCAAGGGCGATCATTGGTTAAATGTGATCATGTGACTGATGCAAGCCAGATCCTTTTATTTAGCAAAACTGTGATTAATAGTTAAATATTATTATTTTAGGGGCACAGACAGGACTCCGCACACACACACACACACACACACACACACACACACACACACACACACACACACACACACACACACACACACACACACACACACACATTAAAAAATAATAATAATAATTAAAAAAAAAAAAGTTGCCTCAACAAAAGGGCACCTTGGGCACCATCAGGAAAGGGGCGGGTGCTCAAGCCCCTGTAGCCCCCCCCCCCCCTCTGTACGTTCCTGCTGTTAGGTTAATTGTGCTGATCCTCGGGTTGGGGGATTTGTGTTTGTACTGGAGCGCAAAATTCAAACCAATGGAAGATGGACAACAAAAGTTCAAAGCCATCAGGTGCTCAGGTTAGAAAAAAGAGAAAAGATGCAGGTAAGCAGACGTGTGATTGGATAATGGCAGCTCATCCTGAACCAATCAGACTAAACTCCAAACAATACATTATGTTACAGATTTTAATATTAATTAGTCATTGTTACTTGTTGATTTGTCCTTTTCTCATTGTGTGACGAATTATGACGACTGTTTGGTAGCTGTTATTGTCTCTCTCTCTCTCTTCATGTGTGTTTCTCTGGTGAAACAATAGTTTTGTGTTAATGTTAGGGCTGCACGATTTTGCATAAAATGAGAATCACGATTTTTTGGCTTAGAATTGAGATCATGATTCTCTCATAACAACAAATAAACATAAAAACAACAAATGTCTCACGTTTTGTTGTTGCAGCAAAATGTTGTCTTGCTTGAAATTCCGTCTCCACCGTTGCTCGACGCTGCGTGTACAGAGCAGGTAGTGCAACAATAGAAAAATAGTTGCGGGACGGCACTGTGTAGCGTTTGTCTAGGGTGTTGATCGTTTTCCTAAATCCCTCGTTTTGCACAGTGTTGATGGGAGCCATATTGTCAATCCTCAAGGATTGACGTACGCACGATGTAGTTATAAAACAGGGTTTATTCTGGTCTTGGCAACCCGTGAGAACTGCTCACGGACAAAACAATAAAACAAAAACATCACATCAAAATGCGCTCTTGTACGTAGTGTCAATCAATCAAAAAAATCCTTAATTACAGAAAATAAACCATTTAAAATACACAAACCTCGTGAGCTGACATCCAGGAGGTGCTAAATAGAGCTTTATGGCCTTATTGCCTTATCTTCCATCTTCTTCGTCAATTATTTTCACTCTTTAAACAATATTTTCTCCATGTGTGGAGCTAACTGTGAGTTGCAGCATGCAGACACCATGTGTGCTAGCAAAAGAAAAGTGGCTGGGTGGAGACCCAAACAGCAAAACTGTACCCTACACAGTTCACCACCAGAGGGTGCAAAGGAACAAAATCCAGACATACAGCTTAACAAATATCAAATGCAACAAACATCAAATGCAAAAGACCGTTACACTCCCACCAATCACTTGTGATTAAAAAGAATAAAGTATTGCCTATGAACTAATGAACGGCTTTTGAATGAACTATCGTGAATTATCCTTTAAGCAGAGTGCGGTGGAGAATCGTCTTCCGCTTCCATCAGAATGACTGTCTTCTGAATGGGTCTTTCCAGGTGCACAGGTTTGGAGTTACGTTTTCCTGCTCTATCCAGGGTTGGATCACTCAGCAGCAATTTCACCTTCCTCACTTTTCCATCCTTTCCAGGATACACTTCAATGATCCTTGCCAACTTCCACTGGTTGCGTGGAGTTATCTCATCCTTCAGGAGGACAACATCATTGATCTTAGCATTTCTGTGCTCTTTGGTCCACTTCTGTCTTCCTTGAAGATTTAACAAATACTCCTTTTTCCACCTTGTCCAGAAAGTGTTGGCAAGTAGTTGAACACGACGCCACCTCTTACGGAGATAAAGATCTTCTTTCGCAAACCTTCCTGGAGGTGGAGAGATGATTGTGGACTTCATGGTTAGTATGTGATTCGGTGTTAAAGGTTCTGGGTTTGATGGATCACATAGTTGGTCAGTAGTCAATGGTCTGCTATTAATCACTGCCATGACTTCATACAGGAATGTCCTCAGAGAGGAGCTGTCGAGTTGTTTGGCTGATTGTTCCAGAATGGACATGAGAACACTTCTTATGGTGCGAATTTGTCTTTCCCAGACACAACCCATATGACTAGATGCTGGGGTGTACATGAGAAACTCACAGTCCAGTTTCCCTAGCTTGGCTTGATCCATTTCCTTAAATGCTCCAATAAACTCATTTCTAGTGCCGACAAAATTCGTGCCTTGATCACATCTTATCTGACGAACTGTACCTCTGATGGCCATGAATGCACGTAATGAGTTGATGAGGGAATCTGTAGAGAGATCGTCAAGCATTTCAAGATGCACTGCTCTGGAGCACATGCAAGTGATTAGCAAGCCATAACGCTTTAGCTCCTTGCGGCCTTCTTTGACATAAAAAGGACCAAAGCAGTCCATCCCACAGTAGGTGAATGGCGGTGTGGTCTCCATCCGATCCTCTGGGAGGTCTGCCATCTTCTGCTGCTCTGTGCGCCTTCTGAACCTTCTGCATTTTACACATTTATAGATGTAAGATGACACGATCTTGCTGCATCCAAGAATCCAGAATCTGTTAGCTCGAAGTTTGAGCAAAGGCTGTTTCTTGAACCATCTTTATGATTGTTAACTCTGCTTCCTTTCTCTCTTGTTACACTACTGATGTCGTGTGATCTACTCTTGTGATCCTTTGCTTCTTTCACATAGCGCTTGAGTCTAGCAACTGCCTTAATCATCCTCGACCAGTCGGAAAACTTGTGTAAGCGATCTAACAGTGACCTTTGTTCCTCCCCTTGTATCTTGTGGACTTGAACCTTCTTAACCTCCGGGTCACTGGTTGATAACTCTCCCACCTTAATTTCCCCACTGGGTATGATCTTCTGCCAAAGGAGGTCTGGGCCTTTGAACCAGTTTGATGCTACAAGTTGTTCTGCTGTGAGACCTCTTGAGGCGTGGTCTGCCGGATTATCTTCGGAAGTTACATACCTCCATTGGGTTGAATCTGTGCTTTGTTTGATGCGTTCCACTCGGTTTGCAACAAACACATGAAATCTTCTGGCTTCATTGCTGACATATCCGAGTACCACCTTCGAGTCAGTCCAATACCTTTCTTCTGAAATTTCCATTTCCAATTCCTTTTTCAGCATGTCACCAGTGCGCACAGCAACAACGGCCGCCGACAACTCAAGCCGAGGTATAGTTGTGACTTTGGTTGGTGGAACTCTTGATCTTCCCATCACCAATGAGCAGTGGACTTCACCAGTTGTGCTTACTGCTCTGAGGTAAGTGCACATTCCATATCCAGATGCACTTGCATCAGAAAAATGATGAAGTTCGTAGTGCTGTGCCTTGAAGGTCGAAGGAATGTAGCATCTGTGAACCTTTACGTCTGCAAGGTTTCCCAGGTCACGCAACCAATACTCCCACTGAGGTCGAAGTCTGTCAGGTAAGTTATCATCCTGGCTGAGTTTATCTCGACACATTTGTTGCAAAATCTGCTTTCCCAGCAGAATGAAAGGTGACACAAACCCAAGTGGATTGAACACAGAGGCGACTGTGGCCAATACTCCTCTTCTGGTGAGTGGTTTGTCCTTAACAACTACTCTGAACTGAAATTGATCTGATGCCACACACCATTGTACGCCAAGTGCTCTTTCCATGTGTACTTCACCGAGTGCCATATCTAGCTCTTTGGGAGCTGCAGCGCATTCTTCTTTCGGAAGCGAAGCTAGAACTTTGGTGCTGTTTGAGATGAACTTGTGCAACCGAAGTTTGCCCATGCTGCAGAGTTTGCGTGCTTCATTAACCAGCTGTATTGCCTGATCTTCAGTGTCAACACTTGCTAGTCCGTCATCAACATAGAAGTTGGTTTTGATGAACTTGATGGTTTCTTCATTAAAACTTCCTTCCCCTTCAGCTGCAAGATGCTTGAGGCCATAGTTGGCACAACCTGGAGAAGATGCTGCTCCAAATAGGTGTACCTTCATCCTGTAGACAGTGAATGGAGTTTCAAGGTCACCGTTCTCCCACCACAAGAACCGTAGGTAATCTTGGTCACAAGCATGCACATGGAATTGGTGGAACATGCGTTCGATGTCACACATGAAAGCCACTGGGCCTCTTCGGAAGCGACACAAGACTCCGAGCAAGGTGTTTGTTAGCTCTGGACCAGTGAGGAGATGGTCATTTAAGGAAGCGCCTTGGAACTTGGCAGAGGCATCAAAGACGACACGAATCTTTCCGGGTTTTTGTGGATGATACACACCATGATGTGGGATGTACCATACTGGTGTCTTGTCAATGTCTTGCTCTGTGACCTTTTCAGCATCTCCATGGGCTAAGATGTCATTCATGAATTTCTTATAGTCCATGTAGTACTGCTTGTTACTCTTGAGCCTTTTTTCTAAACATTTGAGGTGATGAATAGCACATACCTTGTTGTTTGGCAGGTTCGGCCTTTCACTCTTTTTTTTTTTTTTTTTTTCTAAATGACATCAGAAACAGCAGTATGCGACATTACGTGATGGCAGAGCTTCAGTTCATCCTTTGTCATTTTTTTTTTTTTTTTTTTTTTTTTTTTCTCGGCCTTTCACTCTTAAATGGGAGTGGCATTTCAAAATGACCATCCTCCTTGTGCCTAATGCCGGCCTTCATCTTTGTTAAAAATTTGAGATCTTCTTGAGAGACCTTTGTGTCTTCTGGTACTTTCTCAACAAAGTCAGACTTCAACATCTTTAGGACCTCTGTGGGAGAGATCATTTCCTTTATTTGAGTTCTGTAGACATAGTGAACCTTGTTGGTGAGATTTAAAGAGGGATTAATGTCAGGCACCACTTCCTTCACAATGACTTGGTGACTTATTCCGAAGGCGTCTCCATAATCGAGACATGGATTGCCATAACCCACAATACTCCATCCCAGATCAGTTCTTTGCACAAACGGCTGATTTTCCTTTCCAGACACAACCTCACAAGGAACAAGTGCTTGGGGGCAGTTGTACCCAATCAGCAGACCAACATCACAGCTTTGTAGTGGAGCGATCTCACTTGCAATGCAGTCAAGATGAGACCATGCCTTAGCTGTTGCAGGCGATGGAATGTGATCTCGGTTTGCGGGAATAAAGTCTCTGGCATACGTCACTGGTAGGGAAATGGTCTTATTTGAGTAGAACCCTCTGACTTGTAGACCTGAGAACTTGCGACAGGACACAACTGTGTTTCTTGAAGACATAGTAGTGAGCTTTAGCTGAGTCGATTCACCTTTGATATGCAGAGCTTGTACCGTTTCTTCAAGAATAAAGGTCGTATCGCTCTGTGTATCAAGGAGCACGTACACAAGAATTTCATGCGCTGGCTCACCTTTGGTTGACACCCATACTGGAATAATGGAAGATGTGTGAGTGTCGTCAACATTCTGTGTGACTCTGTTAGAAGTCGCTTCACTTGTTGTTGGTGTGACACTGTTGTCTTGTGAGACATCTGCGTTCGTTTGTCTTGTCCTGTCACTGTTCTTGTGTGGATTTCTCCTTGTTCTGTCTTCCTTCGTGCGATTGTCATGAAGACATGTTGGATGTCTTTTATTACATGTGTCACAGGTTTCTCTCCCTTCGCAATCCTTGGAGCGATGACCAGAGTTCAGACAGCCAAAACATAACTTCTTGTCTTGAACAAACTTTGGTCTCTCAACAATGCTCTCATTTATGAACCTTCTACACTTAAGTAGGCTGTGACTCAACCTTTCACAGTACACACAACTAGCACTAACAGTCCTATCATTTGAGTTAGTTGCTAGCACCTTTGCTCCATTGCCTCTGTTCCTTGTTGTTTTTGCCCCTTCAGTTTCACTTGGCTTCAGAGCAAAGAGAGATGTTATGGGATTACAGGCAATTTTGGCTTCCCGTGAGATGAAATCTACGAATTGGCTGAAGCTTGGAAAGGTGTGAGTCTCTTCTTGCACTTCTGTAACCTTTCTGTTCCACCTTGAAGTAAGCCAATCTGGAAGTTTTGCGAGCATTTTTTGGTTTTCATTGCAGTCATTGAGCACTTCAAGCCCCTTCATTTGCGACATGGCTGTCTTACAGCAGCAAAGGAAGTCAGCAAATGCTTGAAGTTCCATACTGCCTTTAGAGCTTATCTTAGGCCATGCGTCAAGTTTGTCTCTGAAGGCCTTTGCTACGAGGAAGGGATTTCCATACCTCTCTACGAGAACTGTCCATGCTGCATAGTATGCAGACTCTGTGCCAAGCGGGAAGTAGCCTTCTATTGCCTTCCTTGCAGGTCCACTTACATATTTCCTCAGATAATAAGTCTTCTCTTCAGTTGGTATATTTTTCCTGTCAATCAGAGTCTGAAAGGAAATTTTCCAATCATTATATCTGATAGGGTCGCCACTGAATATTGTTGGCTCTGGTACCGGAAGACGACTTGCATTAAGAGACACTGCAAATGCTTTGACCAGATCTTCTGTGTTCACCTCTTGGTGCGGTGTCACATTTCGTGGCGAGGAACACCGTTTCATATGCTGGTCATTGTTTTCAGACTTGACTTCATTTTTATCAGATCTGTGGTGAAGTAGGTTGTATATTTCTTCATCTGAACATTCACTTTGTTCATACACTCGCTGTCGAGCCTTTGCTGCATTCAGCTTTTTTACAGTCTCAAGTCGCTCTACTTCTCTGCGCTTAGCTTCTAGAGCCTTTTGTCTTTGTGCTATTTCTGCTTCTTGCCTTTCAATTTCCTTCATATGGATTTCTTGTTCAAGCAGAACTTGGAGAGCAGCCTCATTTGCTGCAACTTCAGCAGCTGCATCTTGTCTTTTAGCCGAGAGCCGGCTGGAGTGTCTAGAGGAAACCCTCGAATGAGAAGAGAGCTTAGTGTGGTGTGACTTAACACTCATCCTGTCTGAGGCTTCTAACTTAGGCATAGACTCAGTCTCCTTCCATTTTTCATCCCTTTGACTTTTCACATCTGAGGCTACGTATTTAGATGAAGACTCAGTGTCCTTCCAAAGTTCTTCATCTCTTTGAACCTCCGCATTACTTGGGCTTGGACACTTTCTTACAGATTCGATAATTGTCTTTGTTATGGCTTCACACGTATCCATCCTTCGTCTTGTGTCACTATCTGGAGATTCAATACGTCTCAAGTCATCATAGGCTGCATTCACATCCTTAGAAGCACTCAAAACCTTGGAAACATGTTCTTGTAGCAGATCCTTTGAGCATTGACCATCTATAGCTCCTTTGGCATTCTTAATGACAACCTTCCACTTCTCATAGCGCACACTGAAACGATGTGCAGCCTTCTTTATGTGCTCACCGTACAGTTCTTTGCCCTTTTCCGTCAATGTACGGACTCGTTGGCTCTGTCGTGCTCTTTGTGAGGTAGTAGAAACATCATCAGCTGTGCCTTCAACTGCTTGTAGTTGCTCATCTGCAGAAAGTTGTTCCACATCACCCTTTTCGCTGACTTCTGGATTAGCCTCAAACTCTGCCATTGTTGGAGGGGTTTGGGTTTTTTGTGTATCTTACTTAGCCTTAATGTAAAGGTGCAGCAGCTTAAATTTGATTTGTTAGTTGAGGAGCAAATGAATATTAATCTTCATTTACTGTTACAACTTTAAAGCACAGTAATTACTATTACTCCTTAAACATCACTTAACATGTATACTTAACTCACATTACATCTCTTCTCCAAGCCAGTAATACTGTTTCTTACAGCAACTGCTGAAGCCCACCATATGCACGATGCACAGGTTACTCATCACAACATTAACTTAACACTGTATGAATATCAGTCACTTGAACAGCAGAAATGTAAACAATGAGAAGGAAAGAAAAAAGAAGAAATATTTCAGTCCTTTGTTTATTTATAAAAGGAAACTTATCTTAATTAATTTTACAGTCCTTTTCCTTTTTATTTCTCTTTCTTGTGGTTAATTATATTGAGTCCTTTAACTGAGGCAACACTTATTTTCGGGGCACCTGAATTTCCTGCGGGGCTGCGTCCTTCATCTACCCGTGCAGAGCGGAGTTCTCACTGTAGCACCCTCAAGGATTGACGTACGCACGATGTAGTTATAAAACAGGGTTTATTCTGGTCTTGGCAACCCGTGAGAACTGCTCACGGACAAAACAATAAAACAAAAACATCACATCAAAATGCGCTCTTGTACATAGTGTCAATCAATCAAAAAAATCCTTAATTACAGAAAATAAACCATTTAAAATACACAAACCTCGTGAGCTGACATCCAGGAAGTGCTAAATAGAGCTTTATGGCCTTATTGCCTTATCTTCCATCTTCTTCGTCAATTATTTTCACTCTTTAAACAATATTTTCTCCATGTGTGGAGCTAACTGTGAGTTGCAGCATGCAGACACCATGTGCGCTAGCAAAAGAAAAGTTGCTGGGTGGAGACCCAAACAGCAAAGCTGTACCCTGCACAGTTCACCACCAGAGGGCGCAAAGGAACAAAATCCAGACATACAGCTTAACAAATATCAAATGCAACAAACATCAAATGCAAAAGACCGTTACACATATCTTTGGTCAGGTGATAAGTGATAGCCTCCGTGATGTCTTTGTGCCTGCGGGAGTTTGACGTGTATAGGGAAGCGCTGTATAAGGTTCCCGTTATTGATGTTTGGGTGGTTGACCCGGACGGATTTTCTCCTGTCACTTTCTCGTCATCCCTGACGTGCTCTCCGTTGTTTTTTCCCTGCTAATTTTAGCATCACACGGCACAGCTTCTGTATCACGTGGTATAAGGCTCCGCCCTTGTCATTTGTTGAGTAGGAAGAGTGAGCGCTTGTTTTCATGCAGAGTACGTCCCGGATCAAAATGTGAAGTTTTACAAATCACCACTTCTTTAGTGAATATCATTTCAGTCTCAGACAATCTCGTTTCTCTTACAGAGGTTGAATGCACCTTCTGCGGATGGCGGTACCACACAGTGTGCGTGGACTTCCCCTGCACAGAAGGCAACTACAAATGCTGTGAATGCTAAATAAACAGAAACAAATGATCCCTGTTGTCTTTGCTTGATGATTGGTTTGAGTCTTGACAATCCACATTGCTGGCGTTGCATCTTTCAATGCCAGCAATGGCAGGTATCAGTGCTCAAAGCTTTTGTGTTTGTTTCCAACAAGTTGCCCACCTCGGGAAACAAAAATGTGTTCTTTTACTTGTCAGATGAACATATGAGACACTTTGACTCTTCAGTGCAGTGTGGAGCCTAACAAAGATCTGTTTTGTGTCCCAGCTGATCAGCAGGAGGAGGAGAGTCTGACGGAGCAGCAGAGGAACATTTTCAGCTACTTGGACTCAGCTCAGCCACTACAGAGGAAACAATGAGCTCAACACAGAAGGTGACAGACAGAGCAGGACCATATGACCAAAGATATTTATCACCATATACATTTGAACATTTGCCATAACGATGTAGCTGACGATAGAATTGACACCAGACAAAATACTTTACAGCTGCACAACTTTATTAAAAACCCATCAATGTATTTTCACTGAAACAAGCAGCTGTTGTTTATGTGCATTAAAGTTATATAAAAATGTAACAGTGCAAATGCAAATTCCTCGCTGACAGTTTAACCAAAAGGCGTTTCCAGTGGAAACTGGCCGACACATCCTGAGCATAACCATGTATAATATCCACTAAACTTCAGAAGAGGTTATACAGTCGTGGCCAAAAGGTTTGAGAATTGCATAAATATTGGAACCTGGAGAAGTTGCTGCTTAAGTTTTTATAATAGCATTTTGCCTGCACTCCAGAATGTTATGAGGAGTGATCAGATGAACTGCATCGTCCTTCTTTGCCATGAAAACGAACTTAATCCCCAAAAAGCCTTACCACTGCATTTCATTGCTGTCATCAAAGGACCTGCTGAGACCATTTCAGTGATCGTCTTCTTAACTCAGGTGAGAATGTTGGCGAGCACGAGGCTGGAGATCATCATGGCTGTATCCCGATTCAGGTTCTGCAGCTTTAAAGTCCTCAAGGGCCGCGTACTCAAAGACCGCTAAGGCCGAAGTGCGAGGCTCGTAGGCTCGTGAAATGGGACGTCTAGCCTCCGTCGCGCTGCCCAGGTTGCCTAGCAACCATGATACTAACAGCTGGAAACGTTTCATACAGCTTTGTTTGACAGAAATGAAGGAGAACATATTTAGTTCATTTGTTTCTACATGAGCTCTGTGTGATTTGATGAGTATCTGAGACTGAGACCACAGGACTGTGAAACATGATTGTTGGGCTTCATTTCTGTGCTGAACAGTCGTTTAAGATTAGCTGTAAATAACAATTAGCTGATGTTGTTCATGAGACTAAAGTCATCTCACTGTGGTAATGTAAATATAATATGGCCAATATTATAGTTATCATATTAATCACTTCACTCACAGACAAGTATCTGTGACAGTGTGTATACAGATGTATCATATATAAGAGACAAATATTGTTCATTTAATATGTTGGTACTAAATGTGGCTGAATGCTTACATATATGTGTAAAAAGCAAATGTAGGAGCTGTGATAACTGTGTCTGATAGAATGAAGAGTCGACTGATATATGAAATATTCCTTTATTGGGTGAGAAAATCAGACCATGTCATAACTGCTGTAAGTCACACAGAATAGATATCAGAGCCTTAAACAGGCTGACGTCTGCTAAATGGGTCAAACTGGGCAGAAAGTCTACAAACACATAACATCCTTATAGAATATGATGTAACACTATAGATCAACTTAGCTCAGAATATATAAAGCATATAAACAGTTACAGCAATATGATGCAACAAACACAGCAGCTACTGATCCAAAATACTCAAAGCTTCATAGAACTGAAACCAACATTTATTTTTAGCTCCATTCTGCTGCTGATACAGACTTTAGGTTTCTGAACATTAAACTTGTTGCTGCCTTTCATAGTGTGTAACTTGAAGGCCCTGAGTACTTTCTCCCACACTGGAAACACTGGGATGATCACATTATTTGAACATTACCTAATAAGACTGATTCAGCACAGACAGTTATGTTAAACTTTCCTAGCAGTCCTTCACAAACAGGGAACAGTCTGTCTATTCTCTCCATCTGTCAGCTGCTGCTGGCTCTTCCTCCTCCTCTTCCTCACACACTGCTGAGTTTGTCCTGGTGGATCATCAGGGCTGCAAAGCCTCACAGATGATGTGCAGCAGTGGCTCCCTCAGTCTGTCCTCACTCTGGACACTTGCAGTCGTCACACATGGAAATCAAATGTGTGATAAGCTGCAGGATTCAAACACAAGTGTAACTTATAAACACATGTTCATACTTTTATTCCACAATCAGAGAGAAAGAAACAGAGAGAGAGTGCAGGACAGACAGACAGGTGACAGTCTCAGGTGTACACACTGCTACACAACAGCACCAGAGAAGCAGGATTTAGTGTTTGTGTTATTACGAGTGTAAACAAGAAGAGTTCCAGATGGTGCAGTGGACACATGTGTGACTGCTGTGATTAAAGCATCTTTCTTTCAGCTTAACGAGTGAACCGTCAGCTCGTTCAAACACACGTTAAAGTGCGTTTGGCTCGACACCACCGAACAGAGGCAGCAATATAACACAGCTAACATTAACAGTGCAGTGAATCCTGCTTGTGCCGTGATGTTCAGGACTGCAAACCGAGCAGCATCACTGACTTTCAGCTTGTTGTGTTTGTGGATATATGACTGACTTTAATTATCCACAAAATCATCACATTCTCTGTCAGATTAAGGTCGACTATTGAACGGCGTATATTTTAAAGGCTTTAAAACCAAGTTAACGCTGAAAGTACAAACATCACTAATGTCACATAACTCTGCCGACAAGGCATAGCTATGGCTATGAAATGCTCTTTGTGTATCACTTCTTCATTATGAAAGATGTCATTAATGCACTAGTAATGTCTCATCTGGAGTATTGTTCAATCATTTGGTCAGCAGCTAATAAGACAGATCTTAACAGACTTCAGTTAGTCCAGAATAAGGCGTCCAGATTAGTGTGAAGATGTTCATACTATACTAATATTGATAAAATGCATAATAACCTTTCTTGGCTTCCTGTACAGGCTAAAATATTCTATGGCTTACTTGTAGTTCTAAAGAAAGCAATTCTGTTAAACACACCACATTTATTCTGCTCAGCTGCAGTATCCAGATGAAATACATCATCATATTACACAGTTTTCAACAAGCTGCAATTTAGTAAATGCTCGAGTTAAAAGTAACGTTTTGTAAAACTGTTACATTTAGAGCAACTTTTAAGTGGAATAAGTTGCCTTAAAAAATTAGAGAATTATTCAAAACTTCAATGAACACTTAAAAGCCGATTTACAGAGCTTTTAGTTGTTGTAAATATTGTAAGACATGATTTGTTTTTGAAATTTGTGTAATGTGCCTCAATGTTATTGATATTATTATTATTATTATTGATTGCTTATATTTGAACAATTGTGAAACGTCACTGTGGATGTAAGAGTGAAATTATGTGGATATCTTGAATCCACTTTATTGTGTAATATTTTATGTGAGTATTTGACGGAAGACGAGCAACATCTGTTGTGGAAGCTAACGGGGTTCCTTTAGAATAAACAAACATAGGATTTATTATCACTGAATAATTCTGTATAAATCTATACAAATTATAGAAATATGTAATAGGAAACAACAAAATAATCTAAATTATAAAATAATGTGTGTGTGTGTGTGTGTGTGTGTGTGTGTGTGTGTGTGTGTGTGTGTGCATGAGTTTAGTGTTTGAACAGTCATGAATTATCTTTAACAGCAGGTTGGATGTAATGTGTTAGAACTACCAGCAGGTGGGGATAAGAGACCTTTAAGGTGTTTGGCGCCACGCTCCACCTTCAGGTTTAAAACTAGTGTTAATGGAGTTTGAAGGTTGAGTTTGTTCCACGACTGCATTTCACTCACTGCCTCTGTTTGTATCTCTGTCACTGCAGGACCAACATGGAGCCAGAAGTCAGCGCTCTCAGGAGGCCGACAAACCTCACAGAAGAAAGGGAGAGAAAAAACACACCTGTGACGAGTGTGGGAAGGGTTTTACTGTGAGGGCTTCACTAAAACGGCATCAGGTCATCCACACTGGAGAGAGACCGTTCAGCTGTGACTTGTGTGGAAATTCTTTTTCCAGGAAGGGTTACCTAAAAAAACACCAACTCATCCACAGTGGAGTTAAAGCGTACAGCTGTGATCAGTGTGGCAGAGCTTTTACTCAAAGTAGCCACTTACAGAGTCATCTAGTTACCCACTCTGGAATTAAGGCATACAGCTGTGATCAGTGTGGCAGAGCTTTTACTCACAGTAGCCACTTACAGAGGCATCTAGTTACCCACTCTGGAATTAAGGCATACAGCTGTGACATCTGTGGAAAAACTTTCAGCCAGAGAGAGAGCCGAAATACACACCTACGCATTCACAACAGACATGATGTGTACTGCTGTGAACAGTGTGGCAAAGAGTTTATAACTCACACAGACTTACAACGACACATGTTTACCCACACTGAGGAGAGACCTTATCAATGTGACCTGTGTGAGAAGACTTTTAAATCTCCACGTCACCTGAGACGACACCAACAGATCCACACCAGAAAGAGACTCTACAAGTGCAGCTACTGTGAGGTATGTATTTATATTGTTATCTTGTCATTTTAGCCTGACTGTTTGGGTGATGGGCTCCGCCAGGGCTGCCCTTTGTCTCCGGTTCTGTTCATAATTTTTATGGACAGGATTTCTAGGCGCAGCCAAGTGGCGGAGGGCTTTCGCTTTGGTGGCCTCAGAATCTCATCTCTGATTTTTGCGGATGATGTGGTTCTGTTGGCTTCATCGGGTGAGGGCCTCCAGCTCGCACTGGAGTGGTTCGCAGCCGAGTGTGAAGCAGCGGGAATGAGGATCAGCACCTCCAAATCTGAGGCCATGGTTCTCAGCCGGAAAAGGGTGGAGTGCCCACTCCGGGTCGGGGATGAGTTCCTGCCCCAAGTGGAGGAGTTCAAGTATCTCGGGGTCTTGTTCGCGAGTGATGGGAGAAGGGAGCTGGAGATCGACAGACGGATTGGGGCTGCGGCTGCAGTAATGCGGACGCTGCACCGGTCAGTCGTGGTGAAGAGGGAGCTGAGTGTAAAAGCGAAGCTCTCAATTTACCGGTCGATCTACGTCCCTACCCTCACCTATGGCCACGAGCTGTGGGTAGTGACCGAAAGAACGAGATCGCGGATACAAGCGGCGGAAATGAGCTTCCTCCGAAGGGTGGCTGGCCTCTCCCTTAGAGATAGGGTGAGAAGTTCGGCCATCCGGGAGGGGCTTAGAGTAGAGCAGCTGCTGCTCCACATCGAAAGGAGCCAGCTGAGGTGGTTCGGGCATCTGGCAAGGATGCCCCCTGGGCGAGGTGTTCCAGGCATGTCCCACCGGGAGGAGGCCCCGGGGCAGACCCAGGACACGCTGGAGAGATTATATCTCTCGGCTGGCCTGGGAACGCCTTGGTATTCCCCCGGACAAGCTGGAGGAGGTGGCTGGGGAGAGGGAGGTCTGGACCTCTTTGCTTAGGCTGCTACCCCCGCGACCCGACCTCGGATAAGCGGATGAAGATGGATGGATGGATGGATGGATGTTTGGAACAACTCTGCTCATTAAACTGTGTTAGCATGTTAGCAATTCTACTGCATGGAAAAGCAGCTCTGAGTGATTATTCAGATTTTCCTTTCAGTTATGATTTTAGTATTACTGTAGTATTATGGTGGTAGTATTGTAGTTATTGCAGCCCAGTAAACTGAGTGTGTTAACTGAAACAGTCAAATGTAGTTGGACGTCTGCAGAGATGCTCTTTATTTCAGGCGACGTTCAGGATACAAATGTTGAAGGACTGACTTACACTGTCTTTGTGTCTTTGTTTAGAAGCAGAGCGACACAGATGGATCCAGTTCTCAACCCTGTCATCACTGTGGTGGTGGGAAAGACTTTCATTGTGACCTCTGTGGAAAAACTTTCAGTTGGCAAGCTGCCCTTAAAACACATCAACGTAGACACACTGGAGACAAACTGAAATACTGCAAAGAATGTGGGAGAAGCTTCACCACATCAAGTGATTTAAAACAACATGACCTGATTCACAGTGGGGTTAAAAAGCACCTCTGTGATCAGTGTGGGTCATCCTTCACCACTGCAAGGGACCTTAAATCACACAAACGAGTCCACACAGGAGAGAAACCACACAAGTGCAGACACTGTGAGAGAAGCTTCTCACAGTCAGGTAATCGTAACAGGCATGAACGAACACACATAGAAGGAAACTACAGCTGTGACCAGTGTGACAAGAGCTTCAGGAATCTCAGTTCATACTCTGCACACAAACGATCCCACGTTACTAATAAACTGTTTCACTGTTACCAATGTGCCCAAACATTCACCTCATTGTCTGCTCTGTGCAAACATCAGCGCGATCACTCAGGGCTGAAATCACTCCCATCACTGGATCACAGTGAATCTGAAGACACAGAAAGATCCTCTGGTTTCTGTGTCAGAGTCAAAAAGCTTGAGATCAGGCTCCACAGAGTTCAGATAGAATCATTTAAACTTGTGTTGAACTGAACTGGTTGCTGGGCTGAACTTCTACATAATACAGATCTACATGGGATCTTCTTTTCTGTTTTTTACTGAGTCAGTTTTGTCCTTTTTTCTCTGTCCTGGTTTTGCTCGTCTGTAAATGATTGAAACTCAGTCAAATAGTTCATTGTTCTCCAGCAAAACGTTTTGGAAACTCATGTTTAACCTTTAAAACTCTGACATGTTTTAGCACACAAGGCTTCATCGGGGAGTTCACTCATGATTGGACCGTGAGAACAAAGGTTTTTAGTTCTTTCAAAGAGAGTCTTGGAGATGTTTGATGTTTCTGTTTTTTCTACATAAAGGAATAAACTATTTTTCTTGCTTCATGTAGTGTGGAAGTTTTTAATGTTTCTTCATCTGTGATGTTCTTGAATGTGTTCACGTGAAGATGATATAAATAAACTGTTGTCAGAGATTTACAGTTATCAAACAGGTGAATAAACAACACTGAGACACTTGGAGACGGTTAACGTGCTGCACGGGTGAGGGCTCAGAGAGGACTCACACCGAGCTGCAGTAGTCGTTTATTATTTATAGCAGGGTGAAACAAGCATAGCAGTTTCCTCTAATTTTGAATATATGTGTGTGTGTGTGTGTGTGTGTGTCTAAGTTCGTATAAATGTCATAGGGTGAACTTCCTCTTTCTATAAACAGAGCGAGTAGTACATTTTGTTCTTTTCCTATTAAGAGTAAAATATGAACATATACTTTAATGCAACATAAAACTCATAAAAGCGTTTCTTCTTTAACATCCCCTCCTGATGTTAATATTTTTCACTTAATCATACTTTATTATCAGCCAACAATCACTTGCTTATAACATTTTCAATTGTAGCATCATTCAGTATGTGTGTGTGTTTCTATACTAAATCTTCTTCATCCGATTCATCTTCTAGTGGCAGTCCAACATAGGTAATTACTGTGGCCTGTACCATTTTGTCAATCATGGATCTTATGCATGGTAGGATACATGTAGAAAACAAGCACAATAATAGAAGCAGAACTCCTATCAGTACGAGTCCTTTTATCACGAGGGTCTTCCAGCTGCCACTCAGCAGCCAGGTCAGCCAGTCCTCATTGTTCGTGACATAGTCTTGTTGCTGCGCATTACTCAGTTGTCGCAACTTGTCTAGGGCGGTGGTCATGGTCAAGGAGTGCACGTTGTCCGGGATATAGGTGCAACAAGTGGTGTTGAATAAGACACAGAGGCCCCCTCTCTCAGCGAGAATCATGTCCAGGGCGACCCTGTGTTGCATGACCACTATTCTGATCGCGTCGATTTCCTCATTCTGAGCCTTATTTATCTTTGTTGAGCTGTTCAGGAAAAGTCCAAATCGGTAGTCAAGAGTCTCAATTCTTAACGTGTTTTTTCCAGTTCCGACCCATGGGAACAGTGAGTGCAGGACCTTCTGTCTGGTGGTCCACAACTTGAACTCCGCTGGTACATCACTGCCCCAGATTGGGTCATGGGGTTGCACGTCATCAGTGTTCCTCTTGCGTCGTGGTTGGTTCTGATGGAATACTCTGAATGTGTGGTCTGACACTAAAATTAGGGCGCAGAGTCCGGTACAAGAAAAGCTCACAACTAAGACAAAACTGCTCCTGCAAGGAAAGCTCACTGTTATGCATGCAAGTCATCAAGATGACATCATCAAGATGGCGCTGGAGTGACGGCAGCCTTTCCAAGTAGCTCTGCAACACCGCACCTTTTTGTTAACTTTAACTTTTTAGACTAGGCTTTTCAAACTTTTTTTTCACCTTCCTCTACTTATACCTCTTAGATATAGCGATACAAGATGGATAATGCACTTTTTAAAACTTCTGGAACCAGTTCCTTCATCTATTCGAGAGCGGAGCTGCTGGCACTAAAAACAAAGGGACAGACCGGCATGCGACACAACATCCCGGCCGAGCTAAAGAGGAGCTACAGAGGCTGCAAAGCTGGAGCGAGGAGAGCGGATCACCGGAGGCGATTCAAACCATCAATCCCGACAGTGATCATGGGCAACGTGAACTCGTTACAGAATAAGATTGACGAACTGTGCGCTCTGAACAACCACAGACTATACCGTGAGTGCAGCTTGTTTATCTTCACGGAGACGTGGCTAACCGAGCTAACGCCGCAGGCTAACGTAGACCTATGCGGTTTCACACCCGTGAGAGCCGATAGGGACACGCAGGCCAGCGGAAAAAGCAGAGGTGGGGGACTCATTGTCTACGTTAACAACAGATACTGTAACCCTGGACACGTCTCCGTTAAAGTTTCGGTATGCCGTCCGGACCTGGAGCTGCTAGCTGTTAGCTTGCGGCCATATTATCTACCTCGGGAGTTCAGTCATGTGATCTGTGTGTGTGTTTACATCCCTCCGAGGGCCGACGCAACAGCTGCCTGTGAGAAAATACACACAGTCACAGCAAGACTTCAGACACAAAACCCCGAGGCTTTCATTATTATATCTGGAGACTTTAACCATGCCACACTGGACTCTACTCTGGCTGCTTTTCACCAGTTTGTGAATTGTCCCACAAGGAGCAACAGGACAATTGACCTACTGTATGCTAATGTGAGAGATGCATACAGAGCCACCCCCCTCCCCCCACTAGGGAAGTCAGACCACAACCTGGTTTACCTACAGCCACAATACACACCCCTCGTCCAAAGGCAGCCTGTCACAACGCGCTCCATCCGGAGATGGACCCCAGAAAAGGAGGATGCTCTGAGAGACTGCTATGACACCACAGACTGGGATGTGCTCCTGAGCCCACATGGTGAGGACATAGAGGGGGCGACACACTGTCTTACAGACTACCTCAACTTTTGTGTGGACACGGTCGCCCCTGCTAAGACGGTACGGTGTTATCCTAATAACAAACCGTGGGTAACACAGGAAGTCAAAGCTGTCCTCAACATGAAGAAGAAGGCTTTCAGGAGCAAAGTGAAGGAGGAGATGAAGGCAGCACAGCGGGAGGTGAAACGCTGCCTGAGGGAAGCAAAGGACACCTACAGGAGGAAGGTGGAGCAGAAGTTGGAGAGGAACAATATGAGGGAGGTCTGGAATGGTGTGAAAACCATCACAGGCCACAACACCAAGAAAAGCACAGTGGGGGGGACTGTGGAGAAGGCAAACAAACTCAACAACTTCTTCAACAGGTTTGACCAGCCCACAACCCCCCCACCCTCACCTTCACTACAGAGTCCAATCCCCACTCTCCTACCTCCCTCGCTTCCCCCCCTTCCTGACACCATGACACCCCCCTCCTCCAATCCCTCTCTCAGCAGCAAGACATCTCCCCCCCTCCCCTCCTCCCAAACATCTCCCAGTGTCACAGTGGATCAGGTCAGGAGACAACTGAGGAAGCTTCGCCCCAGAAAGGCAGCAGGCCCAGACAAGGTGTGTCCTAGGATGCTAAAGGCGTGTGCTGCTGAACTTGGGGAGCCGCTACAACGAGTCTTCAACCTCAGTCTGCGACTGGGGAGAGTGCCCGCCCTATGGAAGACATCCTGCATCGTCCCGGTCCCCAAAAAGAACCGGCCCAATGAGCTGAATGACTTCCGACCGGTGGCACTGACGTCACATCTTATGAAGACTCTAGAGCGGCTCTTCCTCAACCTCCTCCGACCACAGGTACAACATGCCCAGGACCCACTACAGTTTGCATACAAGGCAGGTGTCGGAGTGGAGGATGCCATCCTGTACCTCCTACACAGAGCCCACTCATACCTGGATGGGGGAAAAGGCACGGTCAGGATCCTGTTTCTTGACTTTTCCAGTGCCTTTAATACCATCCGGCCCTGTATGCTTCAGGAAAAACTGAACAGGATGGAGGTGGACCCCTGCCTGGTGGCTTGGATCTCCGACTACCTCACCGACAGACCACAGTACGTCAGGCTGAAGGACATCACGTCTGACACAGTGGTCAGCAGCACAGGAGCACCACAGGGAACTGTGCTGTCCCCTCTTCTCTTCACCCTGTACACCTCTGACTTCTGCTACAACTCTGAATTATGCCACATTCAGAAGTTTGCAGACGACACAGCCATCATGGGGTGTATCTGGGATGATCAGGAAGAGGAGTACAGAAGTCTGGTGAGGAACTTTGTCGCATGGAGTCACACAAACCACCTGCAACTCAACACCTCAAAGACTAAGGAACTGGTTGTGGACTTCGGGAGGTCTAGAGCAGGTCCACTGCTGGTTCAGATAGAGGGGGAGGAGGTGGAGGTGGTCAACAAGTACAAGTACCTCGGGCTGTGGGTGGACAATAAACTGGACTGGTCATGCAACACAGAGTACCTGTATAAAAAAGCCCAAAGCCGACTGTACTTCCTCAGGAGGCTGAGGTCTTTTAACATCTGCAGGAAGCTCCTGAGGATGTTTTACCAGTCGGTGGTTGCTGGAGTACTTTTCTATGCTGTGGTGTGCTGGGGGAGCAGCACAGCAAAGAAGGACTCATCCAGGCTGGAGAAACTGATCAGGAGGGCTAGCTCTGTGGTCGGCATGAAGCTGGACACTCTGGTGACAGTGGCAGAGAAAAGGACATTAAAGAAACTGATGGACATTATGGACAATGCTGGGCATCCTCTGCACACGGCCATAAACAACCAGAAGAGTCTGTTCAGTGACAGGTTGCTTCTCCCAAAGACAAGAACTAACAGACTTAAAAACTCCTTTGTCCCACACGCCATCAGACTGTTTAACTCCTCTCTGGAGGGGAGAGGGAGGGGAAACAGGAGGACAAAGGAGGGGGGAACAACTAAGCTGTAGTGCCTCTTCACCTCACTGTACAATACCTTGTGCAATACTTTTGTAAATAGTCAACAGTGCAATAGACTCAATACTTGAAATGTGCAATTCACTTGTATTTTTATTTTTTATTCCTATTTATTCTATTTATCCCCTTCGTATATTTTATTTATATTGTCTCTGTATTTATATATATGTGTGTGTGTATAACTCTGTAACTTCTGTCGGTGCTGTGCTTTTTTGGAAATCGAATTTCCCAGAGGAACCCACCCGAGGGATTAATAAAGTTCTATCTTATCTTATCTTATCTTATCTTATCTTATCTTATCTTATCTTATCTTATCTTAAGTTGATCAGCTCTAGGTGAGAAGACATTTAAATCTCACACTTGTTCTGCTGCATTTTTGAAGCTCAATTCCAGGAACAGATCGCAGGGTTCATTTTTATATACACTGCAACTGCCATGAGGACAGGGCCATTTTTTTGTTGTTGTTTATTTTTCCTTTTGCTCTGTGCAGCACTTTGGCAGCATTTTTAAATTTCTCTTTGTATTTTTTCTTTCTTTTACTAGTGAAGAGATGTAGAGTGAACAGTTATACAGTCTAAATATCCCATATGGGTCGTGTGAAATGGTGTTTTCAGTTTCATTCAGCTGAAGTAAAGAACGTTGAATATTTCTAAGTGTGCTGTTTTGAACCAACATGTCACAGTATGATCAGTGCTGTAATTTTTGACAGTCACTGTATCAATGTTATTTTTGCATCTCTTGAATAAAGGTTTTGACCTGCAAGTGCTAATTTCTTTAGTTATTGGGGTAAAATGGGTAATGTTAATAGGAAGGTGTTTGCCAATTCAGTAACCTAATTTAATGTTAATGGAAACTAACATTATCTCAAATTGTTTAGTTATAATTGTTGTTTAACTGAATCTTGATTTTTGATCTTGATTTGTTCTTTCCCAACATTTTTCAAAAGAAACAGTCTAATTTCTTTGCTGTGATTGATTCCAGAGAACACGGAAGAACTGACATTATTTAACTGTTGATTTATGTAGATTCAGTGGAGGAGTAATGTCAGTTTAATTCTTTACCTACTGTCAATGCAGTGAAATTAGACATTTTGTTTTGAAAGGTTACTGGTGGATGCCAGCAACCATCTTGGAAGAGAACTATATAATCTGTTATAAGGCCTCCATTTGAAAATTGTGTATTTGATACTAGAATATAATAGGTATATAATAAGCTGAGGCCTTGACTAGTAGAACGTCATGTTGGTGTTTAACAACACATGAGCCAACATCAGACTCCGAGCGCTACGATGCTAAAGATCAGAAGATCCAGTGTGACATCATCGTTACCTGGCAACAGCAGCCCTCATCTGACTTTATTGGAGGATATTTACACCAGCAACACGGTTTAGTTTGATATGACGGATTAACAACATGCGCTGTGATATCCAGTTCATCTGTAATAGATACTGGATCTAATCAGTCAGCAGATATCTGATCAGCTTATTTATAATTATACTAGAAACAAACACAACTGTGTTGGTGATTCATGCAAACTTGCATATCAGCCTTTGAAGGTTTTGTAGTATTGAGAACAAAGAGGTTGTGTTAGGGCTGAAAAGCCCGACTTGTTCTCCTCTGCAGGTCATCAAATGCACCACAGAAGTTTGTATTTGCACAGCCTGTATATGTTTGCTGGCTTTATTATTCTCTGTTCAAAGACAGTAAATATGGAAAATGTCTCATGTAGTATCAGCTTCATTTAAAATGACTGCAGCAAACATTTAGAGAACATGTGCTGCTGTTTGTCCTACATTTCAACACTGAATGAACCCTGAAAACATGGCAGCTGGCAGGTTGGAGTTCACATGAAATATCGGCTGTATGAAGACTGGAAATATAGATGATACAAACATGCAGCCAAACATTTGTGGACATGAATAAACTATCTGATCCAAAAAGCAGGAAGTGACACAGCTAGAAAGTGTGTAACAGCTGAAGTCAAATGTAATGCAGAGTTGAATCTGCACTTGGATCCATCTGTGAAAGGTCCACATGTAGGGATCACATGAGTCCTGATGTTTGTCAGTCAGCTTGATAACTCCATCTACTGTGGCTACATATACTGGGCTGGTAGCTCCACAGTGTTGGAAAGAAACTATTAAATGTGCAAAGTTTAAAATCAGAGGCTCTTCTAACACAGGAGCCATGTTGAGTTTAGATCACAGCCGACCACCGGAAATGGCTGAAATGAAAAGGAATGAAGCCCATTGACAGCCAGCAGGTCTAAACAGGAACACACCCATTTGTATGTGTGGCAATGATGTGGCTGCGGCTGACACAGGATTGGTTCAAACTAAACATCAGACACATTTCACAGAGTTCACAAATAAACTCACGTTTTTATTTTTGAAGATGATCATAAAGTAGAATTTATGGTCCAGTAGAAACAGCAGGAGGTTTGAGCCCTTCTGATGGCAAGGCAAGGCAAGTTTATTTGTATAGCACAATTCAACAACAAGGTGATTCAAAGTGCTTTACAGAGACATTAGAAACAAAAACAAATAAAAAGCATGATTTAAAATTGATTAAAACAAGCAAACAAACTAACTAACTAATTAACAAACAAACAAACAAAACAGTATATAAAATCAAAACAGATCAGAACAGTAGATAAAATCAGTAGTTAAATGTAAGTTTTGAAATTTAAGCTTAAAAGTGTGGATTTGGTGCTTTATTCAAATGCAGCTGAGAACAGGTGAGTCTTCAACCTGGATTTAAATAAACTTAGTGTTTCAGCGAATCTGAGGCTTTCTGGGAGTTTGTTCCAGATATAAGGAGCATAAAAGCTGAATGCAGCTTCTCCGTGTCTGGTTCTGACTCTGGGAACTGATAAAAGACCGGATCCAGATGACCTGAGGGATCTGGAAGGTTCATACTGGGTCAGGAGGTCACTGATGTATTTTGGTCCTAAACCATTCAGAGCTTTATAGACCAGCATCAGAACTTTAAAGTCTATCCTCTGACGGACAGGCAGCCAGTGTAAGGACCTCAGAGCTGGACTGATGTGGTCCACTTTTTTGGTCTTAGTGAGGACTCGAGCAGCAGAGTTCTGAATGAGCTGTAGTTGTCTGACTGATGTTTTAGGTAGACCTGTAAAGATGCTGTTACAGTAGTCAAGCCTACTAAAGATGAATGCATGGACTAGTTTTTCCAGGTCCTGTTGAGACATCAGATCTTTTATCCTTGAAATATTCTTGAGGTGATAGTAAGCTGATTTTGTTATTGTCTTAATGTGTTTTTCTAAGTTTAGGTCTGCATCCATCACTACACCCACATGTCTCGCCTGGTTTGTGGTTTTTAGATGTATAGATTGAAGTTCTCTGGTGACCTGTAATCGTTTTTCTTTGGCGCCAAAGACTATTACCTCAGTTTTGTTTTGTTTAGCTGGAGAAAATTGTACGGGGCCTTGGTCTCCTGGTGACATTGTGATATATATTTGTGTGTCATCTGCATAGCTATGACAGTTTATTTTGTTGTTCTTTATAATCTGTGCCAGTGGGAGCATGTAAATGTTAAACAGAAAGGGTCCCAAGATGGAACCTTGGGGAACTCCACATGTGATACTTGTCTGCTCAGATGTGAAGTTACCTATTGATACAAAGTATTTCCTGTTTTCTAAGTATGTTTTGAACCAGTTTAGTACAGTTCCTGAAAGACCTGTCCAGTTCTCCAGTCGTTTGAGTAATATGTTGTGGTCAACTGTATCAAATGCTGCACTGAGATCCAGTAAGACTAGGACTGACATTTTTCCACTGTCTGTATTCAGACATATGTCATTAAACAGCAGAAACAGGATTTGGAGGAAGATGTTAATAGATTAGAAAGAATTGTACACTGTGAATCAATGCAAGTCTTTCTATATAGACAGATCTGTAATAATCCCTCAGGCAGGTTCCTCTGGGACAGTCACAGATAGAGACACCAATTCTGACATCCTCTGAAAGCCTGACTTTGAATTTTCATCACTCGTCATGCACACAGATGTTAATTCTACATATTCCTGGTACTGAACTCTAAATCAATATGAAGAAAATGCTCCTGCTAATCTGCATCTATGTTGATATCAAATCCTTTTCCAGCACATGGATAAATCTCTATAAATCTTTCAGTCTGATCAGAATGGGCACAGTGTTGTTATTGCAGCTCCCTGATGTTTGAAAAGCTAAATGTCCATTTTAAAGTGCTCGTGTGTAGGATTGTGTTTCCTTCCTTTGTGCAGTTCTTACAGTAAACATGTTTGAATGTTTCCTGTTCCCCTGATGCTTCTTCCTGTTGGATAAAATTGGTTTGAATAACATGTTCTTATAGGTTTCAATGAACTTCAAACTGTGATCCACTTACAAAACTGTCTCATTTTATTGGAATGATCCACATTTGCATCCATTCACGGTACATTTGACATCTGAACACGTTTGTACACATGATGAAAGGACAGATGGTGTTTGTGTGTCCTTCTTAAACTTAGTGTGGATGTTTCATCATGTAGAACTACTTAGAACTGTCAGGGTTCCTGGGTCGGTGACCCAGTATTTTCAGTTCACGTTCACTGTTTATCTACTGCCTTTTCCACTTCCTGTTTTATTGTGTTAGCCTTGGTCTGTGTGCATTATGTTCAGTCCTCTTCCCATTATCATTAGTTCATTATGTTCAGCTGTGTACTCACCGGTCTCTCATTATCATCATTATCACCAGTCTGTGTATTTAAGCCCTCTGTTCTACCCATTCAGTGTCGGGTCATTGATGATGTACGCCTGATGTCTATGTCGTCTGTATGTTCAGTCAGTCAGTCAGTCAGTCAGTCAGTCAGTCAGTCAGTCAGTCAGTCAGTCCTTTGGTCATTCATTCATTCAGTCAGCCAGCCATTTCCTCCCTCTGTACTGTTTGCTTGCTCCTTCGGCAATAAACATCCACCTTCACCTACCTGCCTGTGAGTCCAGCGTTTGGGTCCTCCTTCTCTCATCCACGACACTACCTCTGACACAATGACCCGACCACGCGTTGTGGACCCAGCGGACTCGGACCTTTTCGAGCGGCAGGACGTAGCGCTCTCCATTTGGGCAGAGAAGCTCAGGTGGAAACAGCGGCTCTTCTCAGAGAGGGAGCACGTCTTTGAGGGGACTCGCCTGGCTCTGGGCGGGCCTCGGAGACGCCGCGGTCCTCCACCTGCTGCCTCACCTGCATCGGAGCATTCGCCGCGGAGAGTGGGCGTCACAGGCCAGGCTTCGGCCGCTCGCTCTTCCGCTGCTCCGCTCCTCGCTCGCCCACCAGCCATTTTACTCACCGGACCTTCAACCTCGCCATGGCACGGTGGCTCCGCCTCCCACCTCGGCTCAATGGAGGCTCCCGTGCCAGAGGCTCGGCTGTGTACCCCGCCCACTGCCTCTTCCCGGAGAAAGCGGCGCACACGTCGCCATAACAAGGACTATTTCCAGCAACTCCCGATGGTGAGCTCCAGTGACTGTTTTTCGCACTCACCATCTGATTATTCACTTAAAACACACAATAGACTCTTTTCTGATTCATGGGATGTTTCCCTCCTAGAGGATGAAGTGGACTGGGAAGATTTTTTCTGCTCTGCTCCCCCAAAGACTGTTCAGTCAAAGACTGTAAATAGTGGTGGCAGAAGGACCAGAATAAATCCAGATAGACCTGTCGGTATCACTCGCCCAGTCATCATTTCCACTCCTGTCAGTCAGCCGACACCCACACCTGTGCCCGCACCCAGGACGAGGGCAGCTGTGACCCCGTATACCTCCACACCCACCTCTGTTCCTCGGGTGGGGGTGACTGGTGTCCAGTAGTGATGGGCAGATGAAGCCTCATGAAGCACTGATGCTTTTCATCCAATTGGTTCACCCCAACGCGAAGCTTCTTGAAGCTTCATTTGCTCTAGCAGGACACCTACTGGACGTAAAAATATTAGTTGGCATGAATTTGAAGAGTGTGGCATTTGGCACACAGCCTGTATATGTCAACAACAAAAGGAGTGTGTAAAACATCTATAGTGTAGTGATGCAGTGTACTGTGTATATTTATACTGGCAGTGTGGAAAATGATTATTTGCGGCAAAGTTCGAACCGCTTCATGAACCAGTCACGTGGTACAGCCGGGCAGCGAGGCTTCGGACGTCATCATTTTCAGCTCCTCCCATAAATGAAGCAAGCCTCGATACGCGCTTCGCGGAAACGCCCCCTCCATTACTCGACACACGCTTCGAAGCCCCGATACAGAACGTCACATCACTAGTGTCCAGCCACCTCCCGTGCCTGTCCCAGCACCTAGGCTGAGGGCGGCCAGGATCCGGCCTGACCCCCCTAGAGACTCAGCTGAGGCTCTCCAGCCAGTGCCCTCACGCTCTGGAAGCACGGAAGAGCCAATCAGTCCACCACTTCATCCACCACCTGATCCAGCCTTTCACGCACTAGCTTTATCCCTGGTTAGGCTGGCTGAAGTGTCCCCTGCTCAGGCACCAGCTTTACTAGCCCAGGCTGTAGCTTTATCTCCCTGTCTAGCCCAGTCTGTAGCTCAGCCATCAGCCACACCAACCTCAGCTCCGTCGTCAGCCACGCCTGCCTCTGTTCCTCCCTTAGCATCTCCACTCCAGTCAGTTCCCTCACCTGCTGTTCAGCTTTCCCTTCAGTCAGTTCACTCACCTGCTGTCCAGTCTCCTGCTGCCCTCCAGTCAGTTCACTCACCTCTAGTCCAGTCACCTCCTGTAGCTCAGTCCCCTCCTGTCCTCCAGTCACCTCCTGTAGCTCAGTCCCCTGTCCAGTCAGTCCAGTCTGCTCCTGTCCCCCAGTCACCTCCTGTAGCTCAGTCCCCTGTCCAGTCAGTCCAGTCGCCTCCTGTTTCCCAGTCGCCTGTCCACCATCCTGTTCGGTTCCCGGACCTGCAGCCACAGCATCCAGAGCCAGCTGTGAGCTCTCCTGCTTCTCAGCCAGGGGTTTCCGCACCCGCTGGCCCGGCCGCTCCTCAGCCAGGGGTTTCCGCACCCGCTGGCCCGGCCTGTCTCCAGCCAGAGGCTTCAACTTCGCCTGGTCAGGCCTCTGCCTCAGCTGCACCCACGCCTGGTCAGGCCTCTGCCTCAGCTGCACCCACGCCCGGCCCGGCCTCTGCCTCAGCTGCACCCACGCCCGGCCTCTGCCTCAGCTGCACCCACGCCCGGCCCGGCCTCTGCATCGCCTTCAACGTCGCCTGGTCTGGCGTCGGCCTCTGCTTCTGCTCCGCCTGGTCCGGCTCCAGCCTCAGAGCCTCCGTCCTCGTCTGGCCCAGCCTCAGAGCCTCCGTCCTCGTCTGGCCCAGCCTCAGAGTCTTCGTCCTCGTCTGGCCCAGCCTCGACTTTGGCTTTTGTTTCACCTGCTGCAGCTCCAGCCTGTGCTTCGCCTGGTCCGGCCCCGTCGTTGCCTGGGCCGGCCTCGTCTGGTCCTGTGCCCACCGGGCCGTGGCCAGCACGCCTAACACTGGAGAGCCGCCGCTGCCTTCCACGCGGTCGGCCCCCTGAACTGCTCCGTCGTCTCCTTCGCCGCCGCCGTTGCCTTCCGCACGGTCGGTCCACCGGAACAGTCTCGTCTCGACCGCCGCAGCCACCTACCGGACCGGCTCAGTGGTCGCTGCTGCCTTCCACGTGGCCGCCCACCTGACCTGTCTCGTCTCGGCCTCGGGCCACGTGGCCACCCACCTGAACTGTCTCTGTGTGGACTCCGTCCCTCCGTCCTGGGCCCCCTCCGCCCGCCCTGTTCTGGTTCTTTTTCTTTTGGCCGTCGGGTGCCGGCCTTTGAAGGGGGGGGTACTGTCAGGGTTCCTGGGTCGGTGACCCAGTATTTTCAGTTCACGTTCACTGTTTATCTACTGCCTGTTCCACTTCCTGTTTTATTGTGTTAGCCTTGGTCTGTGTGCATTATGTTCAGTCCTCTTCCCATTATCATTAGTTCATTATGTTCAGCTGTGTACTCACCGTTCTCTCATTATCATCATTATCACCAGTCTGTGTATTTAAGCCCTCTGTTCTACCCATTCAGTGTCGGGTCATTGATGATGTACGTCTGATGTCTATGTCGTCTGTATGTTCAGTCAGTCAGTCCTTTGGTCATTCATTCATTCATTCAGTCAGCCAGCCATTTCCTCCCTCTGTACTGTTTGCTCACTCCTTCGGCAATAAACATCCACCTTCACCTACCTGCCTGTGAGTCCAGCGTTTGGGTCCTCCTTCTCTCATCCACGACACTACCTCTGACAAGAACAAAGTCTTTGGAACATTTGGAGAACACGTTTAGGAAAGTAACATCCTGGTAGAACATTTTCTTAAAGCAGAGCAGAGCTGCAACATGACTGTGAGGATTCAGAAGAATAAAGTCAGAATACTTTATTATTATGAAGACTAAAGTGCGCCTTAATGCTGCCGATGAACACACATGTTCTTTGTGAAAGCATGTGTGAGCACAGCTGACGTGCACCACACTGACCCCACTCGCCCCATTTCTTCATCCACTTCTTGCTCTTGTGCTTGAAATGAGACGCAGCAAAAGTCAGAGGCTCTAAAATCCACAAAAAGGGGGCTCGTTAGATCAGGATACTGGATGTGATCCATAGAAAACATGGATAATACACCACTTTATTTGAAGCATCTGTAGCACTGCCTCAGTTCTGGATGTTTCCACAGACTCCTCTGTGCACCTAAAGGAAAGGTCAAAGGTCAGCAGCACATGTAGTTGGGACAATTCTTCAGTCGCACAAACTACACAATCATTTTCCTCCAATGACGACTTTTCACTTCCAGAAATGGTCCTGTGTGATTTCCAGGCTGTGATATAAAAACTAGTTCCTAATGGCAGCGACTCACTCAGTAAACATGTGTTTCCTTCACCAACCTCACACACAGATCCAATAAGATCAGGAAGTGGGCAGTATAGTACAATATGTGTTATTTTGTGCTGCACTGCCCAAACTAAAGATCTGCTGAAGTGTTGGAAATGATCCAGATGTTTATTTTGGACGATACAGCAGAAGATCAGACATGAAAGTGGAGATAACACAGAAGACCTGCAGCAAAGGTCAGAGGTCAGACTGGGCCCTGGATTCAACAATGAGCCAATGATCATCAAGCAGTGACTAAAGCAGAGCCCTGACGTTCTGACATTCATCACACAGTCAGAACAAATGTCTGCTGATGACTTCATCTCATGAAACGACTGATAGATGTCAGTTCATTGATCAGCTGAGCTGCTGATCTTCATCGTCACAGAAACATTCAGCTTGTTTCAATCAGTAAACAACTCCCACTACTCCCAGTTTGAACTGTTCCCACTCAAAATGCTGTGAGAACAATGATCATTGTAGAACTTCACAAACATCACGTGTTGTTTTCCACATGTAAGATCAGCAAACACACAGAAACTTCCTGTTGCCACACACGGCCTCTAAAATCTCTTCCACGCTTTCTGTCTGAAGTCCACTCTCTGTGTCGGATCCACAGGAAACAACAAGATCTTATTAACATGGTTTTCAATGTGTCTCCTTCCAAAAAGTCCAACCAATGAACAAATGTGTGTATTTGTGGAGGCCGAACAAAAGCATGACACATTTCTCTGTTTCTATAAACTGGAGTCAAACACAAACATGAAGAGTTTCACTGACAGACTCCAAAATGCCCCCACAGTGGATCAAAGGGAAATCCTACAGTGTGGCCAGAGACTCTTAATGGCTCCAACATCAACACATCCACAATGTTGGATCCAGTTCTGCCTCACAGAGTTACTAAGACACACCCTCTGCCAGCATCACAACAGCTCCACCTGCTTCACCTGCCTCCTCAGCATCTGTACACCTGAAGAGAAAAGAAAGGCTCCAACAGCTCAAATCTACAAAGGATTCATGAAGTTTCATCCAACAATAACATGTTTGCCTTCCACAGTGTGCTGTTAGACACCACTGTACCTCTGCCATTTCAAAAAGAGCAGCTTGGGAACATTTTGGCTCCAAACACTTTGTGTTTAAGTTCTTTGTTTTCTTTGTGAAGCCGACAACATCTGGAGCTTTGTGACTCATAGAAACATCATTTTGTTCTTTAGATGACAGCAGATTGGGACTGAATAATCAATCACTATCAAACCAATAAAGACAAACATGCTGATTTTACAGGAACTTTGTTGGAGAAGCTGCAAAGACATGAAACTGGTGGAGATCCCAAACCAGTTGATAGTGCTGGTTATTCCAAATAAAGCTGTTTCCCTTTGAGATGAAATGACTTTGTGTCCTGATATATAATAAAGATGTTGTTGTTTTTGAGCCCCTGTATTAAAAGTAGTTTAAAGTCAGCTTGAGTTTGATGTCTTTATGTCAAAGCTGCTCATGATGTTGAGCTGCTGATGGAATAAAAACAATATAAAAGCATGTAGTCCAGACTTAAATGTAGCCTGTTGTTAGCTGAGGTCCACACACAGTGTTTGACAGTGTAAAGTGTGTGAAAGGGCTGCTGGTGGAGCTCACTAGGATGAGCAGGTGACCACGAGGTGGAGAGCAGCTGGCCTGGCTTTGACCCGGGCCACGCCCCCTTTCTCTCTGCTTTGCTGTCACTTATCTTCACTGCTCTGTCCAATAAAGCTGAAAAAGGCCCCGAATCAAAGAAATCTGCTGCAGCCTCTGAAATGTCTTCTGTTTCCTTCCCGACGGCTTTTTCACCGTCAGCCCATCAGACAGTCCAGCAGCATTTATGATGATGTCATGATGTTGAAGAGGCTGCTACGGTGGCCTCCCATGACCCCCAGCCTCATCACAGCTGAGATGCAGACATTTGAAAACATTCAGCAGACAACTGAATAACAGTCCAACACAACAGTCTGTGTGCAGACACACACTGACCTTTCATAGAGTCAAACACAGCTGGTTGAGTCATTTCTCTGTGAGTCTAAAGTGAATCTAGTATTTGAAAGTCCACTTCCTGTATTTGTTGTTGAAGACTTCTTCAGCTTCTTCTCAAGGACATCAGCTGCTTGTTTGGCAGCAGAGGCAGTTAAGAAGCTTCCTGAAAAACACTGAACAGTGAGTTCACTGTGGCATATGACAGATTCAGCTTTCTGTGTGCAAATGTGTCTGTGTCGACCTTTCAAATGCTGTTGAATCCAAAACATCAGCGGCTCCTCGGCTGCTCACTTCATGCACTTCTGTCTGTGTGACAGTCCAATGACCTCACAGCTGTTTCCAGCCCCAGTGTCTCAGGACTGGACACCTTTAAACATGTCGAGGATCAAACAGCGTCCAGCTAAACACACATGAAACTATCAGAGCTGACAATCATTCCAATAACATCTAATGGTTCATGTATGTAGACACAGGACTACAAGGAAATGGCTCTCAGCATCTGGCTGTGGGAACACATGAGTCCCTGTTTGTGTTCAGATTGTGTGCATGTTTTAGACGTGTGTCACATGTAGAAACACAACAATCCCACAATGACACACAGATGTGTTTGACACAGCTGTGCAGCTGTAAGTTGTTTCTAATGATTCATTGAAGCTCTTCTAACATTCTGGAGACGATCAGTACATGAATCTGTTCAACACGACAACAATTTGACTTCAGTGTGAACGTTTGCATTAAATAACCTTCTTCATCCAGCTGACAGCATCTTCATCCTATGATGTGAACAGTTCCTCCTGTTGATGACAAACCTCTGACAGGATCTGCTTGAGGAGCTTTTTCATGTGCAGCTCTCTGAGCTCAGGGCTGAGCTGCTGTTTCATCTTTAAGAGCTGCTGCCTCCTCGCCGGACTTGTTCTCCTCTTCTTCTCCTAATGACACCATTTCTGCTTCATATTAAATTCAATAAAGATGCTGACATGTATCTGTAGCAACAACATCATTGAATCTAGAACAACTGGAGCCAAACCAGTGGCTCTGCTGGGATCACTGGTGAGCCAACACTTCCTTGTTGATGCAGATTTCAGGGCTTCCTTTTGCTCCTCCGTTATAACTGTTCTCTCTTCTCAACACATGATGACACAAAGGAATCAGCAGTGACAAAGATGATGCTGAAGAGAAGCACACACTTCACACATATAACAGAGCAGTGCAGTTACACACACCTCTGCTCGACATCAGGCCTCAAACAAAGACACAAAACACTAACTTGACTCTAAACAGAAGAAACCAGCAGCTGTTTCTGTTCTGTGCTTATTTATATTTGACACACATGCTTCTCTTTGTGCAAACACACATCGCACTATAAGGGTAACCTCGCACACAATGATTGGACAGCACAGTGATGATGCTGGGAGATCCTATACGCAGCAACACAGAAACACTGAGAACTTTAAACAATGATGGAAAGTGTTATAAATGACTTGTTGGCCTCTGATCTGTCACAAACAGCTGAAACGTGTCTCTCATGAGTCACATGAAGGTTTTTGACAGAAAGGACAAAAAGTAGCTGCAGTCAGTTTGTGTCATTTTTATATTTATTCATCTGGGAGAAAAATCTGAGGGACATTAAAATGTGTTTTCAACAGAGACAAGAACATGAATATAACAGAACAGGTAAATGAAGATGTTTCAAGTAAACAGCTGGACTGATCAGGTCCAAACACAGAGTGATAAACTTGTCAAACAGCTGTCATATCTTTATATAGAAGCTCTTTATAAATGCTGCTCACTGCAGTCTGTTTACTAATAATGTCAAAGTGTTAGAAACACAGAAACATCAGAATGGTCTTTGTTCACAGAAACCTGTCTGGGATCCTTTGTTGTTCTTTTGATGCAGAGTTACATTATAAATATAAAGAGTTATTTCAGAGTCTCATCAGTTTTCCTGCATGTCTTTATTTAACACATCAGCAGGGCTGAAGCTCTCATGTTAAACACACACTGATCTATGGACACGTTCATGTGTTTCTAACAGAACCAGGCTGTTATCAGCCTGCACTAACATTATGTCACACACACTGAATGTAACAGTGACAGTTTACATCATCACACAATCAGCTGTGATTGTTTCACTGTCATCAAACGAGTCAACAGGAAGTAGAATCAATAGAAACCAATCATTTACTGACAGCATGGAAATAAGTGCAGATTATGTATGAAGTCTAACTGCACACAGTAACTGTGTTACAATAAGGACTTAACAGCGCCCTCTGCTGGAGTGTTTCAGTACTGCGTTAACTAGAATACACCACCTCCTCCTCACACCACCTGCTACAGCTCTACTCTTCTATGACTACAGTCATCCACAGCACTGATGTGAGGTCACATGGTTCATATGTAAGGAGCACAGCTGACCTCAGGTCAGTTTAATGACTGTGAGCAGCAGCTGTGTTATTGTCACTGTGACAGGGAGACACTCTCAGACACAGCGCTCATGTCAGCTTGTTCTCATGCAGGAGGATCAGGAGCTCCATGTTTGTCTTTCTGTTTGAATCATGATGTGTTTGTGCCATCAGAGTCTGTCATGAGTACTCAGGGTTTCACAGCAGCTCTTCTGGATGCTGACGAGGACTCCAACCTCATGTTTCACCTCTCTGAGCTTCTGATGTCTGTGAACACTCGTGTTTCTTCTCTGGGCTCATCTGGACAAAAACACCTTTCTGTGTTTGGCTGCAGCCTCATTCTGACTGACAGGAAGTGTGTTATCCATGAGCTGCACTTCTGTGAGGAAGTTTCCTGCTGTGTTTCCTGTCTGTGGACAAACACGAGTGTTCCAGCTGAGGACTTGGTTCCTTCCACCTGTCCATACAGGACATCACGCTGTCTGCAGCTCTGTAAATGCAGCTCCAGGTCCTTCCACGTGCTGCTCTGTATTTGTGCAGTTTGTAGTGTGTCCTGGGAAACGTAGCACACATGGTGTTCTTCTGCTGTTTCCTCCTTTCACTGAGTGTGAAACACTGACGCTGTGCTGTTGTTCACAGAGGGGAGCTGATTCTAGCTGCAGCTGGACTCTGTCATCTAACTGAATGTGTTGGTGCTGATCACGGGGCTCTGAGGGGGGAGCAGCAGGAGGACTCTGGATGCTGACGTCAGTGTATCTGTGGAAGCTCCCACAGCGTGTCTGTCATTCAATATTGTGCTGTATATTGTATCTATGCAAAGATGAACAGACTGTGTGTTCACTGGTCTCTGTGCTGCAGCTCTGATGTCATCATCACTCCCTCCTCCACCCTCAGCAGTCCCAGCATGCTGCTGTGGTGCACCCCACCCTCACTCTACACCTGAGCCACAGACCACACCCTCCACCTCAATATACACCACAGTTTTCTCTGCTGTGGAAATGAGATCAGGAGGAAATCATCATTATTATTATTTAATAAACGCTCACATTAATGTGGGCTTATTTGTTTCATATTAGAAACATTAGTTGAGTGTTTTTAGTATAAAATGGTCAAAGTCCCTCTTTTTGCTCCTCCCCTCACCTGTGGATGGGCGGTGCTGTTACCGTGGTGACAGCTTGGATGTGTTTCAGTCCTGCCTGGTTATCACTGCAGGAATCTTTCACATTTATTACAGGTAATAACTCTGATTTTTCTGTGTATTATGAACCAAATGTATCCTGATACACACAGAGATGGATGAGCAGAGGTTGTTTTTGCAGTTTATGTAGTTACTATGGACTTAATGCATACATATTATTAAAATTAGGGCTATAACAGTTGTATTGATGTATAGCAACTTGAAATGCTCCCACAAATGGCTCCACAGCATGTAAAAATATAACAAAAGCTCTGGCGGACTTGGTTCTGTGGTCAGTCTTAAAGGGTGAAGTTAAACTCTGTAATCTTCACTGTGTCACAGAGTTCAGTGAGTCCCGTTATTCACAGTATCAATCAGATCATCAGAGAACAGCTGATCAGCAATCAGTGGTGCCAACAGCGCCTCCTGTGGTGAGAGGATGCAATAATGCAATGTAGCATTTTTCCACTCAACACTTGCAGTCATGGAAACTGTCTGTTGGATCTGTGTGACGTTGCTTTCTTGGTTAGAGTTCCTCACAAATGTCCAGATGATTCTTCTAATGAGGCGTCGACCATGTTTGCAGCTCTTTGGAAGAAAACGTCGCCCTTTGCCATCCTTACTTTTCTTTGACTTCTTCAAATGCAGCTGAACTCCAGCTGGTATTTTCTTGGACTTTGCAGCTGTTTCTGGTCATCAGTTCATTCCTGCAAACCTCTGAAGCTGAACAACAATGATGCTGCATTGCTGGCTGATCCCAAAAGGTTGATTCTGTTCATCTGGACGTTTTCAGAAACGTTTGCTCACTGATCAGGTGACTTCTTCAGTCTCAGCTGACTGCAGCTTTACAAGCTTACAAACAGCACATTTGCACAATGACTGAAAGCAGCAGCACCTGATATATATGATACTAATATAATACATATACATATATAATCCATACTAATGATGAAGGAACTGAGCTCACAGTCCATTGTTCATTCAGTGAACTACTCAGTTTATTTTGGGCCTCAGAAATGCTCACTCTGTTTGTACATCACTGTCAGCAATAGACTCATTCTGCTGTGTGGACAGGAACACATGTGACATCACTTCCTGTTTGTTTGTGACTGAAGAAGTTTACAAGGAATCATTTAGAAGAGTTTCAAACATCAACTGATTGAATCCATGAATCTGAAAACGTGTT